>NC_065521.1:1164590-1257603 GCF_006386435.1 Epinephelus moara | reverse complement strand
CTCTCTGTGTGTTTGTTTCGTTGCGGACGAGAAAAGGGGGAGCGCACATTTCCGAGAAGGCGTGTCCTTTTCAAAAATGCAAGAGGCGTTGCTTTATTGCCGGCCGTTTTCGCCGGTGTGTTAAACACACTTTAGAAAGGAGTGTCCCCAGACTATCAGAAGGCGGAGATCTCTGATTGTCTGGTGGCAAGACTAGCGAAGAGTCAGCAAAATCACCTGGGATCTTTGGCTCAAATGGCACTGGGAAACACCATGAAGGGTCAGTAAAAACACCTGAGTATTTTGGCTCAAACGCTACTGAGAAACACAGCAAAGTGTCGGTAAAAACACCCGGGATCTGTGGCTCAAATACCGCTGACAAATGTTATGAGGAGTCAGTAAAAGCATCTGCCAAAAGGGGCTCATTGGTGGCCACTGCAGTCGCTTCAATGTCTGCCAGAGCCAGCCAGGAAGAACACATAGATTTAATGTTTTAGTGTCTCGACAGAACCACAGCATCCGAGAGATACGAGAGACATGACAGCATGAACTGACCGGCTACTGTCTGCTCACACTGCTCCAAAGAAACAACACCAAGCACGCGTTCCTCTGGTTCTGTTAAAGCTCAGCAGGGCTTCCACAGGATCTCCAAACTGATGCTGCCGAGGGAACATCACTGCCCCTCTTGACACCGCCGTGACCTTTGTCTTCAGACTCTGGACTCGGCTCCTTCCTCCACACAAAACCCTCTTCACACACACACACACACACACACACTCCAGAATGACCTCAACAATAGCTTTCAGTCCTCTGTGTGAAAGAGAAGCATGTGGGAGACGGCTCGAGAGAAGACAATAGAGAAAAGGAGACAAACCTAAAAGGAATTGACTTTCTAATCCTGATTAGCTCTTTCCCACTGCTGAGGGCCCTTTGTGGCGCGCAAGATCTGCACGAAGGATCTGTCCAGAAATCTGCATTATGTCTTGCTGCAAAGGTTCTCTTGTTCATCAGGAGTCAGAGCAGGGCTGATGTGAAGATGAGGAGCAGAGCATGACGACATGTTGAGCTCTTTCCTTTGTGTTCTGGAACACCACAGAGGGGGAATTACACCACACAGCTCTCATCACTCTGAGCTGCAAATTACAAGATCTGGAGTCTGATTTGTTTTGACATCCCTCACCATCAGACCCTCTGCCCCCGGTGCGATGACACGTTACGAAAACTCTCCCATAAACAAGCTACGCAGGAATTCATTTGAGTTTAGTTTACGAGGCCCGCTGGGCTTGTAATCGAGCAGAGGGAACCAAAGCGTTTCATAAACACAAAGCTTGACTGTAGGTGTGATTACAGCCTGCGACACAGCAGCAGCTCTGCTTCAGGTGGATCTGTCTGGACACACGTCTCTGGGGATACACGTACATATGAATGACCTCCATGCCCACAGACGCTCAGAAAATGTTCTCCAAAGGTCTCAAATAGCTCAAAAAGCCTTGCTAACACGAACTCATGCGCAGCAACCAGCCCCGTCGCCAGAGGAAAATGATTTCTTGCAAACCATCGCAGTTTTTCCACGGGGACAGTGTCATGAAACCTTTTCTTTTTTGGCAGGACATCGCTGTGTATCCTGCCAGAAAACTGCCGCAAAAAGTGGCAGTGTTTTGCCAAGACATTGCTGCATTTCCTGGTGCCGTAGTGCAACGAAAAGCGGTTGCTTTTTACCGACACATCACTGCTTTTCCTGCCACACTAGTGCCAAAAAAACAGTTGCTTCTGAAGGAGACATTGCTCTGTCACCTGCCACACTAGTGCCACAAAAAGCAGTTGCTTCTGAAGGAGACATTGCTCTGTTACCTGCCACACTAGTGCCAAAAAAGCAGTTGCTTCTGACGGTGACATTGCTCTGTTACCTGCCACACTAGTGCCAAAAAAGCAGTTGCTTCTGACGGTGACATTGCTCTGTTACCTGCCACACTAGTGCCAAAAAAGCAGTTGCTTCTGACGGAGACATTGCTCTGTTACCTGCCGCACTAGTGCCACAAAAAGCAGTTGCTTCTGAAGGAGACATTGCTCTGTTACCTGCCGCACTAGTGCCACAAAAAGCAGTTGCTTCTGATGGAGACATTGCTCTGTTACCTGCCACACTAGTGCCACAAAAAGCAGTTGCTTCTGACAGAGACATTGCTCTGTTACCTGCCGCACTAGTGCCACAAAAAGCAGTTGCTTCTGACGGTGACATTGCTCTGTTACCTGCCACACTAGTGCCACAAAAAGCAGTTGCTTCTGACGGTGACATTGCTCTGTTACCTGCCACACTAGTGCCACAAAAAGCAGTTGCTTCTGAAGGAGACATTGCTCTGTTACCTGCCGCACTAGTGCCAAAAAAGCAGTTGCTTCTGACGGTGACATTGCTCTGTTACCTGCCACACTAGTGCCAAAAAAGCAGTTGCTTCTGAAGGAGACATTGTTGTGTTACCTGCCACACTAGAGCAACAAAAAGCAGTTGCTTCTGACGATGACATTGCTCTGTTACCTGCCACACTAGTGCCACAAAAAGCAGTTGCTTCTGAAGGAGATATTGCTCTGTTATCTGCCGCACTAGTGCCAAAAAAGCAGTTGCTTCTGACGGTGACATTGCTCTGTTACCTGCCACACTAGTGCCACAAAAAGCAGTTGCTTCTGAAGGAGACATTGCTCTGTTACCTGCCACACAAGTGCAACAAAAAGTGGCTGTTTTTTACTGAAACATGGCTGAAGTTCCTGCAGGATTGTGATGCAAAAAGCAGCTGGTATTTATCTAGGCATCACTGCGGTTCCTGCCGCACAAGTTCCACAAAAGTCTCCCGTTTTTTACTGACAAATTGCTGTGTTTCCTGCCAGGATAGCACCACGAAAAGCGTTTCTTATTTACCAAGACATCGCTGTGTTTACCGCCACAAAGAAGTAGCTGTTTTTGACCAAGGCATCACTGCTTGTCCTGCGGCACTAGTACCACAAAAAGTGGATTTTTTTACAGCTGCGTTTCTTGTCTGTAAAAACGGTTGAGTTTTAGCACCGTATTGCCGCGATAGTGCCACAAAAAGTGGCTGTATTTGCAGGGACATCCCTGTGTTTCCTGCTGGAATAGTGCCACGAAAAGCAGTTGGTATTTTACAAGACGTTGCTGCATTTCTTGCTGCACTAGTGTCGGCTGTTTTGACTGAAACATTGCTGCATTTCCTGTTGAGATACTGCCACAAAAAACAGTTCTTTTACCAACACATCACTGCGTTTCCTGCGGCACTAGTGTCACAGGAAGCAGTTGTTTTTACTGAAACATTTTCCTGCCACGATAGTGCCGCAAAATGCAGTTGTTTGTTTTTTACCAACACATTGCTGCGTCTCCTGTCAGGATCGTGCCATAAAAAGCAGTTGGTATTTACTGAGACATCAATTTGTTTCCTGCCGCAAAAACCTGTTGATACTTTGCTGCATTTCCTGCCGGGACAAAACCATGTGTTTTGAGCCAAACCGTGACCTTTCCTTAACTACAACTATGTGGTTTTTGTGCAACAGCATTAGTGAAATGTAAAGTTTCAGTGTATCAGCTGCACAGTAACTTGCAACATGTCAGTGATTTGCAGAAACATGCAAAGCCAACTTTTTTTCTGGCAGTTGAGTCATTACAAAATGTTCTTGAGAGAAATTCCAAAAAGTCTCAAATAGCTAAACAACCATTGTTAGCACCTACGTCTGCACAAGTGCCTGTAAACTATCTTGTTTTAGATGTTTGTGCAAGTAAACATCAGCAGCTCACAGAAAGCTGACTCAGCAGTAACACGGTCTGAAAAAAGCTGAATAGTGAAGTGTTTATCGTGCACAGATCTGTGAAGTAAATATCTGATCTAGTTAATGATCTTTACAGACTCACAGAGCAGATAAAGGTTTGGACAGTTTGACACAGTAAAATGAAGACAGTAAATTTCAAAGGTGAATTAAAAGATGATACAGCCTGAGCAAAGATTAAAGGCTCCGACTGCTCCTTTTCAATCCAGACTTTAATTTGAAACTGGACGTTCGGATGAAGTGCAGGAACTTTACTAGGAGATCTGTGGGAATCAAACTGGAGCCTGTTTGGTTTAGTTAAAGGAGAGTTTGTTTATCGTGGCCTGATATGAAACATGTGTGGTTTTAATCAATCTGTACTAAACAGAACAAATCTAAAAGTAGTCCGAAGCAGCGAACACGTTGTGCAGAAGCAGCTCAGCGTGTAAATCCTGCTGTCGTGAAGCTGAGTGAAGACAGCTGCTGTATCAAGAGTCGGAGCGCAGGAGCTTTTTTATGAGCAACAAAGCAGTTTAAAGACAGACGGCTTGATTAAACATTTGTTTGGGACAAATTTTAGGTTGCAGGGGAAACTCCAGCTGTGAAAGCTCCAGACTGTTTCTCTGCACATATCTCTCTAAATCTTTGATGGGATGGAAAGCTTTTAATTGCAAATGACCTGAGGCGGTAAAAGCCAGCGCTAGCATCAAATTCTAAACCAGAATCAAAGAATACACCAAGATTTTTCGTGTGTTATTTGATGTTTAGTAACAGCGGCTCAGGGGCATTGATTGTGGATGCAGAAGGTTAAAACCTCATTTGAAGAAAGCTTTTGGGCTCCCAGGATTGTACATCCTCAATTTTAGAGGACACTGCATGGAGTTTGAGCGGGAGGTACAGTTCAGTGTCGTCAGCGTAAAAATGGTGCGAAACATTATGTTGTCTGAAAATTGACCCCAAGGGAAGCAAATACAAGGACAATAAAATGGGGCCTCGCATGGAGCCTTGTGGTACGCCACATGAGATGGGTGCAGAGGAAGAGGACCCACTGTCGATTGAAACAGAGGCAGATCAGTTTTGTAGGTAAAGTTGTTTCCAAAATGTTATCCAGAAGCAAAAACAGAAAATGGCTAAATCTTTTCTTCTTCCTCATTCTCTTTTGGTCGGCAACTAAGTAACGTAGCCGCTAAATCTCTATGTTCTGATCTCATAGCTCAGTTTTCTGATGTCTGTCTGTGGCTGCATATATTGGCAGAAATGTAATATAATATAATAAGTATGTTTAGTGTATAATCACCTTAAAATAAGAACTGTTATGTTTTGTTACCTTAGAATGAGCTGTTTATATCTACATAGGGAGCAGGTTCTCATCTACGGAGGTTGCCAAGTTGCGTCACCATGTTTCTACAGTAGCCCAGAACGGACAAACCAAACACTGACTCTAGATTGGGACATTTGTGTTTTTGCATTGGCCCCTCTGTGACAAGAGCATCAGAAAAACGCTGATTTTTTTAAATGTGAAACTGCTTTATTCAGTGTTTTTTCTGGTTAAATCACCTCATCCATTTGTCTGATTGGTCCAATAGTTTACACGCATAGATGCACACTTAGGCCTGACTGAGTATAGTAAGAGAATCCAGGCAGGCCTTTGTCTGTGGAGATCGAACAGAAGGGCCAAACCAAACACTGACTCTTGGTGAGGGAATTTGTGTTTTTGTGTTGTTGTGTTTAATATGACAGGGACATACATGGGCTACAGGTGTGGCATGTCACATGACTGGATTAGATGGTGACTTTCTGTCATTTATGAGGACGAGCCGTGGGCTTGAAACGTCACTCTGGAGCTGCTTGTTGTGATTTGCTTCCTACTTTGCCAGGACGTTTGCCCACCACATGGTGCGTGATTAAAATATCCATGGTACAGACTATGACCTGGATCCAAACTGAACACCTGACTGAGCTCAGGCTGACGTCGGACTCACACTAACTGTAGTCCAACAAGCACAAACACACAGTAACAACACACATGGCTCCATACCACAGTGTCGTATTGATCTGGCTCTGGTTGAGGCCTCAAGGAGCAGCCCTCCCTCCTCCTCCTCCTCCTCCTCCTGCATCTCATCCCCAGTGGGCCACCTCTGACCTGCACAATTCAGCCTCTGAATAGGAGACGGCGAGGGCCACAAAGCCCGGCAAACAGCGCAGTGTGTAATGATAAAGTGCTTAGCTGGAGGAGAGTAGAGGAAGAAGAGGAGGCCGCCTCACACAATGAGAGCGCCGTTAAACGCTGACTCGCACCTCGTCTCGTCTCAGCGAATCGGAGACTCGGGACGAGGAGGAGAAAGCGGGAAAATGTTTCCGGAAACTTTTCCCAATTTCACACAAAAAACAGTCGCCCTGGAAATAGAACAAAACATTAAACATGAAGCGCTTTTCAACTGTGTTCCCGCTGCATAATGCTGACCAAAAAAAAGAAAGAGCGTGTCCATGAAGCATCATTACAGTGATTCATCTTAAAAGTCCCGTCTAATGAGTTTCCTGTGACTCTTATTAAGAAAGAGATGGTATAAATGAGAGCAGCGCTCATCTGCATATTTCCTGACCTTGTTTCTGGCCTGGTTTGGTGGTTTAATTAGCTCCTGCAAACACCACCAATGGCTCCAAGACAAAGCACATCAGGACAACAATTAGTCTAAAGGAGCCATTAGCTTCCTGACCAAACCAGAGCTCTGCAGAGAGACGCCACCGCAGCGTCACGGCTACACATGCTGCAGAGGAAACACCTGTCACCTTTCAGATTAAGAGGAGACGAGGTTCAGAACATTATTGTGCATTATTTATATCAGTGCTTATTTTCTTGGGTGCATTTATTTGGTCATTTTTACCACATTGTTTGTGAGCAAATGACAGTGGTGGTGGAAGAACTCAAATCTGTTCAGTAAAAGTAAAAATACCACAATCTGAAAATACTCCATTACAAGAGTTTTGAGATCATAATATGATGGTTTGGTCTTTTCCTAGTTTTAAAGACTGCATCACAGTGAAGTGATGTCATTTTCTGAACTTACGGGCAGGAAATGCAGCGGTTGGTTTTGGAGCAATATTCTGACAAAACACAGTTTATGTCTCGGGAAAAATCAATTTTTTCGTGGCACAATCGCGGCAGGAAACCAAGAAATGTCTCGGCAAATAACAACCACTTTTTGTGGCACTGTCACAGCAAGAAATTCAGTGATATCTCAGTAAAAACAAAGTTATTATGGCACAGCTCTGGCAAGAACTGAAGCAATTTGTTGGTACTGTGGCACTATCCCAACAGGAAACACAGACATGTCGCGATTAAAAAAAAGAAGCTATTTGCGACACTATATCGGCAGGAAACGAGGCAATTCTGAGAGAAAACAATTGGTTTTGGAGCAATATTCTGACAAAACAAAGTTTATGTCTCGGAAAAAATCAATTACTTTTCGTGGCACAATTGCGGCAGGAAACTAAGCATATCTTGGGAAAAAAACAATCACTTTTTGACGCACTAGCTCAGCAAACACAGTGGTATCACAGTCAAAAACAAACACTTTCCATGGCACAGTTCTGGCAGGAAATGAAGCGATATCTCGGTAAAAAACAATTACTTTTTGTAGCACTTTCCTGACAGGACACGCAGAAACGTCGGTATACCAGCAGGAAATGCAGCAATGTCTCAGTAAAAAATGGCAGTATACCGGCAGGAAACGATGTCAGAGTAAAAAAAAACATCTGTTTTTAGTTGCACAATTTTGGCAGAAAATGAAGCATTGTCTCATAAAAAACAACCACTTTTTGACGCAGTTTCCTAACAAGACACATAGTTATATCTCAGTAAAAAACAAATACTTTCCATGGCACAATTCTGGTGGGAAAAGAAGCAATATCTTGTTAAAAAACAATTACTTTTTGTAGCACTATCCCGACAGGAAATGCAGAAACGTCAGTATACCAGCAGGAAACACAGCGATGTCAAAGTTAAAAAACATCTGCTTTTAGTGGCAGAGTTTTGGCAGAAAACGAAGCAAGATCTCGGTAATAAGATATATGCTTTTGTGGCAGTATACCAGCAGGAAACGCTGCGATGTCTCAATGAAAAACAATTGCTTTTAGTGGCACAGGGAAAAGAGATAAAGAGATCAATATCTTGAAAATATGAGGTTTTTTTTCATGATAAAATTGTGCTAAGATGATCAGATAATCTGATTATAAATGCCTGCAACATAAAAAATGACTCGTGGATTTGTGAAAGACAAACATTGTTAGCTCCCTGACTCGTGCTGATCCTTCATCACTCACTTCATCCCACTGACGGATCCTCCTGACAGCGCCGAGCTCAGGGGTCCGTGATTAAGAAACGAGAGCTGGGCCGAGGGGATCGTTGAGAGAGGGGAGGCCTCCTGCGAGCGGGGGCAGGAGGAGGCCGCCTGCCGAGGTTTCATGTCGGCCCTCGTCGTCGCTCGGGCTCGTGTTACCGCCGCTGTGTTTTCAGTACGAGGCCCAGCAGACGGGCTGTCAGCTGTGATCGAGTTTCCCCGTCAGTAAGAAATGTGTCATTACACCCACGTCCCCGACGGTTTACACGCATTATCCTGCAGCCTGCCACCGCTTCCTGCTGCTCTCTGCAGCTCGAGGAGCTGGAGGAGGAAACAGATTGATTTCTGAATGAGAGGCTGTTCCTACAGTTCGGACTGGGTTTAACTCCAGACTGAAATACTTCAAGTCTGACTCGTTGTTCTTCCTGAGCATCAGCTCTCCAGTTCTGTCGACTGTTTCCAGGTTGTTGATGGTGTCATCTGAACGGCCGCCAAGTGACTGCTGGAAACAGATCAGTCACTGTGCACCTCCTCGAACAGCCGTCAGCGCAGCAGCTTGTTGCAGCGCTTTGGTTGCTCTGTAGTCAGTGTATAAACTTGCATCATCACTTTATTCATTTACCAAACAGCTCTTAAGTGAGACGATGGGAATATTGTGAGGAAGGTGGAGCGAGACACCCACACCCCCTCCTCCTGAAAGAAGTACAAAGCCTGGGGAGTGGACGCAGCGCCGTGACCCTGTGTGGGTTCAGTGTTGTCAGGCCCACTGAAGGCTGGCAGGGGGAGTCGCCACGGTTAACAAAGGGCGGCTGAGAGTGGGACAAGTTTCAATTCAGAAAAATAAACCAGGAGAAAAGACTGAAGGGTTTCAGACAACTATTTCTGAGGGGGCAGAGGAGACCTGGAGGCCACCATCACTCCTCATGACAGCAGACTTCATGAAGAAACCTCCCTGAACTACACCATCAACCAGTGTCCATTACGTCAATGAAAATATTGTTTGGTGCCTTAAAGCTGCTGGAAACACAGTGACAAATAGCTAAAAGACACACAATGTTAGTGCTTAGAAAGCCAGTGGAAAAACAGCCATGGATCACTCAAAAACATCCAAGTTTAGTCCCTAAAATGCCACTGTAAACACAGTAGTGGGTTGCCAGACAACACTCATGTTTGGTGCCTAAAAAGCCGCTGGAAACGGTGACGCATCACCAAAAAACATCTTAGTTTGGTTCCTAAAAAAACACTGTAAAAACAGTGACAGGTGCCTAAAAAACACCCACTTTTGATCCCTGAAGAGCCGCTGGAAACACAGTGACAAGGTCGCTAAAAACATCCACGTTTGGTGTCTAAAAAGCCGCTGGAAACACAGTGAGAAGGTCGCTAAAAACACCCACGTTTGGTGTCTAAAAAGCCGCTGGAAACACAGTGACAGGTTGCTAAAAACGCCCACGTTTGGTGTCTAAAAAGCCGCTGGAAACACAGTGACAGGTTGCTAAAAACGCCCACGTTTGGTGTCTAAAAAGCCGCTGGAAACACAGTGACAGGTTGCTAAAAACACCCACGTTTGGTGTCTAAAAAAACGCTGGAAACACAGTGACAGGTCGCTAAAAACATCCACGTTTGGTGTCTAAAAAAACGCTGGAAACACAGTGACAGGTTGCTAAAAACACCCACGTTTGGTGTCTAAAAAGCCGCTGGAAACACAGTGACAGGTTGCTAAAAACACCCACGTTTGGTGTCTAAAAAAACGCTGGAAACACAGTGAAGTGACTAAAAAGCTGCTGGAAACACAGTGACAGGTCACTGTAAAGACGATTCGTTTTACTGTTTGTTGGTGTTGAACAGTGTTCTGCATCTTGGCAGGTGTCTCGCCTCGGTGTCGCACCATCGACCATCAGCTCCACCTCCAGAAGTTGAAGTTGTATTTTTGTGGGGACAGGACTGAATGTGACATCCACCTAATGTTTCTTATTCTGTGCATCGTCAACAGCACCATCCTCTCTGCCTGGATCCCTTTAAAGGTAAAGCATTAAAGGGTTATTCCAACTGATGTCCAGCTGCAACAAAAGCTCTTTTATTGAGGCTCTAATCACTTTGACTGGCTCTCTGAGAGCGGAGCGCGAGGCCAGCTAATGGGGAGCCACTTACTTCAGAGTGTTTATGAGGGAAAATATTCCTCAATGTTGCATTAAGCAACGAGCGCAGTCATATTTACAGTGTTTTAACAGTTGCTGCGGGCCGCTGCTGATGCACACGTGGGTTTGGTGTTTAGGGGGAAAGTTTGCAGCTTTTTGAAACACAACACTTCTCGCTCTCTCTCAGACCGGAGCTTTTAAAATCCACGAACGTGACAAGCCGGCGCTTCATAAAGATTTATAATCGCCAGACAAACAGCAGACTGTGTGTTTATCCTCATGTGCAAGCTTTGATTTCCACTGTAGCCCGGCTAATTAGCTGTTATTGCTAATCTCCAGCTGCTTTCTGCAATACTTACAAGGCAATTAGTGTGCCTCTTCTCATTTCACTGTAACTTTGTAAAGAGCGCTGCAGCTGTGTGCTGGTTCTCAGGGCGGAGGCTCAGGCTCCAGGCCTGTCACTACCTCACACTATGTCAGCTTTTCAAATAGAGAAAACATGTTCAGTTTGAGCGTGTAATAACATGGAATCATTTGATTTTGAGTTGGTAGCAACGATGAGGTCATGGGTCCCCAAATACATGCCCAAAGAAAAAATCAAGTCAAAATATTTGGATGTGTCAAACTTTATTAAACATCAAAATTCATCTTCTGTAGATATTTAAGAATTTCAGCTGTTAACCCGCTCCGAACTGTCAGGTAGGGAAATTCTTCTGTTGTTCTAGGTGGTAAAATCAAGTTCTGTACTTATTTAAGGTACTTGTACATTACTCTTTTCTTCTCATGCCACTTTATACTTGTGCTGCTCTATATCTGACAGCTTAATCAGATTTTTAAACAGAAAACATATGAAAAGTTTATAAAAAATCTAAGCATTGTACATTTCTGCAAACCATAGATACGTTACATGCATGTTTTGATGTAGCACATACATCTGAATATGTTTCAAAATCACTGTGGTCAGTGTGGTGTGGTGCTGAGGGAATGCAGCGATGGGCCTCCATCAAATACCCATTTTTGGAGGGTAAAAAGCTGCTAGAAAAATAGCCAGGTGTCGTTAAAAACACCCACATTTGCAGGCTGAAAAGTTGTTGAAAAAACACCCACGTTTTGGGTTAAAAAGTTGCTAGAAAAACAGCCACTAAAAACACCAATGTTTGGAGGCTGAAAAGCTGTAAGAAAACAGTAATGAGTCCCTAAAAAAACATGTTTTGAGGGGTGAAAAGCTGCTGGAAAAACAGCCACAGGATGCTAAAAAACCACCCACATTTGGGCACTGAAAAGCTGCTGGAAAAGCAGGGACGGTTCCCTAAAAAACACCTTTGTTTGGGGGCTGAAAAGCTGCTGGAAAAGCAGCCATGAGTCACAACAAAACACTCATGTTTGTAAGTGAAAGGCTGCTTGAAAAACAGCCACAGGATGCTAAAAAAACACCCACATTTGGGCACTGAAAAGCTGCTGGAAAAGCAGTGATGGGTCCCTAATAAACACCTTTGTTTGGGCGCTGAAAAGCTGCTGGAAAAGCAGCCATGAGTCGCAACAAAACACTCATGTTTGGGGAGTGAAGAGCTGCCGGAAAAACAGACATGAGTCTCTGAAAAAAACACCCACGTTTTGGGTTGAAAAGCTGCTGGAAAAGCAGCCATGAGTCCCTACAAACTACCCATGTTTCAGGACTGAAAAGCTGCTGGAAAAACAGCTGCAGGTAGCTAATAAACACCCAAATTTAGGGAGTGAAAAGCTGCGGGAAAAACAGCGATAGGTCACAAAAAAACACTTATTGTTTGGGGTAGAGAAGCTGCTGGAAAAACAGACACAGGTCATCAAAAAAAAAACTATATTTGGGGGGTGAAAAGCTGCTGTCAAAGCAGCCACGAGTCCCTACAAACCACCCATGTTTCAGGACTTGAAAAGCTGCTGGAAAAACAGCCATGGGTCACAACAAAACACTCATGTTTGGGGGGTGAAAAGCTGCTGGAAAAGCAGCCACTAGTCCCTACAAACCGCCCACGTTTCAGGACTGAATAGCTGCTGGAAAAACAGCCACGGGTCACAACAAAACACCCACATTGAGGAGTGAAAAACAGCCACAGG
Organism: Epinephelus moara; assembly: GCF_006386435.1. Taxonomy (NCBI): domain Eukaryota; kingdom Metazoa; phylum Chordata; class Actinopteri; order Perciformes; family Serranidae; genus Epinephelus; species Epinephelus moara. The sequence continues at coordinate 1,245,254 of NC_065521.1, read as the reverse complement.
AAGCTGTCCCCCACAGAAGCATTACTTCCTCCTGTCTGGTTAAAACCTGCAGTGAGCAGCTTCTCTTACATATTTGCTTTTGCTCCTTGAGAATCAAAGCTGACTCTCTCTCTCCTCTCAGCCTGGTCATACTGTAAGACTCGACTCATTAATGTTTCCATGGCAGCGCGAGGCGGAGCGCGGTGAGACTTAACGTGACACGGGCTGATGCGAGGAAATGTGGAGGTTTACTTTGTGCGGTTTGGTATTTGTGTTGGAGGGCCCGACGCCGGGGGATTTCCATCAGCTGGCAGAGAGAGGAGGAAGGATGGAAACGCCTTGACTTACTTTACTGTCCTCCAGTCGCTCTGCTTGTATTCTCCCTGCGTTCTAACACCAGGGTGGCCCTCCAGACTGTGGTCGCACTGGTCACAACCATAACGAGCTGCTAAAACCCCAGAAGAATTGAATTTGTCTGGGCGTCACTGGGAGGGTCCTCGCTCGGCTCAGTGCTGTTGGAGAAGCTTTGGGGCTCGCCACAAACTGTGGGCATGGAATTCATGGAGATAGAACATTTATGTGTTTAAGGGACTCGCAGCGATCACAAACAGCCTCTCTGAGCACAGTGATTTAAAGCTCACTGTGTTGTGTGTGGTGGCCGGCTGGATGCACACATCACATCAGTGGCACATGAATAGAGCAACCCTCGCTGTTGCCCGGGCGTCCGCCTGCTCACAGATCAGATCAGAGACCAGAGGTGTGACGACAGGGAAACCCTCTGGGACTGTAGTCTGTCTACATCACACAACAAGAATAAAGTATCTGTGGATTGGATCAGCTCCAACAAGTGATCGATTACCTGTTTTTACTCACTTCACAGCTCAGGAAGCAGATTTATTGATCTTTACTGCTCAAATGTGCAACAGGTGTTTTTCAGTTTCTCAGAGTTCATGTTGTTTCAGGTTTAAGTTGCTTAAATTGTCACCTGGAAGGAAAAAGTCTGTATAAAAAGCCATATAGCCATTTATATATGTAACCTAGACATCAGCTAAATGCTACCTTTAAACCAAATTAAGCCCAGTTTGAACCTGATTTAGTTCAGCTTTAAACCAAGCTCAGCCCAGTTTTACACCAAATATACAACCAAAATGCAACCCTGTTTGAAGCCAAATTTAGCCCAGTTTAAAAACAAGTTGAGCCAAGTTTTGTTCAGTTTTAAACCAAGTTTACAAACATTTTAAACCAAATGTAGCCCAGTTTAAAACCTAATTTAGTCCAGTTTAAAAACAAACTTATCCCAGTTTTAGACCGAATTTAGTCCAGTTTTAAATCACAATTAGCCCAGTTTTAAGCCAAATTTAGTCCAATTTAAATCCAAGTTTAGCCCAGTTTTAAACGTAATTTAGTCCAGTTTAAAAATAAGTTGAGCACAGTTTTACACCAAATTTACAAAAAAATTAAACCCAATGTAGCCCATTTTAAAACCTAATTTAGTCCAGTTTAAAAACAAACTTATCCCAGTTTTAGACCGAATTTAGTCCAGTTTTAAATCACATTTAGCCCAGTTTTAAGCCAAATTTAGTCCAGTTTAAATCCAAGTTTAGCCCAGTTTTAAACCAAATTTTGTCGAGTTTAAAACCAAGTTTAGCCCAGGTCTAAACCTAATTTAGTCCAGTTTAAAAACAAGTTGAGCACAGTTTTACACCAAATTTACAAAAAATTTAAACCCAATGTAGCCCATTTTTTAACCAAATTTAGTCCAGTTTAAATCCAAGTTTAGCCCAGTTTTAAACCTAATTTAGTCCAGTTTAAAAACAAGTTGAGCACAGTTTTACACCAAATTTACAAAAAATTTATACCCAATGTAGCCCATTTTTGAGCCAAATTTAGCCCATTTTAAGCCAAGTATAGCCCAGTTTTAAACCTAATTTAGTCCAGTTTAAAAACAAATTTATCCCAGTTTTAAATCGCATTTAGCCCAGTTTTAAGCCAAATTTAGCCCAGTTTAAAACCAAGTTTAGCCCAGTTTTAAACCTTATTTAGCCCAGTTTAAAAACAGTTTTAAGCCAAATTTAGTCCAGTTTTAAACCTAATTTAGTCCAGTTTAAAACCAAATTTATCCCAGTTTTAGACTGAATTTAGTCCAGTTTAAAACCAAGTTTAGCCCAGTTTTAAACCAAATTTTGTCCAGTTTAAAAACAAGTTGAGCCCAGTTTTAAACCAAATTTACACAAATTTTAAGCCAAATTTAGTCCAGTTTTAAACTGAGGTTAGCCCAGCTTTGATCCAAATTCAGAAAATTTGTTTTCCCTGTTCAAAACCAAATTAAGCCCAGTTTTAAACCAAGTGTAGCTCAACTTTGAGCCAAGTTTTACCCATTATTAAACCCGGACTAGCCCAGGTTAAAACAAAATTTTGCCTACTTTAGAACCAAATCTAGCCCAGTTTTATCCCAAATTTAGCTTTGTGTTGATCAAAGTTAACTTAAGCCTAGTTTTTTTTTTAACCATTGTAGCCTACTTTAAAACTAGGCTTTAAAACTGGGCAACATTTTGTTTAAAACTGTGATGAATGTAGTTATCACAGACACTAAGATCAGTTTGTGGTCACATGACAGTCACTGAAACGTTTCCAAAGACTCCTCATGATTCGTCGATTGGAACTGAACTTATTCTCCGTGAATGTTTCTCATATTAAAACTAATTCAGAGCTCGTGTGACGCACCGTGACCTCACAGGGCTGAATGGAAACCTGTGTCATTGCTTAGTCTTGTAGGAGGAACATGAAAGATGTTCTGAGCGTTTCCTCTGAGTTCACGGTCTCGTGATGGCACACATCTTTCCTACACGTAATAAATATGCTGAGGGAGGAGGAGGAGGAGGAGGAAGATGGACTGTAGCGTCTTGTATAAACAGGTCGGGGCGTGGGACACGCTAGAAGACTCAGATCAGTGCGACTGACGTTACGAGTCCAGACACATCTGCACGAGTCTGAAAGAAAACACTGCACATGTGGGACTGCTGAGTGTGTGTGTGTGTGTGTGTGTGTGTGTGTGTGTGTGTGTGTGTGTGTGTGTTTAACTTGTGACCCATTAAGCAAACAGAGGGATCAGTGTACGTGTCACTGCAGAGGCCAGTCTGCAGAGTGTGTTGAGTAAACCACTAAAATAAACTGGCTGATCTTTGTTTACAGCAGAAAACATGATGTAAACAAATTCTGTAGAGTCTGAAAATACACGGCAGGAATATTAAACGTAGTTCACATCAGATGAAACGATTTTCCATGGTTGGTTTTAGTCACAGACTCTGATGTAAGTCATCGTCCTCAGTGTTTTCACTGGACAGTAAGTGACCTGCAGGACGTGTTAATGACTCAGGAGTTCACTTTTAGGAGCTGAAACACTTTGTAAAGAACTCTTAGCTCCTTATTTGTAGGATTTTACCCTGAACCAACCAGTCAGGATCCACTCTAACATCAGGATCTTTACTGAATACGACTCGTGGTCATTTGAAATTGAGCAGAATTGACAAAAGTGTCGACATAAAGAAGGCGACAGAAACAGAAGAAGATATTTCAGTGTCCGTAACTGCTGGATAATAATGATGTGTTTTTAGTTTTTGGATTCAGGGTGAAGCTTTTTAGGTTTTCCAGCCTGCACAGTCCACACCCCCTAAAAACGAAAAATACAGGATAGCTGCAGGTCATGTAGAGGTTAAAGTTAAAACTGGACTTAACTTGGTTTAAATCTGGGCCAAATTTGGTTAAAAACTGGGCTAGACTGGGTTTGAGAATGGGTTAAACCAAGTTAAACCCAGTTTTTCCCAGTTTTAAATCAAAGTTAGCCCAGTTTTAAAACAAAGTTAGCGCAGTTTAAACCAAAGTTAGCCCAGTTTAAACCAAAGTTAGCGCAGTCTAAACCAAAGTTAGCCCAGTTTTAAACCAAAGTTAGCCCAGTTTAAACCAAAGTTAGCCCAGTTTTAAATAAAACAAAGTTCGCCCAGTTTAAAACAAAGTTAGCCCAGTTTAAACCAAAGTTAGCGCAGTTTAAAACAAAGTTAGCCCAGTTTAAAACAAAGTTAGCCCAGTTTAAACCAAAGTTAGCCCAGTTTTAAATAAAACAAAGTTAGCCCAGTTTAAAACAAAGTTAGCCCAGTTTTAAATAAAACAAAGTAATGTTGGCCCAGTTACAAACAAAATGTCGCCCAGCTTTACGACCTGAAATGAGACAGAAATAAATGATCAATAACTTAATTTAACTTTAACCACAGCTGTTTCTGTAAATCCTCGTGCAGAGTCCGTCAGGTTGATTTTCTGAACTCAGATGCTTCCACATGTTGACGAGTCATAACGTGAGGTTTAGTTGTAGAGTTAAACTCTCTTTCTGGTCCACATGTTAAAGCCTGGACTCTGTCCGTGCCTCTGTGCTGCTCAGCCTCCACGCTGAACCCAGACAGACCTGGGACCTGCCCCCAAACCTCCGAGGCCACCTCTCAGGGGGGCGGGGAACTCATTTGCAGTCTGGTGGAGCAGCAGAGGAGGGAAATAGAAAAATGAAAAGGTGGGGGAGTTTTTGGGCTTAATCCTCTAAAACATCCATATATCGCTGCCGCCCGCTCCCTCCCTCCCCACAGCTGTAAATCTCCAGGAATGTAGCCTGTTGTTTTTGGAATCAGTGCAAGCAAACCTTTAATGGCTCTGAGAGATTGATGTCTCCAGACGTTGCCTGAAGCTTGCGGTTGCATATTTCAGCGCTGGGATAGCTTCAGTCAACCAGCCATACCCACTGAGACGCAGAGAGACCTCTCGTTGATAAGTGGTGAGAACCAGAAGACCAATTTGTTTCAGGCGAGGGCCGACATGTTTACTGAACAAAAGGAGGCGTCACTTTATCCTCCCTGGTGTTATCTTTATGATTCACTTATTTACTGTTTATTTAATTTATAATTATGTCTACTGCCAGTCCTATGAAGAGGGAGGTACTCTACATGCTTACTGGATAAAAACCCTGATACTTAACTTGTGAAGAACTTCTTTATCTCACTCTACATATTTACTGAAAGATATTGTGTTAACAACAGACCAACAAAAAATAAAACCAGTTGATTTTTAGTGAGCCGTAGCTGCATTTCCAGCCTGGATAGTGCCAACAAAAACCAGTTGTTACTTTTACTGAGACATCGCTATGTTTCCTACCGGTAGCTGCACATTCTATCGGGATAGTGCCAGAAAAAGTGATTGTTCTCACCAAGACCTTGCCACATTTCCTGCCAGGATAGTGCCACAAATAGCAGTTATTTTTACCAACACATTGCTGTGTTTCCTGCCGGGGAAGTGCCAGAAAAAGTGATTGTTTTTTACCGAGACATTGCTGTGTTCCCTGCCAAGATGATGCCATGAAAAGCAGTTTTTGTTTTCATTTACCAAGACATCCTTGTGTCTTCTACTGAGATAGTGCGACAAAAATTGATTGATTTTTGCCATGACATCACTGTGTTTCCTGCCGGGATAGTGCCTTGAACAGTGATTGTTTTATACCAAGACATTGCCGCGTTTCTAGCCAGGATAGTGCCACAAAAAAAGTCGATTTTTACAGAGAAACACCTGCATTTTCTATCGGGATAGTGCCAGAAAAAGCAGTTGTTTTTTTACCAACACATTGCTTTGCTTCCTGCTGGGGAAGTGCCAGAAAAAGTGTTTGTTTTTTTTACAGGGAAATCACCGCATTTTCTACGGGAATAGTGCCACAAAAAGTGGTTATTTTTTACCGAGACATTGCTGTGTTCCCTGCCAAGATAATGCCACGAGAGGCAGTTTTTGTATTCTTTTACCAAGACATGGTGCATATCATACCACTGCAAAAGGTGCCTCTGTGCATCGGTTTTGATCACGTAATGAAAAGTCTGGTATCCAAAACATGGTAACCTACAAATGTATCTCTGGTTTGCAGAAACGTGAAATGCCAAAACATTCTCACTCTGTCCTCGTCACATATGGACGTTTGGTCATTGACTTTCCACATAGAGATATGACGTACAAGGTGCGTTGGTTGTTGACATTCAACAAACGCACGTGGTTGGGTTTCGGAAAAAAGAACAGATTTGGCTTTACAGTCTTACGGGAAAGTCGGAGGTTGTTGGATCAATCCACCACCCCTCCTGCCCATTTCTAGTTTGAAAGGAACTTTTTTTTCTTCTAACAATCCCACTTAAATTAGTCTATAAATTAAAACGAGAATACCGAGACATGAGATGCTGGCGATTTTTCCGAATGTCTTTGGGATTCTTTGCGGGATTTACGCAAAAAGCAAGACCTTTAACCTGCCAAAGTTCAGGGTTTTACACCCTAATTAAATATGCTGTTATTGATGAGCACGTGAGGTGATTTGGATTACAATGATCCAGATAATTCCACAGTGCCATGTGAGTATATCTCCAGCTTCACTTTGTATATGTTGTGGAATATCTGGGCCATGTTCCTACAAGTTTCCTTAATGACTCCTCTCAAGCCTGAAAACAACTAACAAGTACGGAGCAAGTGAAGGCAGAGAGACTTGTGTATTTATTTTATCCAGTAATCTAGCGCCGCTCTATAAATAGACCGAAAATAAGAAAAAACATTTCTGTGTTCACTCAGTGCATCTAATCTGGCGGCCCCTTGGACCAGCCTCTCCCCCGAGTGGAACTGCAGATAAAACGGGACGAGGGCATCTTGGAAAGTCATCAAGCTAAATGTTTACAAAGAGCCACAGAAATATGTGTGTATGTGTGTGTGTGAGTGTGTGTGTGTGTGTGTGCAGAAATCCCATTAGCCCACATGATGGTGAATGCAGTGGGCTCACATATGGGTTCTCATGTGGAAACAGCCATCAGTGTGATTACTGGAAAACTGTGCGGTGCTGAGACGCCACATGCTGCGGGAAAACATCTGATTCCAGGGTTCAGGTCTCACTTTTAACGAAGCAGGTGAAGGAATCTGAGATCATCTCAGCTGGTGAGGTGACATCACGATTTAATCTGGAGGAATTATGTCATCGGAGTTATTAAAAATCACACCAACTGATGTTGTATGAAAAAAACTGTGCTGAGAGTCCCTGTTAATAAGCACACTGAATGTTGTACAGTCTCTTGTTAATGATGTCACTGATGCTAAATAAAAGTCTGAAAATTCCCAGTGTAAGCTTTCAACTCCCAACTTCCAAAGTTAAGTTGGTATGTCAAAGTTGGAAGCTGAACTTCCACTTAGAAGCTGGAATTCTAAAGTTGGAAGTTGGAAGTCTAAAACTGGAAGTCGGAATCCAAAGTTGGAATTTGGTCTTCTATAGTTGGAAGTTGGAGTTTTGAAAATGGAAGCTGGAGTTCAAAAGTTGTATGTTAGAGTTAAAGTTGAAAGTTGGAATTCCAAAGTTGGAAGTTGGAATTTTAAACTTGGAAGTTGGAATTCAAAAGTTGGATGTTTGAAGTCTAAAACTAGAAGCTGGAATCCCAAGTTGGAATTTGGTTTTCTATAGCTGGAAGTTGAATTCCAAAGTTGGAAGTTGGAGTTTTGAAGTTGGAGTTTTGAAAATGGAAGCTGGAGTTCGAAAGTTGGAAGTTTGACTTTCGAAGCTGGAAGTTGAAATCCTAAGTTGGATGTTAGAGTTTCAAAGTTGAAAGTTGGAATTCCCAAGTTGGAAGTCAGAATCCAAAGTTGGAATTTGGTCTTCTGTAGTTGGAAGTTGAATTCCAAAGTTGGAAGCTGGATTTCCAGTTAGTAGCTGGAATTCTAACCTTGAAAAATGCAATTCTAAATTGGAAGTTAAATTGTCAGAGATGGGAGCTGGAATTCCAAAGTTAAAAGTTGGAATCAAAGTTTGTATGTGGAATGTCAGAGTTGGAATTTGGAATCTGAAGTTGGAAGTAAAAGAATATAGAGTATGTATATGGCTGACTGTGACAAACTTCACTTTGTGCATTCTGGTGATCTTTTTGCACCAATTAAAGGTGGAATTGTCTTTATTTATATAAAGGAAAACACAACATTAGAATATAATGCGGCAAGGATCACATACGATCTTTAGACTTTTAAATATTTATTCTCTTGTAGATCAGCTTTTCTTATTTAATGTTTTTACTGAGCTAACGCACATGTTGGAAAGATTTACTCCTCAGTCTTCCTATGTGTCTTCTGTTTGGGGAAGTTAACTCTTTAAATGTGCATACAGCACCGATTCCACCTGGATTCTGTTATTATACTCTGCCAGGCTGAAGTGTGTGTGTCTGTGCGCATTAACTATTGGACCAATCAGCCTAACGGACCGGGTGACTTAAACCACTTTTCAAGTTAAACAATTGGTGTTTTTCCAACGCTGTTGTTGCAGAGGGGCTTGCCACTATGGTGGCAAAAAAAATCTGAATGTCCCTATCTAGAGTCGGTGTTTGGTTTGTCCGTTCTGGGCTACTGTAGAAACATGGCGGTGCAACATGGTGATCTCTGTAGACGAGGACCTGCTCCCTGTGTAGATATAAACGTCTCATTCTGAGGTAACAAAAACACAGCGATTATTATTTTCAGCTGATTACACACTAAAGAAAACGCACTTAATATCATATTTAATTTCTGCCAAAATGTCCCCCTAAATCCTACACACTGTCTCTGTGCACAAACTACTGGACCAATCAACCTAATGGACCACATAATTTGAATGTTTCAAGTTATAAAAATTTGTGTTTTCTGATGCTCTCATGTGGAGGGGCTCCAAGGGGCCAAAATATCTCAATAAATGCGACACATTTTTAATACATTTTAAAAATGTCCTGCGCATTAAATATAAGGAATAATCTAAGCTCTGCTGAATAAAACACAAACTGCAGTAGTTCTCAGCAGCGCAGTGCAGCTGTCCCGGCTGACAGTAAAATAGTAGTAGTTTGTGTGTAAAAGTACTTTGTGTGTTAGCGAGCCTGCTTTAATGTCAGGGGGCTGTTTTTCTGCTCCGCGGCCTCCCCGGGCAGGGCCTCATTTAGACAGCACAGAGGCAGAGAAAAAGAACCGCCGCCCCCTCTTCTTCTTCTTCTTCTGCTCCTTCTTCTTCTCAGGAAGATTAGTGGCCGTCCTTTTGGAGTAGGAGGTGGATGCTGAGCCTCTTTCGCTTGCATTTTTCTCTGCCAGCGGGCCTGACCCCCTGAGTGCTCTCTGTGCAGCTCGCTGGCTGGCGGTGGGGGCCTGCGCATCCAGCCACCATCAATTACTCACCGTCCACCGGCCCCCAGATAAAGAAATCCGTCCTTATCAGGAACCCACCTCTCTTAAAATACTATTTACACACCCAGGCCCCCGTCTGCATTCGTCTAACTGATCCCATTGTTTCCAACGGGCAGCTCCGGTTTGACTCCCAGCCTGGACCAGACCTCAGGCAGATGTCAGCGTTTGCTTTAATCCAAAGCACCTTACAGTGTCGTCTTTAAATGTCTCGATAAAGCAAAGATGTTTAATTAAAAAGGTGTGAATATGTGGCTGTTTTGGCCTCCCACCATTTCCCTTTCCTCCCGTCCTGAAAGATGTTCTCTGATATGTGTCTGTTTAGCCTGTTAAGGTCTGCCTCCCCCTCCCCCGCCCCCCCCACTCAGAGTGCCCCGGGGCAGCCTCGGAGGTGCTAAGTACTTAGGGTCCCTCCCTGCGGACCAGCCAGACTCAGCAGAAAGACCTGGGAGGCAGCAGGCAGGGATGGAGGGAGGGGAGCCGGCGCACAGCGCGGCACATCAATCTCCCTCTCGAATGACAAACTCACTCTCAGCAAGATGTATGTCACGAGCCACCAAAGCCAGTTAATCAAATCATTAGTGGCGCCCAGTAGTTTCCTCTGGCCTAGTTTACCGACACAGACAGAGAGGAGGGAGAAACGTACGAGCGGCTCCGGCTCAGAAACAAAGCTTCCTCTCTGATATTCACCAAAAAGAAATCTGCATCAGTGAAGGATTTAAAGGTCACATAATTTTGTTTTTAAAATAACTCTGGGCTGGGTTAAAAATAAACTTCAGATTAATTTGAGGAAATAATCTCACCACAGCGTCCATTTATAAAACTGATCCAACACAATCAGAAGGAATAAAAGTTGGAACTGTGTGTTTTTGTAAACTACATTACATTATTATGGAGCAGGTATGTTCAAGCATAACGCTGTGGTTAAATTGTGGTTATGTTTAAGCACAAAAACAGTTGGTTATGGTGAGGTAAAGATCATGTTTTGGCTTAAAATATCAGATTTTCGTGGCAGTATTTTGGCAGGAAGCACGGCGATGTCTCAGTAAAAATCAACCTCATTTTGTAGCACTATCTCAACGGAAAATGTCTCAGTAAAAAAAATAATCAATATTCGTGGCACTATCTTGGCAGGAAACACGACGAATTCTCGGTCAAAATTATATCTTTTTTGTGGCACTATCCCAGCAGGAAACGCAGAGACGTCCTGGTAAAACAACAACAACATTATCCTGACAGCAAACGTAGCGACTTCTTGGTGAAAATTATTTTTCACACTTTTTTTGTGGCGCTTACTCTGCAGGAAACACAGCAATGTCTCGGTAAAATGCAATGTCATTTCGTGGCACTATCCTGGCAGGAAACATTCTCTGTAAAAAATTAACAATTTTCCTCTGGCAAGCTGGGCAGGACACGCAGCAATGTTGGGGTAAAAAAGAAACCATTTATGTTGCACTGTTCTGGCAGGAAACACACGTCTCTCCAAAAAATGACCAGTTTTCCTGTCACGATCTTAGCCGGAAACTCAGCAATATTTGGGTAAAAAATAAACAGTTTTTGTTGCACTATCACAACAGGAAACACAGCAACTTCTCAGTAGAAATTATAACTTTTTTCATGCTACAATTTTGCAGTTTGTCAGTCTTGACCAGCGGTCTGCAATTTGGGAGGCATCTCCCCAGGGTGTCACGTCATCCCTCCACCTCCTGGAGCGTTTCTAAAGTGACGTGGTGACATGACACATCTAAAACTTACATATGTGACGTATTTGTGGTTTGCAGAAACGTGCAGCGCCAACATTTTCTTCTGGCGACCTCTGGGCTGTTTGATCACATGACATGATCTTCATCACTAGATAGAGTTGTTATGAAATTGAAGGTGTTTGTACTCACTTTGTCATGATCTCTTTTAAAACCTCCTTGTGTACTTTGGTTTTAAAGTTAAGAGTTCACTCATCCCAGGGGAAACAGAAGCTAAGAAAACTGTTACTGAATGATTGAAAGCTCCAGAAGAGCTAGTAAATGGACCCCGAGTGCTGTTTCCAAGGACATGGACAAGAAGTCCTTGAAGTGCTCCAAGAAAAAATGGAAATTTGAACATGTGCAATTCTATGAAAACAGATGACGAGGATGTGATGTTTCTTGAAATACTCTGCCTGGCTCCCTCTGATCCAAGCGGAACATTTCAAGTTCAAACTGGGTGCATTTTAATGTAGCACAGGGAGCCAATCAGGATCAAGTTGAGCTGTGATGTGTTTCCTGCCTGGATAAAAAAAGGCAATAACTCTAAATTTAACCAACGTGACGGAAATCAGATTCAAGCCTTAAAGAAATGTCCTATATGTATATAAACAGAGGGAAATCTCTCCCCTAATCCGGAGCGACTTTAATTCTCCCGAGTGGAGACATTGACACATACATCAATAACGGCCGGCGGATTCTTTCTCACCAATATTTCCACTCTAAATACCTTTGGTTATTACCAATGGGTTTGAAATCATAAAGGTCCCCGAGATGGCGTAAATCCGCTCGGCCTGTGTGAGCAGACAGATGCGTGCTGTCAGAGGAAATACAAGCGCTCATTTGAATCTATTAACCGGGCAGCAGAGTCCCGAGCTCGGCCAGCGGGAGGAGAGCAGAGTCCAGCCCCCGAAAACACTGGCACCGAGTCCAGGAGTCGCCGTGCCAGGGTTTTATTTTATTTTCGAGGGAAAAAAAAAATCTCATTTCATGCATTGGGTCGTGTGAGGGTGGACGGAGCAGGAAGACGAGGGGGGAGGATCATCAGAAAGGAGCAGATAGGAGCGTCTGGAGCACCTGGGTCCATTCTAATTGACTCGTCGCGTGGCGCATCCACTTTTTAAACAAAGTGACTCTCACTTGAGCTTCATTATACGCGCACCCCATTTCCATAGGCCTCTGGGAACGGGACCTGGGCCGCTCACATAAAACAAATGACCGCTCCATGATAAATGGTTCTATTAGCAATCCAGATTGTTAAACTGTGATATAACAGATCGGAGAGGGGCGCAGGGGCCCATTCATTTTCCTCCCTTCTGCACACATGCACGGCTGTAAATAGCTTGTTTTTATGTGTAAATAACATATTAAAACTCGGCATTAGCCATGTCCTTTGATAGAGAGGAAATTGTTCTAAATAAATAACGCGGGACGGGAATATAAAACAGGGCGGGCTGTTATACAGCCGGCGTCGAGGCTCAGAGGTGGGCATGACTTAGGTGACAGGAATTCTGTAGCCAACAGTAAAGCATACGCTGACAATAAAAGCAGCGGCAGTATATTAGGATCGTGCAGTTTCCGCTGTTTGGGAATAAAACTCGCAGGTTCAAGGACCCCGTCTCATCTGCCTCCCGCTCGCGCTGCATATTCACTTATCAGGAGCTGGCAACAGGAATAATAATGCATATTACGGAGATAAGTAATTGCTCTGTCTCGACACAGTGGCAGACGGTTGTGGTTTTTAGCACAGATATCTGATTGGTCCAGGCGGGAGCGGGCGGCGGCTGCGGATCGGGGCTTGTTGTTTATTTCAGATTAGAATACGGGGCTCTTACACAGAGCTGATAGGGAGGAAGAGTTATGGAGTTTATTTTAGGTGAGAGGAGATTAAAAAAGTCAGCAGCTGATATTGAAAATGGTCGAATGTGTAAATATACAAGAGGGTGTTCAAGTGAGGTTCAGTTTCGGGTCAAAGAGGCGAGACTCGTAGTTTTACCCTGGACTGATTCTGTATAATCATGGTCAGAGCAGTTCCTCTGGCTGTAAAGGGATAGTTCGGATCTTCTGAAGTTGGGTTGTATGAGGCACTTAACCATTGTCAGTGTTTTACCTATCGTCAGTGTAGGTCAGCACACCTCAAGTTTGGAGAAGCAGACAAAAGTATCGACACGGAGGCGAAGGGGTCAGCAACAAAACACGTTTTAGCCACTTAGAAAAAGGTTACATTTAGAATGTTCCTGAGATATGACGTTAAAACATGATGATGTCACAGTCAAGCTGACCTTTGACCTTTTGACCTTCATCATTTTATCCTGTTAGACATTTGTGTCAAGTTTCGTCATAATTAGTGTATGAATTCTTCAGTTATGGACAAAAACATGTTTTGTGAGTAACACTGACCTTTGACCTCCAACCACCAGATTCTAACGAGTTAATTCTTAAATCCAAGTGAATGTTTGTGCCAAATTTGAAGAAATTCCTTCAAGATGTTCTTGAGATATCACGTTCACATGAATGAGACAGACAGGGTAACATTGACCTTGACCTTTGACCTATGACCACAAAATTCTATTCCTCTAATTCTTCAATCCAAATGCACGTTTGTGTCAGATTTAAAGGAATTCCCTTAAGGTATTTTTTAAGGTAAGTTTCGTCAGAATTAGTGTATGAATTCTTGAGTTATGGACAAAAACATTTTTTGTGAGGTCACACTAAATTTTGACCTTTGATGTCCAACTGCCAATTTCTAATAATTTCATTCTTAAGTCAAAGTGGATGTTTGTGCCAAAGTTGAGGAAACTCCCTTAAGGCCTTCTTGAGATGTTGCATTCACAATAATGAGACAGGTGCAGTAACCTTTACCTTAGACCACCAAATTCTAATCAGTTCATCAGTGACTCAAAGTGGGTGTTTGTGCCAAAGTTGAGGAAACTCCCTTAAGTTCTTCTTGAGATGTTGCATTCACAATAATGAGACAGGTGCAGTAACCTTCACCTTAGACCAGCAAATTCTAATCAGTTCATCAGTAACTCATAGTGGGTGTTTGTGCCAAATTTGAAAACATTCCCTGAAGGCATTCTTGAGATAAGGCATTCATGTGAGTGAGACAAACAAGGTGACAGTGACCTTGACCTTTGACTTATGACAGATAAAAACTAATCTGTTCATTGTTGAGTCCAAGTGGACATTTGTGCCAAACTGTTCCTGTGTTCAGGGAGCTGAAATTACTGTTTTTGTCAATAAAGTCTGGCTTTGTTGAGAGTATAGATAATGACTATTCAGATATTGCTATCTGACGGCAAGGTAAAGCAGTACCCCTTAAAGTTGAAGATGTGTATTATGTGTATTGTGGTAATCAACGTCCGTGACTAAAAAACGTTCACCTCCTTCTTGTTTGGAAGCCGATAATTATAGAAGTAATGATTTGCACATTGTGTCGTTGGAGCTACTTTGTGCTGTAGAAACTGTCCCTGCAGAAACTCTGGGACTGTCCTTTTAATCCAGCGGAGGAAAAGACTTCAGCTTTGTTCAAATATTGAAGAAGACCATGAGAAAAAAACACGGCAGCTCCACATGTAAAAACTGTCCTACATTGATATTCTCTTATGAACAATTAATGTTCGATTTCTTCATCATGGCAGGCCACCAAGTTCTTCATTAAAGAGAAGAAATGTCACTAAATCACTGGCTGTATTTCCATTTCAAAAGTGGCCCGTCACTCTGCATCCACGTCAGTCTCTCTAACACGGTGTCGTTCCACCACTAACTCATCCCTTTTATACTCTGGAGGTAAGAACAAGGTCTTTTAACCTCATTATACCGAGCTTTCATCACGCGTTCGCTGACATCTTTAAAACATGCATCCTCTCTGTCTCTCTCTCTGCACCTCGTGTCGTCCTCACCTCTACTTCCTGGGACATTCGCCGTGAAAATACCTCAGCAGGTTTCTCATGTACTTTAAATATGAGTCAGTGCTTTGACAGGCCGAACTCATACTGCTGTCTTACAGTGTTTAATGCTTCGAGGGGAATATTCCTCGTGGATTTGTTGCTTCAGAGATATCTGTTTCTGAGCTGTGAAGCAGAAACTAAAGTATGCACACAAAACGCCTGCAACATCAAACCTTCCTCCTCCTCCTCCTCCTCCTCCTCTTCCTCGGCCTCCAGAGGCTGCTACATATTTCACAAACTTGTGAGAGAAACTTAAAGGATAAGCCTGTTAATCTCAGCGTGTTTTCATTTCAATCAGTAAAATCTATCTTATCCAATCAGTTCATCGTACATCGAGAATGTTTGTGCCAAATTTGAAGGAACTCCCTCATAATGCTCTTGAGGTATCATGTTCATGAGAATGAGACAGGCAAGGTCACAGTAACCTTGACCTTCAACCTATGACCACCAAATTCTAATCAGTTTATTGTTGAGTCCAAATGAACATTTGTGCCAAATCTGAAGAGATCCCCTCACTGTGTTCTTGAGGTAGTGTGTTGAAGAGAATGAGACACAGGCAAGGTTGCAGTGACCTTGAACTTTTTGGAACCTTTAGTCTAAATGAACGTTTGTGCCAAATTTGATGAGATTCCCTCAAATTCCCTGAAAGATTATTTTCTGGGCGATTTTATTGATAGGACATCTAAGATAGACAGGAAAGGTGGGGGAAAGAGGGGAAATGACAGGCAGCAAAAGGGCCACAGGTTGGAATCGAACCTGGGCCACTGCAGAGGACTCTACCAGGTAGACTAGAGGTCCCCCTGTTTGTGCCAAATTTGAAGAAATTCCCTCAAACTATTCTTAAGATGTCACATTCACAAGAATGAGACAGACAAGGTCGCAGTAGCCTTGAGCTTTGAACTATGACAAACCAAATCTAATCAGTTCATTGTTGAGTCTAAATGGACGTTTGCGCCAAATTTGAAGATAGTCCTGCAAGATGTTTTTAAGGCTTTGTGTTGAAGAGAATGAGACAGAGGCAAGGTCTCGGTGACCTTGAACTTAGACCACGGAAAAATAATAAATTCATCCTTTAGTCCAAATGAACGTTTGTGCCAAATTTAATGAAATTCCCTCAAATTCCCAGATTATTTATTGGGCAATTGTTGCCTTTCTTGATAGGACATCTAAGATAGACATGAAAGGTGAGAGAAAGAGGGGAGATGACAGGCATCAAAAGGGCCACAGGTCGGAATCGAACCTGGGCCACTGCAGAGGACTCTACCAGGTAGACTAGAGGTCCCCCTGTTTGTGCTAAATTTGAAGAAAGTCCCGAAGATGTTTTTAAGGTATTGCATAGAAGACAGAGGCAAGGTCTCAGTGATCTTGAACTTTGACCACAGAAAAATATTAAGTTCATCCTTTAGTCCAAATGAACGTTTGTGCCAAATTTGAAGAAATTCCCTAAAACTATTCTTAAGATGTCACATTCACAAGAATGAGACAGACAAGGTCGCAGTAGCCTTGACCTTTGAACTATGACCATCAAAATCTAATCAGTTGATTGTTGAGTTTAAATGGACGTTTGTGCCAAATTTGAAGAAAGTCCCGCAAGATGTTTTTAAGGTATTGCATAGAAGAGAATGAGACAGAGGCAAGGTCTCAGTGACCTTGAACTTTGATTTGTGCGACACCCTTACGCAAGTCCGTCAGCAAAGGAAAAATTAAGCCTTAAAGGTCATACTTAAATTTTATTTTTCATTTTGAAAGAGACTGAACGTAAACGTTGAATTTCCTGTGAAAATTGAAGTGTATTTTGAGAGAAGACTTGACACGACGTCCCAGAACGTCAACAACCAACACACCCAGGGCACCTTGCAAGTCGTAGGTGGACGTAGAAAGTCCATGAGGATGTGTTGGTCCAGGGTGTACCCCGCCTCTCGCCTAATGTCAGCTGGGATAGGCTCCACCCCCCACAACCCCTAACAGGATAAGCGGTTACGCCAGGCTTCAAAGCAACTAAACCAAAAAAAGGTTACTAAAGAACTCTACTTCCACATCTCTCCGTAACGGACACACTACTTCCTGTGTTGGCACTGGATGTACAGTCTGAGCTGCAGATTCGTCCAATAAGAACACGACTCCTTTGGGATACTGGGCTGCGTTGTGTTCCCATATCCAATATAAATTATGGCGAAATTATGGGGTTGTTTTCTGGTGTGACGCCGACTTTCGGGCTCCAGTTCCATCTTTGTTCCTTCTTTATCAATTAATGAGTGTTTCTTTATAATGGCAGGCCACCAAGTCCTTCATTAATGAGTAAAAATGTCACTAAACCACGCGTTTAATTTCCATTTCAAAGGCGGCCCATCAGTCTGCATCTTTGTCAATCTGTGCAGCGGCGTGTCGTCCTCGGCTCTACCAGCCCCAGCCATTTTTTTTTTTTTTGCCTTTATACTCTGGAGGTAAGAACAAGGTCTTTCAGCCTCATTATACGGAGCTTTCATCACACGTTCACTGACATCTTTAAAACATGTACTCTCTCTTTCTGCCTGTCCCTCCCCTGCGAGAGCGGATCGGTGCTACTCTTCATTTAGTTCAACAACACAAACACTCGTTCTCACCTGCCCCGACCCCCTCTCTTCTCTTGTCATGTTATCTATTCATCAGTGTTTATGGGCTCAAATGGTGCCACACTCCTCGACGGCACGCACCGGGCCTTGATACGGGGGCGATCCGCATTAACGATGCTCTTTCAAGACCCGGGTCTATTTAGGATTCCTATCAGACATCTACTGTAAGTCACCTCTGACTGCTGCTGGTGCCTTATCAGGCCTGAGGAGAGCCGGCTCCCGAGATGGCACTTTATCTTTGAAATGTATATTTCATCGGCCGTGTTCGCTCCCCCTTTGCCCCCTGGCTGAGCACCTGCGAGACCTCGGCAGCGTGCAGAGGCCTGACAGACAGCTGGACACCACATTCACATCCAGCTCGGCTTTAAAAAAAAAAAAATTTAAAAAAAAGAGCATGTTACCTCTCGTCTCTGAGGGTTTCTTCGGGAGGTCGGAGAATCCACTCCCGTCCATTTTGTCTTTTTTCTCGGAGGCTCTCGATGCGGAAGTCTCCATCGCCAAACGAACTCTGGAAGTGAAAGAAACACAAAAGGAGCTGTTAATGGAGAATGAGTGGAGAGCACTCAGAGGGCCTCGCTGTGTTCATTTGGGATGAGATGAGGACACTCAGGACTTGGACGCTCCTGCTGGAGAGCGCCCATGAAAAGGCTCGTCAGGGGTGAGACAAAGACCAGAAGAGTTTAAGAAACCAGAGGGTAAGAAATGTTTTACCGCCAAGTAGGTCTGCACAAACGAGAGATTTGTCCAACTAATTTGGTGTGTAACAATAAACACAATGCAAAAGTGAAGAGACGGAGGATGAAATAGAAAAATGCAATTCAATTTACAGTGATATAAAATGCAAAAGAGCTGCAAATGTGAGAAGCTCAAACCCGAGAATTATGGGTATTTTTGCCTCATAAATGTCTGAAACGAGTAAATAACCTTGAAGTTGATCATTTACTAATATTAGCATGGCTGTAAACTTGTTTCTCAAAAACTATTATTATGATTAAATATGTGTCACTGGAGCCAAAAATGGAGCCCAGTGTTCAACCCTTCAGCTGTTGTTGGATCCGCATCACTAACGAAACTTAACAGCTTCCTAAATGTTTAGTTTTTAAAGGACGATCTCAGTGAGATTAAGCAGCCTGAATAAAGAGCCTCAGAGTCTTTGAAGATAAAGTCATATTGTTCTAACAGCTCAGGCCACAAAGCCTGTGTGAATGGCGCTGGCGGAAAGGTCAATAGTCAAATAAACTTTGATGACATGTGAGCTAAGACCTCCTCCTCCTCACCCCCCGTCCCCTTTAACCCCTCAAACCCCCACTCTTTGACCCCCACGTCCACAGATTGAGCTGTGAAGCCTCGGCGGGGGTTCGCGGGAAAACAGAAAGCCCCGACATGTTTGCCCGATGCTCGAGGACAATCTCAGAGGTTGAGGAAAGACAAACATGTAGCAGAGTGTGTGCAGAGTCAGGCAACACGTGGAGACACGCCAGTCAGTTACATGGAGGTTCACGGCGTCATGATACTGTTTGCATCCGGTATTATGAACAGAGGTTACATCATAGATATAGAAACACAGACTGCTGGACTGTACGACAACGTGGACGTAGACAAATACAAGTAAACAGAGGAGCTGCATTTTTTTTTCTGGATAAAATGCACTATTTCACAACTGATCTCATGAAGTTGATTTTATATTCATTGTATTCTCAATATTCAGGCTATAATCGCTGCTCAGTGCTCAGTAGACGTTTCATGTGGAAGTAGGCAACTTTTTAAGTGCTGTCCTGAAGTCCTGATAAAGTTGCAGCTCACGAACGCTAGCATGCTAGCTAACACTGGTACTCAGAAACAAACATCAACGATCCATTGTCCATTTGATAATCCAAACAAAGAACATGTTTTCTTGCAGTTACGGGAAAAACAACTACAGTATATATTGTTCTGCATAATAAGTACTTACTTTTAGTACTTACTTATATTTTGATGCTAATACTTACATGTACTTGTACTTGAGTGAGAGTCTGAAGACAGGAGTATTTTAACACTGTAGTATTTCTTCTTTTACCACAGAAAAACCTAATCACAATGTTTATTTACAGCAACTTCCGGTTGTCTTAGTTAGTTTTTAGCCATCTAAAAAGGCCCACCAAAAATAGACAGGGAATCGAGGCCATTACATCAAAGCCACCAGACTCTATTGACAAAACCAGTAATTTAACTCAGCAGAACATGAGAGTTGTGTGTAAGGTAAAGTGGGACAAATATTCATATATAGTGTACAGTGATGTACAGGTTTCGCTGCAGCCTCGTCCACAGCGGTATATTGTTTCGCTGTCCTGTTGGTCAATTTGTTTTATCAGAGATGATAGCAATGCAACACAATACATAAACCCAGAACATTTTGCAACGAGTGCCTGCTGCCCTCACCAAGTACTATTACCGCAAACTACATGCAATACTTCCTACATGTACAACAGTTACTGACCATTGTCACGTTTTTGTGACCAGCACGAATTTCCGTACGTTTTGATGTATAAATCGTGAATGTAGAGTGAAACTTGTGGCAGCGAGAGCAAATTGTTGTTATGATGTCACCACTCTAGCGCTCTCCCATAGACACCCATTATAAAATCTGAAATGTCTGAAAAATACTGTAAAATGCAAACTGTAATTTTATAAACACTGTACTAGATAAAAAAAGCAACTTAGCCCAATAAAGTCCAGAATCTCACGAGCCGTTCAAACTTTGAATCATGATTTCTCGACTATCTCCAATCACTTTTTCAATGGAAAATTTTACGCACTGTTTTGCGAATTTCGTAAAAACCACTTGGTGAATCTCTGAGAAAAGTCATAGCCTCCATTCTTGAATTTTCCGCACGTTTTTATGTATTTTTTGCCGATGTGTTGGAAATGCTGCAAGACCAGTTTCACGGCGAAATTTATACGGAAGATGAAGAATACGTAAAAGAAAAATAAACGCAAGGAATAGGAACAGGTTGTCAGACGTCAGATAGGTTACGACTGAAAATGACGACAGAAATAAACAAGTTTGCCATTCTCACATATCTCCACATTGTCATCACCTGCCAGTCGTCAACCTGGAAGTGATTGTTGTTGTTAGTGTGACGTCACTGTGATTTGCTCTATTGAAATCGACGACCTTTAACTGTAAGAAGCTGTTAACAGTTTCAGGAACCAGTCTGGTGACCTTCTGGTTACGGGACGGCCCCAGTAACACCACCACCCAACAATGCGTCGGTTGTAGGTCACACACTTGGATGAAGCGGCAGTCCATTGAGTCTGTAAACGAGCAGTTTACTGGCTCTTTAACAAAGCTGAGCGTCTGACTGACAGTCGTGTCTGGTGTCTTTATTGCCGCGGATGAATCAGTGTAACAGGTGTGAGAGGCCAGGAGTGAAGCCTCATGGGAAGTCCCTCACACACACACACGCGCACACACACACACACACACACACACACACAAAGCCCCCTTTAGCTGAGGTGATATATGAGGCACATAATGGCAGTCTTTCACGCTCACACTCCTCTGATCTGTCCTCGCAAATCATTATTAGTCAAGCTTAACATTTGCTGTTCACACATTTAGCAGCTCAGTGACGGCGGTTAGCTCCGCAGCCTCAAGGATTCAACTAACTTTAATTGTATTGAGGTTCTTGGCGTGAGTGTAGATGGTTTTAAAATGTTCCCCGACACCAAACAAAAGAGAGGTGGTGGAATTCAGTCTGTGATGCTAACAGAAACATCAAATTAAACATATATAAATGCAAACTGCCAGAGATGCAGGAAGTGTTTACATGCAGTAAAAGTACTGCTTGGTGTATTTTGGGTGTTTTTGCACCCTTTAAAACTACAATGCTAACATTTCCCTAGCATTTTAACTTCTTATCTTGTAGCACGATAAGTATAATTCTGGCATTATGGTGTGAGAAAAGCTTTTCACTGATAGTCATCCTTTCTTATATATCCAAGAAAATGATGATTGGTTTGTATCCGGAAGCTTTTAATAGAATAAATAGTAGAATTAGCAAACAAGTTTGTTAGCTATTAGCATCTGTTAGCATTGCCGCCTTGGAAAAGCTTTGAACTGCCTTTCCTGGTCACATATTTATATGCAGTTATGTGTATATTTCTGAAAATGTAACTTCTAAATGTGGACAGTTTAAATCTTGTTTGCTAACGTATCTTCCAATAGCACACACTAAGGCTAGCTGAATTAAAGCTAGAATTGCCGCTTTGTGGTTGTGCGCCTCTGCGTACTGCCAAGTTGAAAGTAAAGATCTATACAATCAGCACAGTTTCAAGATTAGAGTCACCAATTCAGTATCTGACCAAATGTCTCCCCTTCTGTTCCTGAGATATGACGTTGAAACATGATGATGTCACAGTCAAGCTGACCTTTGACCTTTTGACCTTCATTATTTTATCCTGTTAGACATTTGTGTCAAGTTTGGTCAGAATTAGTGAATGAATTCTTGAGTTATGGACAAAAACATGTTTTGCGAGGTCACACTAAATTTTGGCCTTTGATGTTCAACTGCCAATTTCTAATCATTTTAATCTTAAGTCTAAGGGGATGTTAGTGCCAAAGTTGAGGAAACTCCCTTAAGGCCTTCTTGAGATGTTGCGTTCAGAGAAATGAGACAGGTGCAGTAACCTTTACCTTAGACCACCAAATTCTAATCAGTTCATCAGTGAGTCAAAGTGGGTGTTTGTGCCAAATTTGAAAAGATTCCCTTGAGGCATTCTTAAGATAAGGCATTCATGTGAATGAGACAAACAAGGTGACAGTGACCTTGACCTTTGACTTATGACCAATGAAAACTAATTTGTTCATTGTTGAGTCCAAGTGGACATTTGTGCCAAACTGTTCCTGTGTTCAGGGAGCTGAAATTCCTGTTTTTGTCAATAAAGTTTTGACCTTTTGGACATAAACAGAGCTTTGGTTTGAGGCATAACCAGCTACTTATTTTCACTTATTTTCTGAAATACTAAATCATGCAGAATGAGAGACGTGGACCTGGTGACTCAGGAGAGAGTCCACCTACACATCAGTGAGTTTACTGACGACCACGTTAGCAAGTCAACAGCTCAGTTAGTGGTGTAATTAACCGTCACCTCCCACTGTTGACTGTGGGCTCCTCTCAAAGGGCTCACAATGAGTCATTAAAGAGACCCCCACAATAAAGTTATTTAAGGGAACGGCTTCAGAGGAGCCCCTCCCCCTCTGTCTCTACAAAGGCTTTGTGCTGAAAGCAGTTGTTCTGTTAATTCACCCTCTCATCTTAAACCAACCCTTGTTTTAGTTTCAGTCACTCAGAGAAACACACTCACTCACTCACTCACTCACTCACTCACTCACTCACTCACTCACTCACTCACTCACCTTTTACATATATTTCAATATTTAATACTATACGATTTCTGCACAGTTAACACAAATATGTATTTCTCTACAGTTTTACTTGCACTTATTTAGTGATTAGTTGATGTTCACTTGAAATTTTATTTTTCTTTTCATGCATTTTAACATGTACACTGCATCATTCCTGGACAGCTGTGACACACAGTGAGTTTCGTTGTGGATTTTGATTTCTCATGTGCGTTTACATAAATGTCAACATTTATACTACATTGTTTCATCACAATTATCACAGCTACATTAATATTGCAGTTCTACTTGCACTAACGTAATGAAAATTCACCTGCACGGCTAAATTTGGTACATTTACGTGCATCCATTATGAATCTAGACCTTCTTCTATGTGCTTTTACATGAATTTGAACATTTATACTGAATAGTTTCTGCACAGCTGTCACAAATTAGTTTTTTAGCGTTTTTACTTGCACCAGCTCAATGATAAAATTATGTTCATTATTATTTGTGACCGTCTTTACATGAATTTGACACTGATGCTTGATTGTTTCTGCACAAAGCTTGAACTTACCTGCACTAAGTTAATGATTAGATCAGGGCCATGAGGAATTTCCCCCTGTTCTTGAGATTTTTGCAGTTTTACTTACATTTAGCTAATTATTAAAATATGTCCATGCATTGTTTTTTGTTATCACAAATATAGATATCTTGCAGTTTTACTTGCACAAACTTATTTATACAATGATGTCCATTATGGATGACGAACTTCTTGACATGACATGACATTTTTGTCTTGTCGTTAAATTAGCACAAATGTACATTTTTCAAAGTGTTGCTTGCACTAATAATCTATCTAATGATGTCAACTATGAATTTTGACATTCTTTACATTAATACAAGAATTTGTACTAGCACTAACTTAATAATAAAAGGATTTCCATTTTTAATTGTGACCGTCTTTACATGAATTTGAACACTTATTATCACAAATATATATATTTTGCAGTTTTACTTGCACAAACTCATTAATGCATAGATGTCCATTGTGGGACGACCTTCTTGACATGATTTTGAGCATTTGTACCGTATTGTTCGGCCAACATCATCACAACTTTATGTTTCCCAGAAGTTTTACCTTCACTTACTTAACTATTCAGTGATGTCCACTGTGAACTTCGCCCCTCTTTACATGAATTTAAAGATTGTTTACGCATTGTTTCTGGATAGTTAACACACATATATATATTTTGCAGTTTTAGCTGCATTTACTAAACGTTTATATGACGTCCGTTATGCATGATGAACATTTGCACCTCTTCGTTCAGCCACAGTTATCACAAATCTACGTTCCTTTGAAGTTTTACTTGCACTGGTTTCATTACACCCATCTGGGGCGACCGCAGGATTTGAGGACACTGGGAGCTCAACCTGGATCTCTGTGGGGGGTGTCTGATTTTTTTATTAACAAGCTCTATTCAGATGCTTTTTCTGCTCTCTGGCATCTTATTCACTCCTAAAAACTGGTTTTTAATTTTATTCTCTAGGAGTAATTGTGATATTAGTAATAAATATTGAGTAGAAACAGAATACGTTGCAACTGCTCATTAAAAATCGACGGACTAGAGCTGGAACAAATAGTTAAATGATGTATATTAACAGAAGTGGCAGGCGACTGAGTACTCAAGTACTGTAGTTACATACAGTTTTGAGGTAACTGTACTCGAGTATTTCCATTTCAGGACACCTCACTTTTACTCTACTGCATTTATTTGTGTTCTCTGTTTATCTTAACACTGTATAAAGTAAAGGTCTGAGTAGATGTGTGGGCCTTGTTCTGTTATTCTACGGCCTGTTATTATTTTTTAAATAAATGTATAGTCTGTATTTTTAGATCTGGGGCTCGGGGCTGAAGGCCCACCAACGCGACTGATTTTGACCTGGATTTGAACATTTATACTGCGTTGTTTTTGAAGTTTTCATGCACTATATTATTTAATAAATGTCTAATATGAATTTTGACCTTCTTCAGTTTGCTTTTAAACAAATTTAAACATTTATACTGTGAAGTTTCTGCAGTTACTTGATGATTAAATGATTATAAATCATCATTATAAATCATCAATCTGAACCTTGTTTCTCCGTGCAGGAGCTGCTGGGAGTCTGTTGGTGCTGCATGTGAACTTCACCCTGAAATATCAAGGTAAGTCATCCTAAAATAAAACCTCTGACACAGTGTGAATGAACTCAGGTCCCGCAGAGGCTCAGTGACGAATGTGACGCAGATTAATTCCTCTGGCGTCGCAGTAAGAGGGTATTCCCTGCATCAGGAAAACAAATGCTTCCACCTTCGAGGAGAGTACAGTTTGGCTCATCACCGGATATTACCAGCAGCCGCTGTCCCCCTGAATTATTAGAGCAGCTCTTGTCAACCAAACAAATGACTCTGTCTCAACTCAAAAGGTCACGGCGTAGCAGAGTAAAATCACAGAGCATGCAGTCAATTCCTCGGCGCAGTACCTCTTTGGAAGGGCCACTTGCTGGAATTTATGGTCGGGCCCCGCACCTATTCTCCTTTGAATAATAGCTATCACGTAAAAGAAGCCCAGGTCGGTGGCGAGTCTTAAATAGAATACAGCTTCTACCGGAGGCGGGTTGTTTATTGTGCGAGCAGCCAATGTACAAATAGAGGCTAACAGTGACATTTGAATTTATACCGACTGCACACACTTGTTCCTCGTAGCTCCGAGAGAAGCGACGAGACCCAAAATCTGAAAAGCAGAGCACAAGGGAGGAGTGTTCCCACGAGGCCGCGTGTGATAAAGCTCCGGTTTTGCTCCTTATTTTAGCTTCTTTAGCTGATAAAGTCTCACACAGGAGAGGAAACACCAGACACGCCGCAGTGATTGAATGATATTTCTTTCTGTGAGCCCCTCAGAGGGGAAACTGTCAGTTTTAGCAGCTTCACACCCCTCTGCCTGGACGTTCAATATCCTGTGGCTGAGCTCGCCAACAGCAAACAGATGTGGCGGCTGAGTTCAGAAGGAGAAACCCTCGGCTGCAGGAGGACCCAGGATGAATGAACGCCTCCCACCTGTGTGCCACAGCACACCCTGACCTCACTTTTCCTGCAGTAGCTCTGCTTAGAGGAAGCTTAATGCTTCCTGTGAGGCTTGAACGCAGCCTGGCAGTCATGTGTTTGGTGCGTTTTATCATGAAGTCCTCCTCATCATTATTTCCTCACTCATTCATTCAGCTATCGTGGACAGATGTGTGTTTTGTTTCACACTGCATGCAGACACAGTGACCTCGTCTTTTCGGCTGTTAGCTCTGAAACTTCGTTATTTTATTCTCATTAAATTATTGATTATATTTGGGTTTTGTACATTTGTTCAGACATAACATGTAATTTGAAAACCTTCAGTTCTTGGAAGTTTCACTCTTCTCTGATGTAATTTTAATCAGTAATTCAAACTGCATCATGTCAACCAAATTCACTCTGTCATGTCAGTTTTTCATGTGAAACTCATAAAGTTAGATGCAACTTTATGACCTTATGGTTTGATATTAACGCTTTGTTTGAGAGGGAGTGAGCAAAAACAACACTTACTTATTAAAAAGACTGGCCCTGTAAATAAAGATGAAATCTAGCAGTAGCAGGAGTGAGTTGGCACAGTGCACACTCAGGCTGTGAACTGACATTAAAATGAGTAAATAATACAGAGCCAGGGGAGGGGGTTAATATTCAGAGAAAATACTCAGAACTTCCAAAATCAAAGTCGTAAAATTTCCAAGAAATAAACTCAGATATACCCCGAGTTTAAGGTGAGAAATTTACGAGAAAAAACTCACAAATTTATGAAAAAAACAAAAACGTAGATGTGGGGCGTCGGTGGCTTAGTGGCAGAGCAGGCGCCCCATGTACAAGGCTGTTGCCGCAGCGGCCCGGGTTCGAATCCAGCCTGTGGCCCTTTGCTGCATGTCATCCCCCCTTCTCTCTCTCTCCCCCCTTCACACTTACCTGTCCTGTCCATTAAAGGCAAAATGCCCAAAAAAAATCTTTAAAAACGTAGATGTAAATTTGGCCTAAGGCATAAATGTGTGAAAAAATGCTTCGGGGCTTTCTGCCTGAAAGTCAGGTGACGTAGATTAAAGAGCAATTGATTAAGTCCACACAGGAAGGAAGTTGCAGTTGTGGTGAATGAATGAGCTGAGCGCAGGACTTTCACCAGGAGACTGGTGTTTGTGCCCTGTGTTATAGTTAGGAATTATTATTTCAGTTTTTAGGATGTATAAAGCTGCTGAATGCACACTGTGTATTTTATTTAGTGTATCTGAAATTACCCCCAAGAAGGACGTCCGGCTGATGGACAGGTGACGTGCTGCACATGGGTACAACTTTTATTCTAGACCTATTATTGAATCATAACAGGGCGTCTCGATCGGACGTTTAAACAATGGTTATTCAGTGTGTCAATGTTTCCTTGGGTCTTTGTTTACCGATATGTGCAGTGAAGTTGATTCAACCTTGCAAAGTGCAGCGATGTGTTTGTTTTTTCTCTTGAAGATTTCCCACTTAAATTTCAGCAAATTTCTGAGTTTGTTTTTTCTCAAATGCATGACTTTACAATCTCAGTGAATATTTGAGGGTTTTTTCCTCATAGTGTTTCAGCTTAAATGTCAGAGTATATTCAAGTTTTTTCTCTTAAATTTCTAACTGTAATCTCCGAGAATATTCAAGTGTTTTTCTCGTAAATGTTACAACTTTAATTTCAGAGAATATTTTATTCTTTTCTCATTTATTTATGAATTTCATCTCAAAGAATATCCATGTTTTTTTCATGAAATCCCCAATTTTAATCCCAGAAAGTATCTTAGTTTTTTCTAGTAAATTTATAAGTTTTAATTTAAGGAATATCCAGGTTTTTTCACATAAATGTATTACTTTAATCTCAGAAAATATGAGTTGTTTTCCCCTAACATTCTGACTTTGATCTCTGACAATATCTCACTTTTTACTTGTGAATTTCCATTTTCAATCCTAGAAAATGTCCCAGTTTTTTCTCATAAATTTCCAATTTTTAACTTGGAGAATATCGGAGGGTTTTTTCCCCGCAAATTTACGTGTTAAACCTCAGAGATTATCTTCATTTTTTAATGTGCATTTTCAAATTTAATGGTATAGATATAGAGATTATCCTTTATTTTCTCACTACATTACCTCTTAAATCTTGAAAATTCTGAGTTTGTTCTCTGAATAACCCCCCCCCCCCCCCCCCCCCCTCCCCTGGCTCTACACATATGAGTTTATTTGTATCTACAGTGGTCTAAAGAAAACCAGCGTCAGTGTGAATCTCTCGCATTATGAACAAACTCCTGAAGCTCAGGAGCAGTTTTAAGGTCGATCTGCAGGTACGAGGACGGACCTTTAAGGGTTTAAAGGTTGCAGGTTTGATTTTTGCAGCGTCAAACTAAAAGCCTCCTCGCACAAGGAACTAAACCCACTCACTCAGTTAAAGACCTACAATGTGCTTCTTCTTCTTCTGTCTCAGCTCTCACTGAGACATTACATGTTTCCTGCCATATGTGTGTCTCCAGGTCTGCCCGCCGACGGCGTGAAGTCCGCCGAGGTTGACCAGCTGCTTTGATCCCTGACCCTCGGCCAAATGGTCCTCGCTACAGCACGGCCACTCGCTGTTTTACAGCCGCAGTTTGGACCACTGACTTCCTGTTCACCGCTCCGACGTGTCCTTTTATTCGTCAACACCCACAGTGAGTCTGCTTTTAACTTTTTATCCACACGGCAAACGTTTGGCTCTTTTTATGTCTCGTCCACGCTCTCATACCTGAGAGAGTTTGACAAACTCTGTGACAGTTTACATGCTGCAGGAAACCCAATGACAGAGATATACAAGGTTCAAAGTTGATGAACGATGTGTAGATCTGAGTCAAACCCCAGATATCCAGAAACTGTATCAAACAAGGCTGTGACACTCACAGAAAAGCTCTTGAATGGAAGCTCTGAATGAAGCGTCAGGGAAACTCCCTGCTGCTCTGAGTCACTGCTGGCAGCCCACACCTGTCTGTCTGTCTGTCTGTCTGTCTGTCTGTCTGTCTGTCTGCCTACAGGGTGTGGACATAATAACGTGAACACCTGCTACTAACTGGATGTCTTCGGGTTGATCTGAGGACGTCATCTTGAGCTTTAAGACTTTGAAAAGTCTTAAAACAGACTGAATTCATAAGTCTAAAAATAAGGTGTTTACTGGCATTAAAGTATCTTAAATCAATCTTTCAAAGGTCTTCAGTATGCTCAGACATGGGAAGTAGGATTCTATGAATCAATATGTTGTAGAATCCCAAAATAATTGGTCACCTCTGTTTTGTTTGTAATTATTTGCGGGATGCATCTCACATTAACGTCACACACATCAGGATAATTGAGCCAACAACAACCGGATGCTCAGAGCAGCAGATCCACTGTCCAGTAGCTAGATGTCACTGTATCGTGGACGTCATGGTGCAAATTTAACCAGAATTGAAACCAAGATGTTGTGGCACAGCTTCGACTGGTGCAAGGCTCAAAGTTTCAGAAACTCACGATTGGATTCCCACATACTGAGTGAGAAAGAAAGCCAACCCCAGCTCTGTTTCCCTCTGTTCTCCCCTCGTCCCCACCACGAGACAAATAAGTGACTTTATGTTCCACTAAAAATTCCGGCGAATTGTTTCCCGCTCTGAGTGACTGATGTGTTCACAATCAGCTCATCATGGAGTCGAATTTGTGCCAAATTTGAGGAAACGCCCTCAAGGCCTTTATTGGGTAAAGATGTTGGGTTTGCAAGAACGAGACGGACGCAAAGTCATAGTGATCGTTTGACCACCATGTTCTAATGAGGTCATTGTTGACATAAAGTGAACGTTTGTGCCAAATGTGAAGACTTTGTAGCTTTGACCTTTGACCTATGACCACCATAAACTAATCAGTTCTTGACTTCACGCGTTCTTGAGATGTCACATTCACAAGGATGGGATGGACAGACATAAGGATGTACGAAAGGATAGACGGATGGATGGACAGACAAATGTATGGATGTATACGGACGTATGGATGTTCGTACGAATGGATGGATGGACAGACGGATGGACATATGAACTTATCGACGTATGAATGAACGTATGTGTTTACGGATTGACGGATGGATGGACAGACGAAGGTATGGATGTGTGTTGAGAGGACATTATTGGAGGTATCTGTACTTTACTTTATACTCCTGTTACGGTACTTTTTATTTTCTTATTTACTTTTTTAAAAGTACAAACAGCTGCTGATACTCCTGACGTAAATTTACTAGAACTGAAGTGTTTGTGCTGTGAGCTGTCAAACAGCAGCAGCTCCGCCCTCACCTGAAAGCTCCGCTAATCACCAGTGACGTGGTGGAAAACCTGCGAGGCCCCCGTCACTAACAGTATGTCACAGACCTCCAGGGGCCCCCGGGGTGAAGTGTGTGTCCCTGGCCCCTGCTGCCGGCTCCCCCCTCCCTTCCTGCAGAGAGGGGAAGGAGAAGCCGGATTCCTCGTGACCTCGAGGTCTGACTGACTCATGGAAAGACGCGGCGGGCAGAGCAGGGACTGATTGCTAAAGAATCCCACATGTCCCCGCTGGGACGCCACATGTTAAATAATTTTGGGGAAGGAAAGGAACAACAAAGCCGTCCGGATGGTCGGAGCTGCTGCGGTTTGGAAGAGCTTGTTCTCACCGCTGCTCGTGCTTCATCACGCCAGGCGGCTCCTGCGATCCGCTGTGATAAGAGCCCTGCTGAGGGACGGGAGACGTCAAGTGTCCCTCTGCAAACGTCTCTCTGAGATCACTCCTGTTCTCCACGTGTCAAAACGCCAGCGCGGGCGTCTCTCCTCGCAGCGAGGGGCATCCTTTACATCCGCCCTTGAAATTCACACACACACACACACACACACACACACACACACACACACACAGGGACTCCCCGGCTCAGCTCGGCTTGGCGGCTGTCAGGCCTGATCGTGGCGTCACCGCTGCCCCTTCAGGAGTTAATTAACAGACGCATCAAAGCCGATTCCCAAAGAGCTCCGGCTACACAGCAAAGAGGAGGAACTACAGGCCCCCAGCGGCCCCCGGCGGCCTCTGACGGCCCCTGGACCTTTGATTTGTGCTGTCTCTGAGCGTGTGTGTGTTTCAGCTTTAAACACAGCTCTGTTTTCATCATGTGTAATTGCTGCTGCCTGATGGCTGCTTGCCTCCGTCGGAGGAAGTCGCTCCGTCCGCCAGGAGCAGCGAGCAGAGCTTCAGTCTGACAGCAGCTGACTTTAAGGTTTTAGGACGTCTACAGGCCGTCCTCGTGTCTGCTGCTGCACGTAGTAAAATAACGTGAGCATGCTGGAGTGTGTGTCGGCGGTTGTCAGTGTGATCCACCTGAACATGAAACCGGAGGACAGAAACTTGAAAATGACTCCAACTACAAGATTATCAAAGTTATTGTTTTGCAGTATTCTACCGACAGATTCAGATCTCTTTGGTGCAGATTTAAAAATGAAGCTGTCGTTCTGCTTGATTTTCAATATCTCAACAAGGCCTTGAGGGAATTTTCTTCAAATCTGGCACAAATTTAGAGTCAGCAGTGAGCTGAGTAGATTTCAGTGGTTAAAGGTCAAGGTCACTGTGACCTTGTATGTCACATTTTTGTGAACATAATATCTCAAGAACATCTTGAGGGAATTTCCTCAAGTTTGGTGCAAACATCCACTGGGACTAAAGGATGAACTGACTTGAATTTGGTAGTTTAAGGTCAAAGGTCAAGGTCACTGTGACCTTGCATGTCACATTTTTACGAACATGAAATGAAGGCCATGAGGGAGTTTCCTTAAGTTGGGCACAAATTTCCACTTGGACTCAACGATGAATTGATTAGAATTTGGTGGTCTAAAGGTCAAGGTCACTGTGACCTCTTATGAACATGATAAAAAGGCCTTCAGAGACATTCCTCAAATAGGGCACGTACGTCCACTTGGACTAAAGGATGAACTTTTAGAATTTGGTAGCTTAAGGTCAAAGGTGAAGGTTACTGTGACCTTGTACGTCACGTTGTTGTGAACGTGGTAAGAAAGCCTTGACGTAGTTTCCTGAAATTGGGCACTAACGGCCATTTGGACTCAACGATGAACTGATAAGCATTTGGTGGTCAAAGGTCAAGATCACGGTGACCTGTAGAATACCTTGAGGGAAATTCTTTAAATCTGGCCCAAACATCCACTTGGACTCAAGGACAAGCTGACGAGAATTTGGTGTGGTGAGGACGGGTGGAGATACCGACATCAGAATTGACTACTCGCCTTATTATCTTGTGAACATGTGAGTAGATGTTGCCTCATGTTAAGTCTCGGTTTGATCACGTGACAAGACGATATGATACAGAAGCTAATTTAGGCACAAAATCTGTCAGTGCCGACACATGGCTGAACACAAGAGTATCTGCACTTTATTTGAGCATCATATTGCTGTCAGCTCCACTTCTACTGAACTACGTTTCCTAAATCAAATGTCACTTTACTCTGAGCATCTTACTGCAAGATAGGAAAGGAAGGAAGGAAGGAAGGAAGGAAAGAAGGAAGGAAGGAAGGAGGAATAGGAGGGAAGGAAAATCCTGTTAGTTGTGTAAAAACACCTTGTTTTCCTTCAGTGGTAATGAACGCTTCATGTTTAAGGTGGCAGAAGAAACAAACTTCATCCTCAGAGTTCTGACGCTTGTTTTTTATCACCAGCGTTTACTTTTACTTTTAGTGTCAATACTTTAAATACTTTTCACATCATAAAATGACTTCAGATACTTGAGCTCAGTAATGATCAGATACTTCAAGACTTTTACTCAAATAATATTCTAACAGGACACTTTAACGTCTACCAAGGTTATTTTCTGCAAAGGTATCTACTTTACTGAGGTGTGGCCTTCACGGACTTCATCTACAGAATATACAGCTGAAAATATTAGACCATTAATCGATTAGTTGTTGAGTTTTGGGGGGAAATGTCCCAAAAAGTACTGTTTTCATCCTCTTAAATATGCATGTTTTCTGGTTTTATTTGTCTTGTTCTACGTAGTAAACTATGTGTATCTGGGGCCCGAGCACCAACCGAAGGCCGGGCGAAGGCCCTCTTGAAACTGAAGGAATTATTATTGTTATTTTTCTCCGAAAAGAAGTGCATTTTTGAAGGGCTTACGGGGCTGGAAAACTCAAAACTTTGCATACTTATGTAAACTGGCGAAAATTTACATCTGATATGGGTCTGGATAGCAGGAGCCAAAAAATGCCTCAGTAGCACCGCCTACAAAATTTTGAGGAAACACCCCCGAAGCTAGTTTAACCCAGGAGTACGGTCCCATGGTCAAACGGATTGACGAAAACTCAAGCTTCTAATAACTTTTCATCTTCAAGGTCTTGGGGTGGGACAGACCAAGGTTTGAAGTCGATCAGATGAAATCTCTAGGACTAGTTCGTTCATTTAGGACCCCTAGGGTTTAGTACCCCTATCTAGTAAACTATGTATATTTGGATTTGGAGAAGTTGGGGATTGGAAACTGGCAGCAGTGTTTGAATCTGCAGATGAATCAATAATGAAAATGACACTTAGTTACAGCTGCTGAAAAACAACCTGCAGACTATTTTTAGTCTGTGTAAGAAGAAAGAAACACTGATGCTTCTTTTCTCCACTAAACCCAGGAGCAACAAAGTGTCAGCAAGGTTCGACATCACTGGAACAATTTGGAGATTAATCGATGAGCTGTCGGAACAATTTTGACGAGTTTTGGGGAGAAAATTTACAGTTTTCATCTTATTAAATCTGAATAATTTCTGGTTTTATTTGTCGTATTTTGTGCAGCAGACTTTAAACATTTGGATTGTCACTTTTAGGGCTGATATTTGGCAGTAGCATTTCGATCATGCAGCCACTGAATATAAACCTGCAGCTCTGTTTTTACTCTCGTGCAGAAGGAACTTAGACACTCAGCGTGTGTGCAGGCGCTTCTTTTCTCCACTAAACCCATTAAGAACAAAAAAGTGTCGATGTCGCTGGAACAATTCGGCAAAGAATCGATTAGTTGTTGGAACAATTTCAACAAATTTTCGAGGGGAATTTCGTCCTCTTCCATAGGAATCATTTCTGGTTGTATTTGTCTTAGTCTGTGCAGTAAACTCTGCTGATCTGACGTCTCTGTACCTCCAGATGTGACCTGTGTTTCTGCAGCTTTTGCATGTGTCTCTGGTGAATCTTAAAAGACGCAGGAGCTGTTTTTTTCCTCCTGTGGCTTCGCTGGATTTACTCCCAAAGCCACTGATGCTTCTTTTCTCCACTAAACCCACAAGGACCAACTGCCCCGGGGCCACATGGCGTAATTGGTGTGGACTTGTTGTTTTGTGGGATAAGAGACTTTTGAGTCGTCACAGCGGGGCGTTTTACTCACTTCCAATTCACATTTATCGCTCCCTGCGTGCCAGACTCCTCTCCGTCCTCTCCTTTCTCCTCTCAGTCATTAACGTGTGCACAGATTTAGCAGAGAATCAGAGCTGCAATCAGCGGCGAGGAGCGAACGGGCCTGCGGGGGTGGAAATGTGTGAAAGTGACAGAAAGGCGCTCGGGGCAGGATGAAAGTGACATCCCCATCACAGGTTTGGGAAGCCCCCATGTCATCCTGAATAATGTGAAGGGCCCCATTATTTCTTCACATCTTTTCAGTCCCCGCTGCTCCCTGACTGCTGGAACTCTTCATCCTGCACAATGGCAAATGCACTAAAACTTTTTTTCTGATGCAAATGAACGCAAGCGGCCATTCAGCGGCAGAGAAGCCTCCTCTGGGGCGAAGAGGGGGGACCAGCCTGCAGGTTCTTACATCTGCATCACTCTGCTCTGCGTTGGTTTAAACCTAAAAAGTGACGCTTTAGTTTTTATATGCAAGAAAACACATTTAAACATGTGAGGCCTTTTTGTGCAGCTGCAAAAAACCAAAATAAATATTTAATTTAAACCTTTTTTAAATGAAAATCAACTCAAACTGTGACTCATAAAAATAATACAAGACTTAAATTTCCTTGTAAAGCTAAATAAGGAAGCTGTGTGTGTGTGTGTGTGTGCAGGCTGCTTCACTACACAGCATCTTAAATATCAGGTTGCAGATTCCAGGAATTCCAGAGTCGGTGTAAAAAGCGAGAAAATGACTGGTTTAATTCATTCAGTGTGTCCTGACAATACTGCTTAAAATCCTCTTTACTGAGCCTGAGCTCCAAGTCACTGCGTTAAATAATAAATAGATTAATTCTAGTAAATATTTTGGGAGGATTTAAAGAATAAATGAGTTTATTAGTTTTAGAAATATTATTTTAAAGGATACAAAGCAGCATTAAATGCAAGAATCTCATCTTGGATTTAATTAAACGCATAAAGTGATAAAGATATAAAAGTCTGGTGTTTTTTTTTTGGATGAACGAGCACTCAAACTCTCAGTTTCCAGCCTCAGCGCAGGATAAAGCCGCAGTTGTCTCCGGGAGCACATGGCCAACACCGACCCAACTCACCCAAAGTGTCCCCTCGTCTCCTCCCGAGCGTGCGGACAGCTCTCTTCTCCTCCTTCTCCTCCTTCTCCTCTCTTCACTCCTCAACTTTCAAACTTCTCAGAAGCAGAAATCCTCCCGTGACAAACATGAGGTCCCATCGACAGGACGCGCGTAATTTTTTTGGGGGAAAGTCCTTCTCCAGAGTCAGAGTGCGCGCGTCGGCATGGATGCGTAAAAGAAAAAGGAAAAAGAAAGTTCACTTGTCTGCGTCGCTGCGCATCACGGATCCGTCACTTCACACAAACACCGAGGAGACTTTCACAAGTGAGGAGGCGCAACTTTTCCCCACCCGTCGGGTGTTTGGCCGGGATGCTGCGCAGCTTTGGAGACTCCGGGATGCGCTGTTTTTCAGCTCCCTCCCCTCTCTGCGCTTAACTTCCTCCCCTCCTTCTCCCTCTGACACCCCCTAACCTTCCTCCCTCCCTCCTCCTCCTCCTCTCTGTGTCCGGACAAACCCTCATCACCGCTGTCCGATCATTGAAACACCCTTTAATACTCAATATAATCAATAACCTACTAAAGATAATTGATTATGCGTGAGACAACTTTAAACTAAAAAAAAAAAAAATTTATACTGAGCCTCAAAAATAAATTAAATGTCATCACTTGCGGTAAAAAAAATTAAAAAATAAATAAAAAAAAAGAATTAGTGGAAATATTGCTGGTTATATTTCTGTAATTTATTTCTTTATATTTATATATATTTTATGACACTTACTGTTAATGCACCCATGCAAAATGTCCTGATTGCATCATCTTACATAAATAAATGCTGAATCAATCAAACATATTGATTATCAGTTACAGTTTATCCTCTGCTCTTTTCCAAAATCAAAATATTCCCAGCTGTATTTATGACACAAAATTATTCACTTCACTGCACTTTAACCTAAATTAATTCACTTGATTCATCAGACAACAACAAATAATAACTCTGATTATTTATCTGACAGTTTCAGCTGTTTAAATTAAAGATGTCTGAAGGAAGTGATGCAGCGTAACTGTGACTCTGCAGAAATATAATCCACAAAAACCTTCAGACACTGAAGCACAGTCTGGTTAGAATAAGAATAATACATACTGGACTGTGTTACAGATAATGCAGAGATACTGCAGGACATTATAAAGCACAAAAATACTATAAATATATATTTTCATACTTGTTTTAACGCTTTGTCACAAAAATATTTAATTGAGAATCACAGAACATCAGCAGTGATGTTTCCTCATGTTTGTCCTTTAGCTGCTGTGCTTGGTTCAAATGTAATGTACTTTAATTTCATCAAACAGCTGAAGTCCAGGTTTCAA
Source organism: Epinephelus moara (assembly GCF_006386435.1). Taxonomy (NCBI): domain Eukaryota; kingdom Metazoa; phylum Chordata; class Actinopteri; order Perciformes; family Serranidae; genus Epinephelus; species Epinephelus moara. The sequence continues at coordinate 1,208,401 of NC_065521.1, read as the reverse complement.
ATGAAACACTGACCTCTGCTGGCAGTGTGCGGGTACTGCAGGCACATCTCTGCCATCACGTGCAGGTCTTCTGGGGTCTCATTTAGAAACACTGCAGGCGAAGTTGTGATGTATAAAAACAGAGACATGCTTATGAACATTTTGGAGACAGGAAGTTGGTGACGCAGATGTGAGGTGGAGGCCTGATTTGCACCATTTTCGGCTTTCGTCCATGCGTATATTTCTGGTACGGATCCGACACATTGTTTTACAAATTACAACCAAGGTTTAGATTTCAGGGGGGACAAAGGGGACGTCCATGTTTAGAAGTTAATGTTTGACCTCCCGAATAAAAACATGAAAGTGGCAGACTTTTATTTTGTTAAGGCGACAAAAGTCTGAGTAGGTTGAGCAGAAGGGGCGGTGGATGGATCCAACAACCTCCGACTTCCAACCATCATTCTAAAGCCAAACTCTGTTCTGGACAGAAATCTGAAAAAGCATCAGAATGATGAAGAAAGGTGATTTAAGTGACTTTGAACGTGGCATGGTTGTTGGTGCCAGACGGGCTGGTCTGAGTATTTCCTGGGATTTTCAGCACAACCATCTCTAGGGTTTACAGAGGATGGTCCCAAAAAGAGAAAATATCCAGTGAGCCAAAATGCCTTGTTGATGCCAGAGGTCAGAGGAGAATGGCCAGACTGGTTCAAGATGATAGAAAGGCAACAGGAAGTCAAATAAGCACTGGTTCCAACCAAGGTGTGCAGAAGACCATCTCTGAAGCAACAACACCTTGTCCAACCTTGAAGCAGATGGGCTACAGCAGCAGAAGACCACACCAGGTGCCACTCCTGTCAGCTAACAACAGGAAACTGAGGCTACAATTCACACGGGTTTTCTCACCAAAACTGGACAATAGAAGATTGGAAAAACCACATTCAGATGGAAGCATGGATCCATCCTGCCTTGTATCAACGCTTCAGGCTGCTGCTGCTGGTGTAATGGTGTGGGGGAGATTTTCTTAGTACCAACTGAGCATGGTTTAAACACCACAGCCTACCTGAGTATTGTTGCTGAGCGTGTCCATCCCTTTATGACCACAGTGTACTATTTTATCTTTAATAAACTGACACAGTATTCGTCCTTCATTTTCAAAGGTTCCTGATATAAAATATTGAATAATGTTGATCTTAATTTATTTTATTTTTATTTATTCTAATTCTATTTTTTATTTATTTATTCATTATTATTTAATTATTCTTATTTTTATTTTATTTTATTTTATTTTATGTTATTTTATTGAAACTCTGTGAGGTCCATATTGACCTTTATTCATAACGTCGGCACAGGAACACATATGATAAAAACATTTATAAGGATTCTGAGGATCAGAGTTGTGATGGACACTGAGCCTGACACTTGGTGGAAAACAGCGTCCTCTAGTGGACGAACTATATAATGACAACACTCACTGAGCTCTTGTGTGAGTGTCAGACAGGTTTTTGCTCTGGAATATAATAGTTTATTATCTATCATCAGGTTTTGACTCAGCAGCTGAAAAGAATTCAGATATACTGCACATAGTTTAAATAGTATTCTGATCTAAAGAAGTCAAAATTTAAACCAGCTGATGAGGTGATGAAGACGTAGTACTGACATATTATGATCCTTTGTAGATGCAAATGTATTAGTGACAAAATGTACTTAAAATATCAAATAATAAAAGTAGTGATGATGCAGAGTGGCGTTTATTTATTTTTTAAATTATTATTTCTAATTTCTGTTTTTTACAATTTCATTTCTATTTATTTTTTAGTTTGTTTAAATTGTCTTTTTTTATTGTACTCATGATGCAGAGTGGCTTCCTCCAGACTTAATTTTCTATCTATCTATCTATCTATCTATCTATCTATCTATCTATCTATCTATCTATCTATCCGTCTGTCCGTCCGTCTATCCATCCATCCAAATTTAAAACAAAAAATACATTTTATTTAATTTTATTTTACTCATAAAGAATAAAATTGAGGAAGATATTCTGCATCATATTTTTACTTGCTCATGATTATTTTAATTTTTTTTTTTATTTTGTTTTTATTATTTTTTAATTTAATTTTATTTATTATTATTATTTATTATTATTATTATTATTATTATTATTATTATACTCTCATCTCCATGCAGAGTACGAGCTTTTACGTCGATACAAGATGCCCAAATTTAAACTGAATCCTTTTAAAAATTAATTTGTGCCAAAGTCAATTAATATTTTAAATAATGTTGCTTGATGCGTTAGAGTTTGTGTTGTGCTTTGCTTCTGGTGCTCTGTTCTGTGCTGCTGTTATGTGCGATATTGTTATGTGAAGTATGTATTTTTATGTTTTTTTTTTATGGTTCATGCTTTTCATTTGTTCTTGACTGTTATTGTAAAGCAGCAATATTCAGGCAGCTCCTGAGTCCAAGACAACTCTCCCCATGAGGACAAGAAAGTGTATGGTATCGTATCATATTGTGATATTACTACATGTATCATACTGGTTTCTTTAGTATTGTTAATGGCATTTAATAGGTGCAGCAGATTGAGATAAATTTAACTCTTTATAATATATTCAATTTAAATATATGCTGCAGTTTGAATATAATACATACTAAAAAAGGTCTGTTGGAGCCACCTGCTGGTGTGCAGCAAAAAGCAAATCTCAAACCCTTTGAATTTATATTTAAAAAAAAGGCAGAACACAATAAAACACTTGTCAAATTACACAAATCTCAAGTTATTTGAACAGAAGATAGTCTCTACAAAATTCAAACTGAACTTTAAAATTTGCCTCCACCTTTAAAATATTTTTAAAAACATATAAATATTGAAAAATATAAATTTTGAAAAGAAAAACTGAAGCTTTATTTGTGCAAAAATCTCTTGTGCTCGCCTTGTCTCTTACACGTCATAAAATATTATTTTCATGTGGAAGCATTGGCCTGTGAATCTGTGGTGAAACAATAAAGTAACTTTATACTCCTGGAAGAATAAAAGACCATCTGCAGCCGGATCACAGACACCATCAGTGCAGCCGTCCGGCTCAAGTGCACAACGATGAAATGAGTGAAATGAAATGAAAATAAAACACGGAAGTGAAATCATAACTGTTAAAGTATGATGGTATCACTTGTGCCGCTGCCATATGGAAATAATCTTACCTCCGAGCAACAATAATATTAAATGTCTTTTAAAACTGTCGCGTGAGAAATGTTTTCCCCCATCTCGCCATCTGATACTGATGACTTCCACAGAGCTGCTCGCGAGACGTTACTGTGGTGGTGTCTGTTCCCAGTGTGGGAGAAACTGGAAATGTGCCTTATGAGGGGTTTATTCATGTACGTCAGAGCGGCTGCACATAAAGTCCATCAGCTGACACACAACACTCAGCGAGGAACTGAAAGGATTACATTATTATATCTTCAATCTGTTACCTTCATTGTGACAGCGTATTGTTTACTACGTTTCCCAGAGTGCCCTCCTACAACTGGCTGTTTCAGGTGCAGAAATGATCTCTGGTGTTTCCTGTTCTCTGGTGATTTTTCTCTCTGTGTTATTGCTGAACATCACAGTGTCAATTGCAGCTTTGAAGTTATCTATGATGAGTACTCACCCCAGTCACCACAAGGAAATCTTGGCATTGTTTGTTTCTGCAAACGACAATCAACAATTTTATCGTGACATAGTACATGAGTTGACTTTGTCACTGGGAAGTGGAGGGGATTGTGGATGGTGTGACACCTTGGCGAGATGCCTGCCAAGCTGCAGACCACTGCTCAAGACCAACAAACAGCAAAACTGGTTGTTTTATAGCTGTTTTTCTAGCAGCTGTTTAGCCACCAAACATGGCCGTTTGTTGCAACCTGTCACTGTTGATTCAGCAGCTTTATAATCACCAAAATCGGGTCTTTTGTAGCAACATGTCACTGCTTTTCCAGTTGCTCTTCAGTCACCAAAAGTGGATTATTTGTCGCAACCTGACTTGTTTTTCTAGCTGCTGTTTAGCCACCACACCAAACGTGAGCATTTTGTAGCAACTTGTCACTGCTTTTCTAGCTGCTGTTTAAACATACAAATATGAGTGTTTTGTAGCAACATGTCAGTGCTTTCCCAGCTGCTGTTTAACATACAAATTTGAGTGTTTTGTAGCAACATGTCAGTGCTTTCCCAGCTGCTGTTTAACATACAAATTTGAGTGTTTTGTAGCAACTTGTCACTGCTTTTCCAGCTGCTGTTTAAACATACAAATTTGAGTGTTTTGTAGCAACTTGTCACTGCTTTTCCAGCTGCTGTTTAACATCCACACGTCGGTGTTTTGTAGAGACCAGTCGCTAATTTATAGCCACCAAATGCGTGTATTATGTTGCAACCCATCACTCAGTACATTTCAACACTACAGTACTCAGTCGAGCTAGGCTCATAGCTCAGCTAATCAGTCAAGTCTGACATCTTGTCTTGTCTGAGTATACATGCAGAAGAGAAAATTGAATTTCTGACCAAGTACGTTTGACTCCGCCTCGTGCGTTCTCTGCTTCTCGGTTGCCATGGTGTTTGTTTGTTTGTTTTTCCGAGTTACTGCACTGCTGCTACGTCATCTCCTTCTTCTTCCGGGTGAAAGCCCGCGAAAGAAGAAGTGGCGTATTCGCCGAGTCCGACTCCAGTTGGACTGAGTGGATACATGGAGCAATAGTTCAATTTTCAATCAAATTATCTAGATGTGTTAGTCGAGCTACGGATAGTCCAATTTTAGTCAGACTAAGCTGTTTACATGCATTTAAAAGTCCAGCTTCAGTCGGACTAAGCCAATAATTCGATTTTCTCAAGCTGCATGTAAACGTACTGAGTGTTTTTCCAGCTGCTCCACAGTCACCAAAACTGGGTGTTTTGTGGTAACTTGTTATAGTTTTTCCAGCAGCTGTTTAGCCTCCAGACATGGGTGTTTTGTAGCAGCCCGTCACTGCTTTTCCAGCTGCTGCTTAAACTTGCAAACGTGGGTGTTTTTGCAGAAACCAGTCACTGATTTTCTTGTGGTTTTATAGCCACCATAAGCTGGTGTTATCTAGTGACCCGTCACCGTCTCACCTGCCACTCTTCAGTCACCAAACGTGTTGTTTTGTTGCAACCTGTCACTGTTTTTCAAGCAACTTTATAGCCACCAAATATGTCTTTTTTAAGGGATCCATGGCTGTTTTTCCAAACACTTTATAGTTACCAAAAGCGGGTGTTTTGGAGCAACTTGTCACTGTTTTTCCAGCGGTGTTTAGCCACCAAAAATGGACGTTTTGTAACACCCCATCACTGTGTTTCCAGCAGCTTTTTAGCCACCAAACTTGGAAATATTTTGCTGCTAGAAACTGACCTGTCTTTTAATGTGTCCTCTAACAATATCACCATCTAAAATGTAGATAATAGAATACAATGACAACACATCATTTAACTCATATTAACTATATGTAAAAGACAATGTGAGTAGTCAGTAGATTTTTGTGACTATTTTCAGAAGTCAGTTTATCTCCTGAACATCATTAACAAGAAGCTGTTGTTATCCCAAGCTGTAATATGTTTGGAAATGAAACTCATTATCGTGACACATTAGTAATGAAAGTACCTGGTGGTACCTGTGTGACCGCTCTGATGTTTGACTCTGTCCACATCTGTCTCGGTCTCAGCTGTGACTCGTCTGCTCTAGTCTTCAGCTCGTCTGTCTCAGAAAACACATGTTAGACAACCCCTTGACCTTTAATATCCGCTGAGTTTATATGGTCCGTCCCCCCTCCTCCTTCGCCTCCCGTACTCCGATGCGTATTAAATCAGATATGCCGAATAGAGGAACAACGCTGCCCCCCCTCGCCACCTCTTACTTAACCCTCTGTGACCTCAGGTTTTCCTAAGTAAATTGATTTAGACCCGAGTCTCCACTGTGTTTGCTATGACTGACTGGGCGGCTCTATTGACCTTAATAAAAGGGGAGCAGATTAATATACAGCCCCCGTCTCGGTGTTGTTTCACATGGGTGGGTTGACGACATCGGTGTCAGGAGAAACAGGAAGGGGCTACGTGTGAAAGAGGTTGAACAGCTCCGTTCTTTGGTTCGAAGGCAGATAGTGAGACCACAGGTTAGTCCTCATTAACACGGAGAGCTGATGACAGGCTGCTTTGTTCTGACTGTAGATCAACACCAAGCTCTGAGTGTAAGTCTACAGCAGGAGTTCTCAGTGTTTGATTGAGGGCTGCACAGGAACTCCTAGGAGTTGTAATTAGTCTCATAATGGCATTTCAATCAGGAGAGATCAGGTGACTGGAATAAAGATGGTGCACAGATTAACAGGTGATGTGATGAATATGAATTGGCAGAAAGTCTTTGGCGCTTGGACTCCCGAGGGAGATTTTCAATGGAGCGGCATCTGAGCAGCAGCAAGACAAATCCCCCCATGGAGTCCAGGTACTGGTTGTTGTGGTGACTGATGACTCTGAGATTGAAGGCTGATGAGGACTGAACTTTTGCTAGAGCTTATTCCTTGACTGGCCATCCGTGCCAACCCTTCTGTTTTTCCCGGGTGGTGGGGTTTGAGGGGTGTATCAGAGTTTGGGGGCACCCAGTTTGCCCTCCTCCGCCTGGTCTCTGTCCTCCAGTGATCGTGAGCTTCCTGTTCTGCCTCGCTCAGGCATTCAGGACCCAGAAATGTGTGGGCAAGGGAGGACAGCCAGCTGTGGGTCCTTGGGGCGATCCAAGCATACAGCCTGGCCTCCCCTTTCTCTCCTGGTACTCTGCAGTCAAACCAGTCTCACTCCAAAATCACTGAATACTTGATCAGTGACTTCTGGCATCAGACACCGACAAAAAAAATATCCTTTCACATCGGCATGATACACTTGGCACCTGGCGGCATCAGGGGGAAACATGGCTGGACAACACCGTAAGTTAAGGGGGCAAAAGTCTGAGTAGGGTGGGTTGGCTGGGTGGTGGAAGTGTCCAACAACCACCGGCCTTCACCCATGAGGCCTGTGTTCGCTTCCTGTATGGTTGTAAAGCAAAACCCTGTTCTTTTGTCCTAAACCCAACCACGTGCTTTTGTTGCTGAAGGAAAAAAAAACGTCATTTTGCGGTGTTGTACTGACGTCTGGTGTTGTTGGACCCATTCACCACCCCTCCCACCCGCCCTACAGGGACTTTCTAGGTCCTTAAGTTGTTGCCGTAAGTTAATCAATGACCGAGCGGCAGTATTTGACGACTTCAGAATGAGAACCGTTTGGTTCTGTTTTTTAAGTTGACAAGGAGCACCCGAACGCACCATTTGTATCAGTTTCTGCGAGGTCCTCAGGTTCAGTGTGACCTCCCTCACCCCTGAGGGACAAAAAAGGAGATGATTCAACTTTTGTTCTGTGGCTGTTTCTGGTTTAATAAAGCAAGACAGAACTTTTCACAATGCAAAGTTTTTCTTTCAGTAAGTATTTAAAGTCGTTTCAGTCCTCTTTAGTTTCTTGTTCACATTGTCTCGTGCTTTATTTGGTGACTATCTTTTTGTCATTTTTCATGAAGCGAGGGTAAAAGGAGTGTTTTTCTGCGGAGGACACTTCACTCTTTATCAATTAAAATAAATGATTGCAGCGTTTCTTTCTCCATTAACTGGCGGGGGACACGATTTTGAATCCCATGTTTGACACTAATAGTTTGACAATCTGCTCTCCGCCTCCGTCACCCATTCATCGAAACCAGCAGCCCCAAAAGTTCCCATGCTGAGTTGGGTGCCGCTTGTATGTAAATGTGTGTGTTAATGTGTGTGTGTGTGTGAGTGTTTGTCTGCTGGCTGCAGGCCAACAGAAATCTGTCAGTCTTTTAGAGACCCATCAGCCTCTGTCCGGCGGGACAATGAAGTCGACACAGACTCCCCTGCCGTCTCCGCCCGTCTCGCTGTCTGACTAACTGATGACACAGATTCATTCACACTCAGCAGGTCTGAGGCCGTTTATCACTTTTTCCTCACTTAGCCCATTTGTGACGACGATGCCAATCCCAACTCTAAAAAACAGCAGCCTGAAAGTTCAGTCTTAACGTTTGAAACCTCGACTCCAGGTCCACTTACTGGCTTCTTCCAGAGCTTTTTATGGCATCTACATGGATGGAGTTTACCTGGTCGTCTTGAACTGTAGATGCTTTGCTTTTCATTTTCCCAAAAACCTTCCCAAAAATGTTATTCTTGTCCTGAACAAAACAATCCCCACTCAAAGTCCACTTACTCGCTTGTGCCAGAGCTTTCAACTGTCTTTATCTCTACAAATCTCTCTTATCTTATCTCTCGAGCTGTAACAACTGTTAACTGACCTATCAACATCATCCAACCATCATCCTTTTTATGCCAAATAGTTTTTCCAGCACAGAAGTTTGTTTGTTTCTTTTAACTTAAGAGAATGTGAGTTAGTTATCTTGTGGGAAGAAATTCATTACTTGTGGGAAGAAATTTTCTTGAGGGAACAAGTTATTATCTTGTAGAAACAAGTTGTTTACTTCTGGGCATAACTTATTATCCTGTGGGAACAAGTTCTTATCTTGCATGCACAAGTTAATGTCTTGTAGAAACAAGTTGTTTACCTGTGGGAACAAGTTATTTTGTGGAAACAAGTTGTTATCTTGTGGAAACACATTCTTTGTCTTGGGTGTGCAAGTTAATGTCTTGTGGGAACAAGTTGTTTACTTGTGGGAACAAGTTATTGTGTGGAAACAAGTTGTTGTGGAAACACATTCTCTATCTAGTGTGCACAAGTTAATGTCTTGTGGGAATAAGTCAATTATTTTCATTATCTTGTGGCAACATGCTATTTTGTGGAAACAAGTTGTTAGTTTGTGGTGATACGTTACTATCTAGTGTGTGCAAGTTAATGTCTTGTGGGAATGAGTTAATTATTTTGTGGGAACAAGTTGTTATCTTGTGGGAACATGTTACTATCTAGTGTGCGCAAGTTAATGTCTTGTGGGAATGAGTTAATTATCTTGTGGCAACACGCTATTTTGTGGAAACAAGTTGTTATCTTGTGGTAACACCTTACTATCTAGTGTGTGCAAGTTAATGTCTTGTGGGAATGAGTTGATTATTTTGTGGGAACAAGTCATTATCTTGTGGCAACACGCTATTTTGTGGTAACAAGTTGTTATTTTGTGGTGACACGTTACTTTCAAGTGTGTGCAAGTTGATTTCTTGTGGGAACAAGTTCTTATCTTGTAGGAACACGTTGTTATTTTGTGGTGATACATTACTATCTAGTGTGTGCAAGTTAATGTCTTGTGGGAACAAGTTATTATCTTGTGGGAATAAGTTATTTTGTGGAAACAAGTTGTTATCTTGTGGAAACACGTTATTTTGTGGAAACAAGTTGTTATCTTGTGGGAACACGTTATTTTGTGGAAACAAGTTGTTATCTAGTGGGAACATGTTACTATCTAGTGTGCGCAAGTTAATGTCTTGTGGGAACAAGTTATTATCTTGTGGAAACACGTTATTTTGTGGAAACAAGTTGTTATCTTGTGGGAACATGTTACTATCTAGTGTGCACAAGTTAATGTCTTGTGGGAATGAGTTAATTATTTTGTGGGAACAAGTCATTATCTTGTGGCATCATGCTATTTTGTGGAAATAAGTTGTTATTTTGTGGTGACACATTACTATCGAGTGTGTGCAAGTTAATGTCTTGTGGGAACAAGTTATTATCTTGTGGGAATAAGTTATTTTGTGAAAACAAGTTGTTATCTTGTGGTGATACGTTACTATCTAGTGTGTGCAAGTTAATATCTTGTGGGAACAAGTTATTATCTTGTAGAAGCAAGTTGTTTATCTTTGGGAACAAGTTATTTTGTGGGAAGAAGTTATTATTTCATGGAAACAAGGTATTATCTTGTGCAAACACGGTAAAATCTTGTTCCCAGAACATAATTAACGTGTGCACACTACATAGAAATTATCACCTTCCAGGCCTTAAAGGTCTACGTAGGACACAGTGTTCCAGCAAAGAGAAAAACTGTGAGGGAGCCCAGTTTGAGTGCACTAACTAAACCATGTGTAAACGCTGTTTCTGACTTTGACAGGTGCGTTTACTCTTAATTGATTTCCTGTATAATCCACGTTCTAACTGCCGGGCAGCGCAGCCTGCCGGCTCCAGAGATTATCCTGCATTCAAAAGGTCACAGATGCTTCAGCCATCCAGCATTTTTCTTGCTCAAGTGTCCTTGTGCAAAACTCTGGAGCACTCAACCTGCACAAATTGTTCTGTATGAGGGCACCATGTAAATTCCTGTTGGCTCTGGGAGAACACGAAGACGTCATTCTCCGCACAAAGCGCGTAAAGCAGCCGGCTCTAACGGTCCCTGAGCTGATAAGTCTCTTTGTGCCCGTGAAGCCTTGCAGATGGGAGCGTGTTTTGCTCTGGAGACCGTCCGTTCTCATGTCTGACATCATGTATGGGAACACTTGTCTCAGCCGACTGGACGCACGTGGCCCTCTCCAAAACCCAGTGACATGCCAACAATGCATGTCAGCGTTGTCGTCCAGGCTCTCGCGGGCTCCACGCTGGGCAAAGCCTCGGGAAAGTCACACTCAAGTGATCTGAGAGGAGATGAATGTCAAGTGCAGAGTGGGGTCCCCTCGCGGAGGTCCCGTCACATCTGACCAGTCCCATCGCCCTGTTCTCACTGGAGTGGGTGCTGGTTTGGTTCACATTGGTCTTTGTGGCCTGCGTTGGAGAAGTGAATGTTTGGGTTTGGTCCGACATCCTTCCTCCTCCTTATGGCAAAGATTAATTTGATGCTTACAGTAAGTTGTAAAATATCGACGGCAAATTGTAGTATTTCCTTTGTGTTGAGTGAAAGCTTCATTACAGCATCAAGCATCAAAAAGATTTCTTTGATATGGAGTTTAGAGGGCAACACAGGGGTTTTGATGAGGTCGTCTCTTTTTGATTATTTTTCATGCATGTGCAAAAGAAAGCCCTGAAAGTCCTCCAAACATTTCTCCAATTTGGGAGCAACAATCATTTATGAGAGACAACATTGCCACCATTTGCGATGTGTGTTTAAGCTCACAATTCACGTTTTGTGAAATGGCCCTCAGGTTATTGGCTTATGTAAGTAAGAAAGAAAAAAAAAACAATTGGTTTAGATAAATTCATATTTAAAAAGGTGAAGAAAGTGGCAACAAAAATTCTCTAATATTTTTATGCCACCATGTCTGCAACAACATGGCCAGAGGCATTAAGTTCACTGGTTGTCCATCCGCCCATCCATCCTAAGAAACACCTTTCAAGAATTTCTTCAAATTTGGCACAAATGTCAACTTAGACTCAGAAATGAACTGATTAGGTTTTTGTGGCCAAAGTCAAGGTCACAATGACCTTGCATCTGCCTCATTCGTGTGAACATGATATCACAAGAAGACATTGAGAGATTTTCTTCAAATTTGGCACGAACGTTCATTTGGACTTAAGAATGAACTGATTAGAATTTGGTGGTCGAAGGTCAGAGGTCACTGGGACCTCATAAAACATGTTTTTGGCTATTACTCAAGAGTTTATGCACCAATTTAGCACAAACAGCCACATGGACTCAAAGATGAAATGATTAGATTCTGGGGTTTATAGGAAAAGTCAAAGTCCCTGTGACCTCCTTTGTCTCTATCTTTTGGACATGATATTTCAAGAACAAACTTGGCACAAACGTCCACTTGGATTCAAAGACGAACTGATAAGATTTGGGTCATAAGTCAAAGGTCAAGTTCAGTGTGATCTTGCATCTGTGTCATTCTTGTGAATGCCATATCTCAAAAAAAGATTTCAGGGAATTCCTCAAATTTGGCACAAATGTCCACTTAGACTCAAGGATGAACTTATTGGAATTTGGTGGTCAAACATCACTGTGACTTCACAGATATGTTTTTGGCCATAAGTCAAGAATTCTAGGGCTAATCTTGATTCTTGAAATGTTATGAGGAGTGAGTCGGTGATAAAACCCTGGACAGACCCCTGCAGGTCCTCAGGCCTCACTTTGGGAACCGCTAGGCTGCCACTTGTGTCACTAAACTCAGCACTTGTAAAAGCACCACATGCCCTGCCTTTGTTTAGGCTGATGCAAGTGTGGGTACGTACCTGTGTGTGTTTTCTCCCTGCGGTGTCTCAGTCTGTTCGCTGGTCACATACAGAACAGCAGTAATTGCAGCATTGTGTTTTAATTAGATCTGTGCACAGACCTTCATTCAAACACCGCCGTCCCTCACAAACCCTTCAATCAGCAGCCATTTTGTCAGCGACACGAACCTCGACTGTTTGACAGACGAAGCGGGGGCACTGCGCAACGTTATTAGCACTATTGTGCCGATGTACCGCATGTTGGGCTGTCATTCGTCCACACCAAAGCTGTGAATGAGGGACAGAAACCAGATTATAGTCCAGGGATGAAGGCAGGTTTGGCCCCATTGTGCTCCCACGTTGGGAAACGCTCGATCTGCAGCAGCAGGGCAGCTTCCTCTCAGCCATTGTGACTTGTTGAGGGGGTTCGTGGGAGGCTCAGGGCCCCCACAACTAAACCCGCCTGTGGATTTATAAACCGCGGGTGTCCCCTGCCTCAGTTCAGCGCCGTGGGCCCACACATGAGGGACGTGAGGTTGATGTGATGTTTCTATTTTCTTACTGTGATGTATCGAGGCACAGCTGTTGGAGCCCTGTGCTTAAATGTGAAGCAAGAAGTCCAGTTTGAGTGGTAGATCCATGACAGATTATCAAATGCTAAAACACATCACACAGGATTTGACCATAGCAGATACGGTTTGCCTTGTTTCAAGAAAGTTTAGGCACAAAAACCACTTGGTGATGGTTTGGAAAGATCATATTCTGGCTTAAAGTGCCCGTCTTTGGGGGCACAATTCCTGAAACGCTGTGATGTCTATCTCTTTTTTTGGCACTATCCCGACCAACTAGAAAATCACAGACATGTCTCCACAAAACACCCACGTTTGGTGCTAAAAAATCCGCTGCAAACACAGCAAAAACTCGCTAAATCATGACTAGTTTTGTCGTCTGTTGGTCTTGAACGGTGGTCCATAGCTTGCCAGTTGTCTCACCTAGGTGTCACACCATCGACCATTCCCTCTACCTCCAGATGACAAAGTCACCTCAATTTAGAAACGTTGATATGAGTCCTATAAAACAAGCAAATATAACAGATTTGTGGGGTGCAGAAACGTGCGATGCCAACATTTTTTGTGGCGACTCGGCTGAAGTAAAAGTTAGAGCCAAGTGTGCGGCAGATGCTCAAACGATGGTCGGTCGATGCGTCTAACAATGAAATGATTCGTACTTGGAGATGACCAGTACAAGCACCGCCTTCACCAACAGTTTTACCGTAAGAAATAAAGTAAGGTAAGGTAAGGTAAGGTAAGGTAAAACTTTAATGTCCCCGTGGGGCAATTTGAGATACAGACAAAAAACAAACAGAGTAGAACAATTCCATGATTGTCCTGTCTACACTGAAACTTCAGCTTCCTTATGACGAACAGGTGTTGCCTTCTTACGGACGCTGTCAGTGTTCACGTCAAAATTCAACTTGTCATCTAAGATCCTTGACGGCACAAGGAGCAGGAAGGCAGGGAGCACTGGAGGTGTTTTTTAAGGCTCCCTGATGGAGAACCACTTCTCTAACCCGGCATGTCCCACACTGAAAAACAACGTCACGGGCAGACAGGATGATATACCACAAAAGTGGTGTTAAAGTTCTTAAAATGTCTCCGATAGTACCAGTTTGGCAATCAAGAAAAGGGTTTTCTGGGATCACTTTGTATTTTTCTTTAATAGTTTGTGGATCTGCACCTCATTATTAGTTTTTTGTCGACATATTTTCTGATAACTAACATCAAACAATAATAACAAACTGCATTTGTGGGGGGAATCAGAGCGATGCTTATGTAACCGTTACACAAATTCTTAGCGAGCGTACATAACGATATCTGTTTTCCTTCAGTGTAATTTTCCACTTTCCTGATTTGGCTCCGTGTTGACGGGCTCAGTACATCCCTTCACACCAGGATTATTTGTCCTGCAGCAGCTCAGTCACCAAACCCGGTGGATCCACCGAGCAGAGAAAGCAAACAGCTCCGAACCCACAACACATTCACACCTGAACAAACTCACATCCAGCTTCTTCTTCAGGCCGACGGCCTGTTTTGAATGTTCTGCTGGTTAGAGGAGCTCTCGTCGGAGGCGGAATTAAAGTTGACCCAAGCTTTTGTTACGGTGTGAAGGCTGGCTGGGTTAATTCTGCGTGACGCTGCGCAGGACCTCAGCGGAGAGGATGTGAGTTTGGCTCAGGAAAGAAAACCACTTAGAGGGACATCAGTGCTGATGTGCTCATGTTTGACCAGCAGCAGCTTTCAGCCACTAGAGGTCAGTAAGCAGCTGTGGGCTGAAAACAAAACTCCCTCCTTCTGTCTATGAGGACGGCACTGAACTTGAAGATTCAGAGCTTTGAGTCCCAGTGCATCCTACATTGAGTTCTTTCATCTCTGACATCCCACTCTGTCTGAGAAAAGAAATAAGGATCCATCTGACATTTTGAAGAGTTGTTTAAAGAAAATATGTCCATTACAGGAAGAGAAATTCTTCAGACATAATCACATTTAAATCATACTACAGGCCGATGCAGTCACGTGAGGACTAGTGTAATGTGCTCTTTTGTCTCACATGTAGTTCTTGCTAAAAGTCTGCAACCACACCCGAGTTTTCTTATTTTGGCGGGGCAGTAATTACAAATATCAATTGTTTTTTGTTGTTGTTTTCATCAGATCCCATAAGTTTATAAATATAGGCTTCTATGTTACTTTGTTGTATTTGCAGAACAGAAAGAAGCACAGTTTCAAGATTAGAGTCACCAATTCAGTATCTGACCAAATGTCTCCCCTTCTTTTCCTGAGATATGACATTTAGTAATGGACAGAAAAGTGTTTTATGCAGAACATTATGATGTCACAGTGACCTTTGCCCTTTGACTTTTTGGATATAAAATGCCATCACTTCATTATTTTATCCTGTTAGACATTTGTGTGATGTTTTGTCATAATTAACATATGAATACTTGAGTTATGGCCAAAAACATGTTTTGTGAGGTCCAAGTGGACAGTTGTGTCAAATTTGAGGAAATTCCCTTAAGTTATTCTTGAGATATCCCCTTCACAAGAATGACACACATGAGGTCACATAGACTTGACCTTTGACTGCTAAAATCTAATCAGTTCATCCTTGAATCCAAGTTGACATTTGTGCCACATTGGAAGAAATTCCCTCAAGGTGTTCTTGAGATGTGACATTCACAATAATGAGACAGACAAGGTCACAGTGACCTTGACCTATGACCAAGAAAAGATAATCAGTTCATCCTTGACTCAGATAGATGTTTGTGCCAAAATTGAGGGAATTCCCTCAAGGCGTTCTTGAGATGTAGTGTTCACAAGAATGAAACACAAGATCACAGTGATCTTTGACCATCAAAATCTAATCAGTTCATTGTTTAGTTCAAGTGAACGTTTGTGCTAAATTTGAAGGAATTCCCTCGAGGCGTTCTTGAGTTAAAAGTTCACTTAGAATCAACGACACACAGGTCACTGTGACTTTGCATCCATCTTATTTTTGAGAACGCAATTTCCAAGAATGCTTTCAGGGAAGTTCCTCAAATTTGGCACAAAAGTCCTGTTCAACTCAACAATGGACTCATTTGATTTTTGTGGTCATAGGTCAAAGATCAAGGTTACTGTGACCTCTTCTGGCTCATTTAAAAAACCTGATATATCAAGAACACCATGAGGGAATTTCTTCAGACTTGGCACAAATGTTCACTTGGACTTAAGAATAAACTGATAAGTATTTGTTGGTGATAGATCACTGTGACCTTTATATCCATCCAGAACATCTTTAAGGAAATTCTTCTGACACAAACATCCTCTTGGTCTCAAAGATGAAATGATTAGGTGGTGATAGGTTAAAAGTCAAGGTTACTGTGTCTTTCTCTGTTTCAGTCTTGTTGACACAATATTTTCAAGAACACATTGAGGGGATTTCTTCAACTTTGGCACAAACGTTCACTTGGATTCAACAACAATCTGACTGGACTTAGGTCATAAGTCAAAAGTCAAGGTCACTCTGATTCTGCACCTGTCTCATTCTTGTGAACGCAATATCTCAAGAAAGCTGCCAGGGAATTGCCTCAAATTTGGCACAAACGTTCACTTTGTCACAAGAATGAACTGATTGGAATTTGGTGGTGGAAAGTCAAAGGTCAGTGTGACCTCACAAAACACGTTTTTGGGCCTAAGTGAAGAATTCATACAGTAATTATGACAAAACTTGACACAAATGTCTAACATGATAAAATAATGAAGGTCAAAAGGTCAAAGGTCAGCTTGACTGTGACATCATCATGTTTTAACGTCATATCTCAGGAACAGAAGGGGAGACATTTGGTCAGATACTGAATTGGTGACTAATCTTGAAAAGGTGCTGACTGTAAAGATAACTTCATCTTGAGTTTTAGAAGATATGAACCAAGTATATGACTTCATTTCCTGTCACTTTTGTCTTCAAAATGTTTGACCGGTGTCTCCTCGGTACCTTTTCGTACACAAAGTCGTGAGGGTTTATTAAAAAGGCTTGCAATTCTGACAGTGTTGGAGGAGGAACATTTGACCTCCCTGGTGGTGTTGGGTTCAGGATGAGGAGGGGAAGGTAGCAGCCTTCACCCCAGGCCACTGTCCCATGTCGGGGGAGTGTATCACATGGCGGCCTGCCTCATCCATCACTGAGCAGGACGATGTATGTGTGTGTGTGTGTTTCTGTCCACACATTAAATATTCAGGAGAAACTTTTTATCAAAACTGGCTGCCAGAAGTCAAAATCATCTGTTCATTTCATGCTGTTAGCTCACGCTTCAACCCAGAATGATTTAAATACAAATAAATAAACTCTTGAGTGACCGTCGTTACAAGCGACTAATAGGAGAAAGGTCAAGGGTTAGCAGATGTAACCAAATATCCCTGTGACCCTGCAGTGGTCAAGTCTGATACACAAATGTGAGGAGAGGAAATGAGAGTTGATGAAGAGACGGGCAGAGGTGGAGAGATTCTTTATTTTACTTTAAAACAAAGAGGAGAAATATGTGATTAATGGGAGGAAAGTTTTTATAAGAGATGCTGTCTTTATGTCTCTTTTTTTTTTACCTTAAATTCATGTTTGATCTGTTTATTATACCTGATACAGTCATGATTGGTGCCCCACATTTTGCTACATGCCACACTGACTGAATTATTAATCAGGCCTTGTCAAAATTTGGATAAGTTTAAATATTAATGCGACATATCGCTAACAATTAGCCCAGAGAGGAGTGTTGATGAGTCCACTGTCTCCCTGCCTATCCTCCAAAACTATATTCAGACCTGCTGTAGACTCACAAGTCAGTCTTTAGACGCTTTGCTTAACTAGAAAGAAGGCGGAGATCTCTGATTGTCTGGTGGCGAGACTAGACCTGCTGTGGAACTGGAAAGAGTCCAGAGAGTACTGAGCTCCACCAAGACTGCACATCTTTTATTTAAGTCTAAGCCTGAATTCAAACAAGAAAGGACCAGAAAGGGACTGAAACGTACCAGAAAGAGACACAAGAGTCAACAAAGACATGCAAGGGGACTGCCAAAGACACAACTTTACTACAGAATACGGAAAAACAACCACAAAGAGACACACAACAACCACGCACAAAAGTTTTCAAAGAGGCAAAATGACCTAAAAAAGACACAACATGACTACAAGGAGATGTAAAACCACCGACAAAGACACAAAATTTCTTCAAAGAGATAATAAATGACTAGGAAGACATGCAAGGGAACTGCCGGAGACACAGATTTACTACAAAAAGGGGTAAAACAACAAAAAAGACACACAAAATGACCTAAAAAGACACAAAATTACTTCCAAGAGACACAAAATGATCACAAGACATGAAACTACAATAAGAAGACACAAAATTACTCCAGAGACACAAACTGATCACAAAGAGACACAACCCAGATAGCACACATACATGTGTACCCGATGTATCAAGTTTAGATCTTTAAGACGTAGCAGGGAGAGCGTTTGCTCATTGCCAAGACGTCGCTGAGATGTCGGCCTTTAATCGAAAATGACCACCACGCGACGTTCAAAAGATCAATAAAAGAAGCTGCGCTCAGTGGGCGCTCCTTCATTAATATTCATATGCTTTGTTAACTACGACCTTTATTCATTTAGGTCGGACCTTTCAAACTACAAATATTTCACCATCCAATGTGAGAAATCAGTGCTAACATTCAAAAATAGCTGACTGTTACCCTATTTCGTGTGTAAGTGTGCACAATGAAGAGACAAAAGTCAATTTGACAAACTTTATTTTCAAATTTCCACAAACAATATCTGACGGCCAGTCCGCTTCTCCTGGCAGCCTGCAAGACACAGAAAAGATGATGAGCACATAACTTCAAGAAACAAATCCCAACTTCACCACTTTTTTTTTTTTTTAGCATTTCAGCTGTCTTTTAGCCAGATTGAAGGCTTTGTGTCCGTCACTCTGCTTAATTTAGTGTTGAAACGGTTAAATAACGGGATCCGTTAACTCCGTTAACTGTTAACAGCAGCTCAACAATCAGTCCTTCATCTCGGAAAAACAGTGGCTTCAAAACTGCGCTATTACCTGTAGCCACCGGGTCAGTTTGCTTTGCAGAGGAGGAGACCTCGACTGATAAATTGCCCATAAAATCACATTAACAACATACTGAAGGCATCCTTAAACTTCACTATTTCACCTCCGCGCTCCTCTCTGCTGGTCTCACCGACACTTCAGCACCCGTTCTGGGATACACAGTGTCGGCCCGCCCCGCCTGACCTCCGTGCTCCTCTCCGCTCCTCTCCCAGACACTTGAGCACACGTCCAGGGCCCCGGAGGGCAGGCCGGGGGGCCGCGGGACCACGGGTGGCAGCTCCGGGCACTTCCACTTTAACCCAAAACGAGTGCTCACGATAACCAGATGAGCAGATAACGTCAACTAGGGAAAATAAAATGAAAACACCACAGTTATAGCCTGTTAGCATAACATGAGCTAAACCGCTAAACTAGCTAACAGCTAACGAAAGATTAGCTGGTGGGGAGCTGTGCTAAGCTATATACACCCAGTCGTGCTTCGCCACTCACCAGGAACCTCTTTTAACGGTCACATAATAAACAAAATAGCTATTTTCTGCCAGTTTATTCCAGTAGAGCTTACCTGAAACCAACTGCGATGAGATGCTGTGTCCTGCGAGCTCAGTTCCAAACAAAGACCACAGAGATGAAATTCCACCTCTGTGGCGACTTCCGTATGTGGGCAGGTATATTCTATGGCACTGGGCCGACCCAAAGCCGACGTAACAGAGACGTTTGATGAGCTGGGACAAAAGAGTATTAAATTTGAAGATATCCGCCCATGCGGCCGACGCTTGTCAGACGTAATAAATTCAGTGCCGATGTGTCGTCCTCAGGCCGACGTCGGCCAGATGTATGTGTGCTATCTGGGAAATTTACCTTAAAGAGACATAAAACAACAACAAAAATATGCAAAATTACTTTAAAGAGACACAAAAGGACTGCAAAGATACACAAAGTGACTACAAGAAGACACAAAATGACTTCAGAGACACAAAATGACCAAAAAAGACATTAAACAACTACAAAGAGACACAAAACAACAACAAGAAGACACAAAATGAACTCAAAGAGACTTAAAACGACCACAAGAAGATACAAAATGACCAAAAAAGACACAAAATTACTTTCAAGAGATACAAACTGATCACAAAGAGACACAAATCGACCTTAAAGAGACACAAACGACAACAAAAATACCCAAAATTACTTTAAAGAGACACAAAAGGACTGCAAAGATACACAAAGTGACTACAAGAAGACACAAATAGACCCAAAAAGACACAAAATTACTTTCAAGAGACACAAACTGATCACAAAGAGACACAAAATGACCTTAAAGAGACACAAACAACAACAAAAATATGCAAAATTACTTTAAAGAGACACAAAACGACAACAAAAATATGCAAAATTACTTTAAAGAGACACAAAACGACAACAAAAATACGCAAAATTACTTTAAAGAGACACAAAAGGACTGCAAAGATACACAAAGTGACTACAAGAAGACACAAATAGACCCAAAAAGACACAAAATTACTTTCAAGAGACACAAACTGATCACAAAGAGACACAAAATGACCTTAAAGAGACACAAACAACAACAAAAATATGCAAAATTACTTTAAAGAGACACAAAACGACAACAAAAATATGCAAAATTACTTTAAAGAGACACAAAACGACAACAAAAATACGCAAAATTACTTTAAAGAGACACAAAAAGACTGCAAAGATACACAAAGTGACTACAAGAAGACACAGATTTACTTCAGAGAAACAAAAAATGACCAAAAAAGACATTTAACGACTACAAAGAGATTCAAAACAACAACAAGAAGATACAATATGAACTCAAAGAGACTTAAAACGACCACAAGAAGATACAAAATGACCAAAAAAGACATTAAACGACTACAAAGAGACACAAAACAACAACAAGAAGATACAAAATGTCCACCAGGTCTTTATCTTGTAGTAGAGGTGGTGGGGCCTTTTGCATATCTGTGCCCTGGGGCTCACTGTCTTGTGATCCGCCCATGCAGTCTTTGTCTCATTGTTTCTGTGCACGGATTGTAGACAGCAAAGTTTCTTTAAACTGGCACTCGGCACTGAACATGTTCTGGAGTTTTGCAGCTTTCATTTTATCATTTCACCACAATCCTCTGGTTTTATAAAAACCTTGTAATGGTCTTTTAACTCCAGGAAGCTTTACACAGGAACTGAAAATGATTTATTGTCTTTTTTGATGCACCTGTTGAGGTGCCTCAGGTGCTTCCTCTCAGCTCAGTGTAACGCCAGGCAGTCACAGGTGATGTAAGGCTCCTCAGCAGCCATACATCATGTCAGGGCGCCCTGAGGCAGGACACTGAGCCTGTAACCTGCTGGTTAGCCCACGGCGTTCTGATTGGCGCCGGCTCCGCTCCCGGGCCAGCCATGTTTCAGTGTCAGCTTTTGTTCAGCTGGCAGCCGATTGGCCGGCGTGAGATCAATGATATTTCCAGTCTTTGTCTTCACTGGAACGTGAGACGGGAGAGGACGGTGTGTGTGACTGTAATCATATTAAAGAGGGAGGACGGTTGCAGGTGTGTGTACATGAGATTATTCTTGTGTTTTTAAAGGATTGAAAAGTTGGCGGGTATCTTCCTGAGGCTTTAGGTTCAAGATGAAGACTGTTATTATTTGTTATTCCTGGTATTTTACATCAAACCATCACTCCTGTTTCCTGAGAGTGAGAGTGCTCCTCTACTTCCTGTGATCAGCGTCTTTAACCTACCAGGATCACTGATCACAGTCTTTTTATTGGTCCAGAAATAGTGAAGTAGTGAGGCGGAAAATCAGCACTTGCTTGCTGTTTTTTATTTTCCTGACAAAGTTGTGCACATACAGACTCAAAGTTGGGAAAATTGGGGCATTAAAGTACCACAGATATTTCTGTAACCTTGACTGAGTGAGCCCAGCCTCACTCTGAAGTCTTTGAAATCCAACAGTGACTTGCGGTGTCAGAAACCAATGAAAAAAGGCATCCTTTAAAGTCTGCATGATACGCAGCCAGTCACCGTTATAGTTTAAAGTTACTTGTTGGGCTGCCTCTGACAAAGAATGTTCCTAGTCAGCCTACAGTCCTCATCAGGGTCCATCAGTGGACTAGTCTCCTGCATGTTTCTGATATGAATGTAATGATTAAATGATATGTTTTGGTGGTTTGAGTTGAAGGTGTGAGAAAGAATAGTATCAGTAACATTGTCAACACTGTGCTACATTACAGAGAAATACAAAACCGTATTAATGAACCTTCATTAATATAGGTCTATATTTTATCTCCAAGTGCACGTCACACACTGAGCGAGCCGCCTGTTAATGACACTGTGGGCTAATGGGCATGTAGCTACTTCCATGTTTCAGATGATACGTCATGTTTGTAGTCGACCAATGAAGATGAGTTTACATATCACCTTGGGTTCGTCCTTCACCTTCTCAAAATGATCCCACACTTTGGATTTCCTGCTGACTAATGACCTTTCTGGTCGACTGTTAGGGGGCAGCTGTAGTTAGTTGATAAAAAAAAATCAGTTTGTATCACCTAAAGTTTGAGGATGTGAGGCTTCGACAGTTGTCTCAGATGATCCAGAATGTAACCACAGCTCAAACTCTCATTCATTTGTCATCTGTAGTGAAGCTCTCGAAGGTCAAAGGTCACAGCACCCCGACAACAGAAGAAAAACGACTCCTGAACGGTCACGAGGAAACAAATATGAGACGAGTGGAGAACAGATTTCTTGCGGCTCAGACAACAGAGTGTGGAGAACATTAATATGGAAATAATTAGGAATGACTGGCAGCAGACCAGCTGAGCTTTCCAGCTTGCAAATATTTTCAGTGCGATTACAAACAGCAGCTCAGCTTCTGCTCACTTACAAATAAATCAGGACGAATATGAAGAAGTTCCTGACACAGATCTGAAATGAGAAAGCATGGCGAGTGTTTGATTTCTCATGAAATGCCGCAGAAGCTCAGAGCTCTCATGAGTGGGAAATTCATCCAGAGTGTTTCCAATAAAGGAGCTTCAGTGCTGAATCATGTGTCCTCATCTCTAAATAAAGACACGTTATATACACACGACTTGCAGCCATGCCGGGACCTTCATCACAAGTTTATTTGCCCCAGTAAAGACCACTTGACCCTGCAGCTGTCCTGTTAGCAGCTTGCTGCCTGTCTCGTCTCAGAGGAAGCTTGCTTCCTCTGAATTCCAGCCTGCGAGAGGAATCTCTGTCTGAAAAATGTCATCCAATAAAGTGGAGCGCACATGTTTGTGTAAGGAACCCGGCATCGCCATCATCCATCCATCTGGACGTCTGTGGGAGTTGGCCCGGCGCAGTGTCAGGCCGGGGGAACTTGTCTGTTTCAGGCTCCAGATGCGTCCGAGCCCGACACATAATTCAGCGCAGGCCTCGCAGATCAAGGCATTTCCTCTGAACCCCCTCTGACATCCATCCCAACTTTCATTAAACCCTGATACGGCCGAAAGCTCGGACGGCCGTTTGCGCCGGCGGCGGAGCTTCGCGCCACTCGACGGCATCGTTTGTGGTTTGACATGTGCGTGAGTTTAACGCTGGAATTCCTCTCCACCTGGGAGCGAGGAAATGAGGCAGTGGGACCGCGCACTGAGAAGAGATTGTAATAAGTATCAAGGCAAAACACATTCCTGACTTAAGAATGGACTTATTGGATGGCCAGGAGATGACCGGAGATAATGTGAACGTAGACACAGAAAAGTATCAAATACAAGATGAGCTATCTCTTACTAATGCTCTCCGTCTTTGCCAGTGTTCTGTGATTTAAGCATTTTATTTCTGGCTCTATTCGTGGCAGGGCTCAAAGCAACCAAGTTACCAGAAGAAAATGTTGGCCTGTACGTAGTAAGTGACGTAGTATGTGAGTTGATTTTGTCATCAGGTGCTTTTTAGCGTCTTTGTAGGCACCAAACTTGGGTTTTTTGTAGCCACCTGTCACTGGTTTCCCAGCAAGAGTAGTGCCACAAAAAAAGGATGTTTTTCACGAAGACATTGCAGCATTCTCAGTCAAGACAGTCTCAGTCAAGCAGCCACCTTCGGGGCTGAAAAATGAAGCCAAAATGCACGTGCCAAAATGCTGGAGTTCCTCTAATGGCCACTTGAGGCTGGCTCAGAGAGTGAGTCAATCTCCATAGACCTCCATGTTAAAATGTCCAACTTTACAGCAGAAATAAACATGTTTACAGCCTGGTACAAAAACAGTTTTGGTCTCTGTAGCTAGTTTCAACATTCATGACAACTGTACAGGGGGGATTTTCTTCAGAACTCATCCATTTACATTTTATTAAGGCTTAAAGGTACACATCATTAAGGGCGTTGCTGCTTTGAGTGACAGCCTGTCTGCTGATAGTATCCTTGGCTTCTTTGTCAGATCCACCCCTCACTTCCCCACAGCTCCACCCTCTCATCCAAATATGGTCACTCTTGGGTCCAAAAAACAAAGATGGCGACGACGCAAATGCCGAAATCAAGCCTTTAAAACAGGAGTCCACAAAAGAATGGGTAAGGTCACTCTGGCGACGTGCATTATTTTATAGTCTATGGTTTAAATACAGCTTTATTGTGATTTTCAAGCTCTTTTGCATCCTCAAAGATTTAAAGAAGAATATCTGTGTCTTGAAAACAGAAAGATTAAGTTAGTTTTTTGCACCAGAATCAAGAAAAACTGAAGCTTGGTGACTGCTAGCTCAGGTGGTAGAAGTACACCCACATGTAGGCTGAGTCCTGTCCAGCAGTCCCCTTGCTGCATGTCATCCCCCCTCTCTGTTTTGCTCAAATAAAAAACACCCAGGTTTAGTGTCACAGACGGCGCTGGAAACAAAGCGAGCACTTGCTAAAAAAAAAAAAAAAAGGTTCAGTGCACAAATGTTGCTGGAAACAGTCCCCAAAAAAACTCCCAGTTTTGGGGGCTGAAAAGCTGCTGGAAAAAACAGCTATGACTCACTTAAGCACAACTGGTTTTGTTGTTTGGTAATCTTGAACAGTAGTCTGCAGCTTGGCAGGCATCTTGTAACATATGTATGGTTTGCAGAAACGTACGATGCCAGCCTCCTCTTCTGGTGATAGACTGAGCTGGTGAAGTCATCAGTATGTTGATATCATGAGGTGAAATGAACATGTTAGCCTGTAGGGGCTGCATCATGACTCAGGCGTAGGTGTTTATGAATGGGTCTTTGGATGTGTTTGGAAGGTGTAGGAGTGTGTGTGTGTGTGTGTGTGTGTGTGTGTGTGTGAGTGGAGGTAAAGGTCAGTAGGTTTCCTTTGTGTTTCCTCTCCCCTCATCTTTCTCCTCTGTTCCCACGCCGCGGCGGCGATGAATCACAATCACAAGGGCTCACTTTGAACTTCAGTGCCAGGCGACCAGCCCTCTTGTCCCCTCTCTCAGATAGATGCATTTGATGACAGGCGGTGCTCCGGTGCGTCTGCAACACGCTGCTCCGACATGTCATCGATGTCTGGCCGGCAGCCCGCCCCCGTCGCGTCATTGAACCGGAGGGAGAAGGAAGGGCTCGGAGCTTCCTGATTGTTGGCTGTGTGAGCGGGGTGTAAAGGTCACAGCAGCGTTTTTTTTAGAGTGTGATAAGCTGCTGTTTGACCTTATCAGTGCGCCAGCTTAGACTGAGCTTTGTGACATATGATATGAAAGGTGCAGGGATGAAAGAGTCTCCTCGACACCTCCAACACCGTGTGTACCATAACAACGTATACATGACATCAGCTGTAGCCTCTTAGCTGATCATCATTTCCTGTTGTGGAGTTTTGACAGTGACCTCATTTTACACTCACGACACAAGATGACCAAAAGCATCAAACCTCCAGTGGTGGAAGAAACACTCTTTTACTTAAAGGGACATTAAGGTCATGAGTGTTGCAGATATCGCTCGTAGAGATGTCTGACTTGTCTTCAGTGTAGTGAAACTAGTTGGCTCTCGGGTTGTGGTGCACAAAGGGCCAAAAAACCCAGAAACCCAGAAATCATGACCTGGTTACTCAAGATAATCCATAGACTTTGTTGTGAGCAGGTTCATGTAGGGACTATTTTCTGACAACCGAACTCCTGCCAACCGAATCACGGAGAAGCTCACATTCATTGGATGTGCTGAATGTGCATATTAAGGCAGTACAGGAGGAGGTGCACATTAATTATCCTCCAGGACTGTAACATGCTCATGTTTAACCCAAACAATGTGTCATGTGACTGCAGTTGGTTCAGATCCAGGTTGGAACACCTTCTCACCACAAACCAACCGCACCAGAGTTCCTTTGGAACCGGACCAAGACCACCCAATAACAGGGTTTGGCTTTAGAATCTCACGGGACAGGAACACTGCTCTCCCTGGTGAAATTCGGTGTTTATTGGATGCATCCACCACCCCTCCCTCCCACCAGCCCCACTCTGACTTTCGCCGCCGTTATTTTCATCTTTGTCCCGTCGTGTTCCCCCCTGACACCTCCAAACACCGTTAAACTATAACGGCAACTGGCTGTGTATCATGCCAACATTTAAGGATGCCTCTTTTTCGTTGGAATTTTGATCACTTCCGAGTGAGACTGGGCTCTACCTTAGCTGTAATCCAATATTAGCATGCTAACATGCTAAGCTATTACCCTTTTCCCAACAAAATTAGCATGCATATGCAGGCTCTTTATATGCCAGAAAAAACACTAAAAAACAGGTGATAGACTTCTCTCCCTTTGCCAGTAGACGAGTATGCCTTGCTATATTTTTAACTGGTGTGTCACCTTGGACGTTGCTTGAAAACAGGTTAGTAAAAAATAGAACGCAGTATCTGATACTTATTCACTCTCTCTTTCAAACTCAGCGCTGACTAATTTGGAAAGATGCTCGAGTGTGTTGTAACATTGTGCTAGAAAAGGGGTATAAATTAGCTCGGTTGTCATGTTTTTGATAAATTCATGTCACTACTTTAGAGTTATTCATCACAGGAATGAATGCTGATCGTAACCTTTCCTTCTGAGGACAAAAGCCAGATGTTAGTGGGTGTTAGTTTGTTTTTTGTGTGGTGGGAACGAGGCTTAAGATCGTGAATTGTGACATTTCTTGAAAAACCAACGTCTCAATTTTCTGCCACAGTTGTACTTTTGTAAACGAAATCTGCACTGTGAGATATATCTGAGAATCATAAGACAATAAACAGGATGGAAACATTTATTCTGCACAAAACTATATTTATTTTCCAGCAGTTTCTCTAATCTTTGCTTATTTCATGGAGATTACGGGATCATTTTACCTCTGCTGGCTTCTAAACGTATGATTGGTTCAAGCTTTGTGAACCGCTGAGCTAAACAACTGCAGCACTTGTTGCTTGTTTACAGCTGCTGGTTGTAAACAGGCTTAAAATGAAGCGCATCAGTGAGTCTGTGTATGTTTTCTATTGTCTTCACTCTGCAGTAGTCAGAGTCGGTTACAGGCCAGAGTGACTCTGTGATTGGGTCGCAGAAAGCCTTGAGTCCTGATGATGTGAGAAACAGTGGAGCTCTGCTGACTGTCTGTGAATGTGGCTTTGACGTTACTCTGCGTCTGTAAATACAACCCTGAACAGCAGAAACAACTGCTGCTCTCACCCTGAATCGCTCTGATTAGTGTCTCGCAGTCCGACACCTGGACTTATTTCACCTTGAGATTCTCAGGCGACACAGAAACACAGAGGCAAACATGTCCTCGTGTTTACTGTGAGTCGTCCTGCAGCAGCAGAGCCAGGGCACGGAGGTTGCAGAGAGTTTGGAAAGAGGTTAAAGGAAAAATTCAGTGTTATTCAACCTGGATTTTCTCTTGTTTTTGTGTCTAAGTGACTAAATGGGAAGAAAAAGTTTTTAAGCTGGGCCAGGCTGCAGTGTACACGTTCACACCGACAGCTTCCGTCAGTTTTCTTGTCACTGAAAGGCTCCAATTGTGGCAACATTACAACATTATGGGAGTGTGATGATGAAGATAGAATTACTATATATTGTGATATTTTAAAGCTATATTGCTAAACAATCTCCTTTACACTACTGTGGACTACTAAAACACTACTAAACCACTCCTAAATAAACTACAGATACAATTAAGTTAAATAAAGTACCTACTATTATATAAAGTACTGTTGTACAAAAGTTAAGTAGTCAGAGTACTCTCACAATTAAATTAAATAAAGTATTGTTACAATAAAGTTTTAAATAAAATTAATAAATGAATAACTGTTTTAAAAAAGTTAAATAATGTACTACCATGATAAAGTGTTGAAAATAAGGTCAAATAAAACACTATCATTAAAATTTAAAGTATTATTACAATTAAGTTTTAAATTAAAAGTAAATAATGTTTTTTTAAAAGTTTAAGTTCTGCTATGATAAAGTAAAATAAAGTACTGTTACAAAAAAGTTCTAAATTGAAATTAAATAAATAAAAGACTAATGTAAAAAACAAAAAAGTACTCTCACAATAAATTCGTATTAAGTATTATTCCATTAGAGTTAAATAAAGTACGGTTACAATAAAGTTTTAAATTATAAATAAATATATAAATGGATTAAGAACTGTTTTAAAAAAGTCAAATAAAGTATTACTATGATAAAGTTAAATAAAGTATTGTTTCAATAAAGTTTTAAATTAACAATAGATAAATAAATGTTTTTAAAAAGTTAAATAAAGTATTGCTCTGATTAAGTAAATAAAGTATTGTTACAATAAAGTTTTAAATTAACAATAAATAAATAAATAACTGTTTTAAAAAAGTTAAATAATGTACTACTATGATAAAGTGTTGAAAATAAGGTCAAATAAAACACTATCATAAAAACGTAAAATAAAGTATTATTACAATATAGTTTTAAATTAAAAGTAAATAATGTTTTAAAAAGTAAAATAAAGTACTGTTACAAAAAAGTTCTAAATTGAAATTAAATAAATTAAAGACTAATGTAAAAAAAAAAAAAAGTACTCTCACAATAAAGTCATATTAAGTATTATTCCAATAGAGTTAAATAAAGTTTTAAATTATAAATAAATACATAAATGGATAAAGAACTGTTTTAAAAAAGTCAAATAATGTAATACTATGTTAAAGTTAAATAAAGTTCTGCTATGGTAAAGTAAAATAAAGTATTGTTACAATACATTTTTAAATAACTAACTGTTTTTAAAAAGTTAAATAAAGTATTGTTACAATAAATGTTTTAATTAAAATAAAATAATTAAATAAATAAATGTATTTAAAAAGTTAAATAAAATACTGCTGTGACAATTAAAAAAAGTATCATTACAATAAACTTAAATAATGTATTAATATAAAAAGTTTTAAATTGAAAACAGAAATAAATCAGTAGATCAGCAACTGTTTTCAAAAAGTTAAATAATGCACTGCTATGATGAAGTCAAATAAAACACTTTTACAATAAAGTTTTACATTAAAATTAAATAAATACATAAATTACTGTCACTGTTTTCGTTCATAGAACTCAAATCAAACCTTAAATTCATGCTCATGCCAGCATTAATAATAATGTTTTGCACACTCTAATTAAAGTGAGATCCTGGTGGTCTTTACTCCTTTAACTGGTTTCTTAAGAAAAGTTAAAAGTTCATGAGGTCAGAGGTCACAGAGGAAGAGGTGATCAGGAACAGTCCATGTCATGTTCTCTGCTCAGTGAAAAACATCCAATAAACCCTGACGCTGCTTCCTAACACAGAAACATTTAAAGCTTTACGATGCGTTCAGGTTCCATCGGGTGTCAGGTTTCAGCTGCGTCTTCTGCTCCATCCTTCACGTCTACACAACACTCAAGTCCACGTCCAAGGCTACGTTCAGGGGTGTGTGTGTGTGTGTGTGTGGGGGGGTGTCCAAACAAGGCTGAGTGAGTAACCTGAGAGGGCTGACCTGTGCGACAGGCCGTATCGAAGGCCGAGATCAGGCTGTATCAGGGGGGCGGGGTTATCGTCCCTGATCTCTGGACCTTTTCCAGCCCTCTCCACCTCGGCTTGACCCCGCGACCTTGCTGCTGCTCTTCATGTGCCGACGCTTTTGTGTCTGTGTGTGTGTTTGTAGAGTGTGTGAACATCAGATAAGAGGTGTGTGTGTCTGTGTGCGAAGGAATCTGCAGTGTGTGTTTGTGTAGATGTCCGGTGATAGCAGCGGGTGTGTTTTTGTGTCCAGCTGTCCAGTGTGTAGTTGTGTGTGTGGATGCAGATGTTTGTGAGTGTATCACAGTGTGTGTGACAGATGCTCACTGTTCTGTCTGAGGAACTCAGCAGTGTGGACGTTTCATGGACTTGTACCACTATTAAAAATAACACACACACACAAACATGTGAGCTGACTTTGTCATTGGGACGTTTTAGGTCCCAAACATGGGTGTTTATTAGTTACTCATCACTGTGTTTTCAGCACCATGTTACGTATCAAATGTGGCTGTTTGTAATGATGTTTGTAATGTTTTTCCAGCTGCTTTTCAGCCCCCAGTTGTGGTCGTTTTTGGTACCCATGGTTGTTTTTACAGCTGCTCTTCAGCCCCCAAACGTTGGTGTTTTTTAGGGAACTGGTGTTGTTTTTCCAGTGGATTTTCAGCCCCCAAATGTGAGTGTATTTTAGTGACCTGTCACTGTGTTTCCAACAGCTTTTTGGCCACCAAACTCACTGGTTTTTAGGGAACTGTCACTGTGTTTCTAGCAGCTTTTTGGCCACCAAACTGGGCTGGTTTTTAGGGAACTGTTTTTCCAGAAGCTTTTCAGCTCCCAGTTGTGGTTATTTTTTGGTACCCAGGGTTGTTTTTCCAGTGGATTTTTAGGCTCAAAAAATGGGTGTTTTTTAGGGACTCCTCACTGTATTTCCTGCTGCTTTTTAGGCTTCAAACATGCATGGTTTTTAGGGAAATGTTGCTGTTTTTCCAGTGAATTTTTTTCAGTGACCTGTCACTGTGTTTTCAGTAAATTATTACGCACTAAACATGGGTGTATTTAGCAACCTGTGGCTGTTTTGCCAGCAGCTTGTGGGCACCAAACATGGATGTATTTTAGGGACCCCTTGCTGTTGCACACAAAAGAAAAGTTAAATGAGGTTAAAAGTCACGAAAAGATGGAGATTTGCTCGAATCTTTCTTTCATCATTTCAGTTTGTATTTGAGTCCCGAAACATTTTTCCAGTGGCTTTTCAGTTCCAAGCCGTTGTTTTTTAGAGACCCAGGCTTGTTTTCCAACGTCTTTTCAGCCCCTGAATGTCAGTGTTTTTAGGGACCTGTCACTGTGTTTCCAGTGGCTTTTCAGCTCCCAGTTGTGGCTGTTTTTTAGGGACCTGGGGTTGTTTTCCTGGCGTTTTTTTAGGTACCAAACATGGATGTTTTTTAGAGACCTGTTGCTGTTTTTCTAGCCACTGATTGGCCTCCAAACTGGGGTGGCTTTAAGGGTACTGCTGTTTCTCTAGTGGCTTTATAGTCCTCAAATGTTAGTGTTTTTTTGCAACCAGTGGCTGTTTTCCAGTCACATTTTAGGCTCCAAACATGAGTGTTTTTTAAGCAACCTGTCTCTATTTTTACAGCTGCTTCTTACACACCAATTGTGGGTGTTTATAGGGACCCCTGGTTATTTTACCAATGGCTTGGTTTGGCATGGTTGTTTTTCCAGTGGATTTTTGGCCACTGAACTGGTGTTTTTTAGTGAACTGTCACTATTTTTCCAGAGGCTTTTCAGCTCCCAGTTGTGGTTGTTTTTTCAGGATCTGTGGTTGTTTTCCAGTGGCTTATTAGCCCCCAAATGTGGGTATTATTTAGGCACCCATAGTTGTTTTCACAGTGACCTTTTGGCCCCCAGATGTGGTTGGTTTATAGGGAACCGTGGTTGTTTTTCCAGCTGCTTTTTAGCTCCCAAACATGGGTGTTTTTAACGACCTGTCACTGTGTTTCCCGTAACTTCTTGGGTGCTAAACGTGGCTGTTTTTTAGCAACCTGTCGTTTTTTTTCAAGCCAAACTTGGCTGTTTTTTGGAGAACTGTTGATGTTCTTCCGGTGGCTTTTCAGCTCCCACTTTAGGCAGCTTTTTTGGGCACCAAATGTTTCTGGTGACCTGTCACTGTGTTTCCAGCTGCTTTTTGGTTCCCAAATATGGGTGTTTTTAGGAGCTGTCACTGTCTTTACAGCATTTATTTTTCAGCTCCCAGATGTGGTCGTTTTGTAGGGACCCAGGGTTGTTTTTCCAGCGGCGTTTTAGGCAAACATGGGTGTTTATTTAGTGACCTGCCACTGTGTTTCCAGCTGCTTTTTTGGGTACCAAATGTGGGTGTTTTTAAGTGACAAGTCGCTGTTTGTCTGGACAGTTTTTGGCTGCCAAACTCAAGTGGTTTTTAGGGACCTGTCACTGTGTTTCCAGAGGCTTTTCAGCTCCAAGTTGTGGTTGTTTTTTGGTACCCATGGTTGTTTTTACAGTGGCTTTGTAGCCCCTGAATGTTTTTCCAGCAACTTTTTGGCCAGCAAACTCGGGTGTTTTTTAGGCAACTGTCACTACTTTTCCAGTGGCTTTTCACCCCCCCCGTTGTGGTTGGTTTTAAGGGATCTGTGGTTGTTTTTACGGTGGCTGTTTTGCCCCCAAATGCGAGTGTTTTTTAGTGACTCATAGCTACTTTTCTAGCAGCTTCTCAGCCCCTTTTTTAGGGAAATGTTGCTTTGTCTCCAGCAGCTTTTTGGGTACCAAACATGGGTGTTTTTATTGACTAGTTTATATTTGAGTCTTAAACATTTTAACAAAACAACTGAAATGAGAGTTTATGAAAAGACAATCCTGATTCTAGAAAAAACAAGTTAATCTGCATCAGCAAAGTGAAATATTTTCACACACTTTGAGTTTAAGGATATTTTCTCAGTGCTGATTTAACCGCAGAAGAATTAAAGAAATGAAACTCTGATGAAATACAGTTTCTCTGTGACTTCCAGGATCTTTTGGCCTCACTGCATCCGACGGGACCGCAGAAACCTC
Source organism: Epinephelus moara (assembly GCF_006386435.1). Taxonomy (NCBI): domain Eukaryota; kingdom Metazoa; phylum Chordata; class Actinopteri; order Perciformes; family Serranidae; genus Epinephelus; species Epinephelus moara. Next base: position 1,175,615 of record NC_065521.1, on the reverse strand, counting down.
CATTAACATTTCATCTCTTCTGAAAACTCACTCATCATCGTCATGCTTGCAGCGCGGACTCTTGTCTCTTTGCTCTGTAATCTACCCGTGCACTCACTCTGAGCTGACCTGGAAAACACCATCAGCTCAACACTTAAAATGCACCGAGTCAGCCCTGGAAAGCTGAAGCTCCCGGGCATCCACCGCTCTGTTTACACTGTTTACAACATCCAAGGCCACAGAATACTTGACATTCTTATACGGGCCGTTTGTATCCTGATCTGAGGGGAGCTGAGTGCATCTGCATGTCCACGCCACCTCATCACTTCTGCCTGGGCCCAAACACATGTTTCCCTTTTAAAGTCACTTCGGAGAGGAACATTTGTACGTTTAGCATCAACATTTTGACAGGCTGCTCTGTGAATCTTTGCCAGCCCTCCCGGGAGGCGCGGTGGAAGCTCTGGCAGCCCCTCGGACGGTCCAACTCCCGCTGGAAGAGGAGAGGTCACGGAGGGTCGTGGGTAAAATAAGCACAGGGAGAGGACTCAGATTCCCCAAAAATGATCATAAAGAGCAAATGTGAACACATAAAAGTCCAGTGTAAACAGACAGGATGTGGGGGCAGATCGGACTCTTCATGTGCCGCGTCAGCTCACTTATCTTAAACTTTAAAAGCCCCTTATGATTATGTAGAAATGTGCATTAAAAAGAATCTCACTTGATCCTCAGAGCTCTGGTATGACATGTCATAAAATGTCATCTAGTAAAAGATGAAATAAGGAAGGCCGAAACCAAAATCAAAATAGCTCAGATGTCAACAGTGCCCAGATGCTAACACGCTAAACTAAGATAGTGAACATGGTGAATGCACAGTAGCCAGAAAAAAATGGCGTTGGGGGACACACGGGCAAAGTTTGGAACTTTGGTAGTAGTAGTTTCCTTCTTACTTTACATGTTTATTCTTGTACTATTGAATTTTTAGGTGATGATACAACCAGCAGAGTTTCACGTCTGTTCAACTTTAGAACGCTCAAACTGTCAGTCACTTGTGTCTAGAGGGAGAAAATGAATGGGACGGTCACTTCAGGTCCTAGGGTGGCCAAAATATCACCTTGCACTTTAGCAAAATGACGGGAATCAATTGATTGCAGAATTTTTAAAAAGAAAAAGACACGTTGCTGCGTTACAATCAAGAAAACTGAATGCTGATTATAGAAAACTGTTGAAACTAATCAGAAAAACTAAAGATTTTAAGGCCTTAATAGAATTCAAAAGTCCTGTGTTTCCTCTTGAGCAGCGAATTCTCCAACAAGGTGAAAAGGTCATTTTCATGTCACTGTGAGACTGAAGTCGAGGCCACTCATCTCACACGACTTCCCTCTCCATCAACTCAACATGGGTGGAGGAGTTTAGTGACCACGACGGTTTGAAGTGGGGAGAAGAGGTCGGAGCGCCGCCAGGACTTCAGCACAATGGCTTCAGCTTTGAGGTTTGGGCGTCAGGCTCTGAGAGAGGGGATTAAATGAAGGGCTGGCAGCCTCGTTGGGGGGTTTGAGGTGGACTCGAGAGGTCCTGGTTCCCTCTTGACTGGCAGGCAGCTGCAGCAGGCATTCCTCCTGTTACAGCCCGTCAGCCGCCACCTCTTAAAACCGGACGGGCCGATGGCGAGCAGCACGCCTGGGCCTCAACCTCCGTTTGGGCTCTGCGTGGGGAAGGACCGGCTTCTAGCAGGACTCACCCCATGGATCACTGTTAACGACGCCGCTGACAGGTTTTTAGGTTCACTGCAATTAGAGCGCAGAGATCTGTGTAATGTGGGGTAGCGGCAGATGTGACGCCAAGGATTATGTGAGAAATGGAGTGAGGACATGGAGGTGGAGGAGAAGGTGTCTGTTCTTTCCACAGTTGTGACATCTCATCATTTCTGTGTTCCTCGACGTGTCTCTGAGCGGTGTCACTGAAAGAAAAGAAACCCCTGTCCTTCCTGTTTCGTCGCTCGGCGGCCGAGTGATTCAGCGCCCGAAGCTTCTGGTGTGTGCGGTGACTTTCGACACACTTCCTCCTGACGCTGCACAGCCATCTCCAGGGAAGTCGGTCCCTGGGATGTGGCGGCGAGGAAAGTTATGTAACTTCTCTATGAAGAGTGAATAAGTTGCATCAGCACATAATTAGTTTACAGAAGAATCACTGAAGATGTAACGTCTTGTTTTCAACATATGATTCTCTCTATGAAAAGCTGCAACCTGCACAAATATCACACTGTCACACGTTACATCAACCATCCATCACTAAATAAAGACGACCCCTAACTCTGCAGACCACAGACACGTTACGTACCACCTTATCTTTAAGTGACATAATATATGTTTTGACTTTGTCTTAAAGACGTGGAGGGGACATTGAAGATTCCACCGACGTTTGTGCCATCAAACCTGGTTGTTATCTAGCAAGATGTCGTTTGTGCCACCAGATGCAAGAGTTTTAGAATGAGCCATCGTTACGTGTCCACCAGTGTTTGTACCACCAGTCCTGTGTGTTATGTAACAGTACGTCCCAGCATTTCTTGCTGCTTTTTTAGTGAGACATCTCTGCTTTTATGGCAGCGTTTGTGCCACGGAACATGTTTTTTTTTTTAGTTAGATGTTGCTGAGTTTCCAGTGGCATTTGTGCCACCAAACCTGAGTGTTATCAGGTGAGATGTTATGGCATTTCCAGCTGTATTTGTGCCACTGAATGTGGGAGTTTCAAGCAAGACATCATTGTGTTTCCACCGACGTTTGTGCCAACAAACCTGAGTGTTATCTAGCAAGATGTCATGGTGTTTTCAGCAGCGTTTGTGCCACTAAATGTGAGAGTTTTTTAATAAGCCATCATTACGTGTCCACCAATGTTTGTACCACCAATCCCAGATGTTATGTGACAATACGTCCCAGCATTTCTTGGTGCTTTGTGCCATAGAACGTACATTTTTTAATTAAACAGAACATGTTTTTTTTTTTTTTAGTTAGATCTTGCTGCCTTCCCATTGACGTTTGTGCCACCAAACCTGGGTGTTATCTGGTAAGACATTATGGAAGGAAAGCACTGAGCTGCCGCAACTGTGTGCGCCGCCATCTTATGAATTTTAGAGTCACTGTAGCTTTTCCAGCGGCATTTGTGCCATTGAATGTGAGAGTTTTTAGCAAGACGTTGGTGCGTTTGTGCCACCACTCCTGGGTGTTTTTCGGCAAGATGTTGCCTAGTTTAGTTGTACTTGTGCATTTTCTGGCTCATTCATAAAAACCCTGCCATGTTTCTAAGGATAGTGTCTGTGGTTATCAGAGCTGATCTCTCAGCACAAGGATTCCTGGGAAACTCTCTGGTGTTCCTGCTCTTCCGCTTCGGTTGGAAACTCTGAGGTTTGGCGTCCAGCTGCGCCACACAGCCCACATCTTTGTCTTGTTCAGTCGCAGCCCCCAGGTCTCCCACATCCGCCCACATGGAGCTGGATCACAGCTCGGCTCTGCAGGCAGGCGTCGCTGCTGTAAAGTCTGTCAGGTTTATGTGCACTGAGCCTGTGAGGCAGAGCTCAGGGCAGAGGGGTCACCTCTTTATCTCCTTCATATCTTTCTCCCCTATTTTCACCTCCTCCTCCCTCCTTCCCTTTCCTCCCTTTGGTTACCTCTTAACCCTCCTCCTCTTGTTCCTCTCCTCCTTCTCCATCTTCTTCTTGAAGCTGCCTCCTCTCCTCCACTTTCCTATCTTTCTCCTGTTTTCACCTCCTTCCCCTTCTTCCATTCCTCCTCCATTCCTCCAACCCTCCTCCTGCTCATCCTCCTCCTTCTTTCCTCTTCCTCCTGCGCCACCCCCTCTCCTCTACATCTCCCAGCTCCCATCTTACCTCTTCTTTTCCTCCTCCTATATCTCCTCTCCCTCTCCTCCACACCGTCATCCTCCATCCTCTTCTCTCTCACTGTTCTCCCTTTCTCTCCCTCTCTTCTTTTCCCCTCCTCTTCACCTCCTCCCTATCTTTCTCCTCTCTTCTTCCTCCTCCTTTCTTTTCCTCTTGCTCCACCTCCTCTCCACCTTATCTTCCTCTCCTCTACATCTCCCAGCTCCCCTCTTATTTTCTCTTCTTTCTCCTCCTGATCTGCTCTTCACCTCCTCTTCCTCTCCTCCACACCTTCATTCTCCATCCTCTTCTCTCTCCATCTCCTCTTTACCCCTCCTCTTCACCTCCTTCCTATCTTTCTCCCCTATTTTTGCCTCCTCCTCCTTTTCATTACCTCCAAACCTTAACCCTTCTCCTCTTTTCTCTCTCCGTCGTTCCTCTTCCTCCTGCTCCATCTCCTCTCCACCCTCTCTCCTCTTCTTCTGTCTTCCTCCTCCTCTGTCTTCTCTTCACCTCCTCTTCCTTCCACGTGTTCATCTTCCATCATCCTCTTCTCTCCCACCGTTCTCCCTTTCTCTCCATCGCTCCTTTATCCTCTCCTCTTCACCTCCATCCTACCTTTCTCTCCTATTTTTTACCTCCTCCTCCCTTCTTCCTCCTTCCTTCCTCTTCCTCCTGCCTCACCTCCTCTCCACCTTCCCTTCCCATTCTCCCTGTCTTCTTATTCAACACCTCCACCTCCTCCTAGTATTCCCCACCTACTCCTCTCCTCCGCACCTTCATCTCCTTTAACTCTTCCTACCCGCTCCTCTTTAACCTCCTTCCTATCTGTCTCCCCATTCTCACCTTCCTCCTCCTCCTTTTTGTTACCTCCTCATCCTCTCTTCTCCCTCCTTCTTTCCTCTTCCTCCTGCTTCACCTCCTCTCCAACTTATCTGCCCGTTCTCCCCGTCTTCTTCTTATTCAACCCCTCCACCTCCTCCTAGTACTCCTCACCTACTCCTCCTCTCCTCTGCACCTTTATCTCCTTTAACTCTTCCTACCTGCTCCTCTTCACCTCCTTTTTCTCCCCATTCTCACCTTTTTCCTGCTCCCTTTTGTTTCCTCCTAACCATAATGCCCCTCCTCTTTTACTCTTCCTCCTGCTCCACCTCCACTCCATCTTATCCTCCCCTCCTCTACACTCCTCCCTGCTCCTTATCTTCTCTGATTTCTCCTGTCTCCTCCTCCTCATTTCTCCCTCTTCTGTTTCTTCTTCTTCAACCCCCTCTCTTCGACCTCCTCCTAAACGTCTTCACCTCCTCCTCCTCTCCTCCTGATCACCTCCTTCACAGATTTGAACCCAACATGTGTCGCTCTCCACATGAATCAAAGCTTCGGAGGATGTTACGGAGGTGTGGTTGGAGGTGTACAAGGAGAGCATGTATAGGAGGAGCAGAGGGAGCTGTTGAGGAACCGTTGGTCACATGACACGTCACATGGCCTTGAGCTTCAAACTTCACGACGTCGACAATTATTAATATAACGAGTCGTATTAAAGCACGAATAATATTAAATATGTTTATGGAGAAAATAAATGACGTAACGTTCCAGTTTAAGTGATTTTTTTTAACCTTTGTGTGACAATTTTTTTTCAGTAAACAAACTTTCTTCTTCAGTTCTCAGCCTCTGCTCAGTTTATTTTCAGACATTGACTCAATGTCTAATAATCTGACCTTAAATAGAGCGTGTCGTCCAGACAAATACTTTGGTTTTTTTTACTGATTTCCACTTGAAACGAGGCCCTGAAGGCATCTTAAGGTTTATTATAAGCACAGCATAATTATAATAATCAGAGCAGGACGTCATTAAGACACTGGTCAACTTTTTGGGGGGCGACAACAACAGTTTTCTAACATTTTGGCAACAGTTTCAACACAAGGCAAAAAGTTAAAAATTGCAAAAGGGAAAAAGCAAATGGAAAAACATGTCTGGAGGATTTTTTTCCTTCTCCAGATACACATCACATGTTAATGACAGGTGTAAAGATGTCCACACACATGACTGCAAAAATTACACATCACTATGCAAAATCTGCAAACTACAGATAAATTATATTTGTATGTTACTGTGTAGCAGATACATGTTGTTTAGATAATGCTGTGGTTACTGTGTGGTTAGGTGTAGGCAGAAGAACCACTCATGTTTGGCCTCAAAGGCAAGATCAGTGACAGGTTGCTACAAAACACCTACATTTGGTGTCTAAAAATGTTTAACTAGACAAAACACTGGTGAAAGGAGGTTCCCACCCGATGACCCCAAAGACATGTTAGTTATCACTGCTCACTGTCTGTATAGTTAAGCCTTGCCATAATAGCTTATCATAGGGCTTAGGAGGTTATTCACTGAGTGCTGATCCTTTCTCTAGAGCACAAACTTCTTGTGTTTATTTGAACTGACTTTGATTCCAGTCAGAAAAACCATAGACATCACAATTCAAAACAACTTTTCATCGTACTAACTTTGCTGGGGAAAAAAATTCAAAACCCCCATGTTTGGTGCCTCAAAGGCTGCTGGAAAAACAGTTACAGATTGCCACAAAACACCCACATTTAGTGCCTGAAAAGCTGCTGGAAAAACAGTGACAGATTGCCACAAAACACCCACATTTAGTGCCTGAAAAGCTGCAGATTGCCACAAAACACCCACATTTAGTGCCTGAAAAGCTGCTGGAAAAACAGTGACAGATTGCTACAAAATGACCACATTTGGCGCCTAAAAAGCTGCTGGAAAAACAGTGACAGATTGCTACAAAACACCCATATTTGGCGCCTAAAAAGCTGCTGGAAAAACAGTGACAGATTGCTATAAAACATTAATATTTGGTGCCTAAAAACCTGCTGGAAAAACAGTGGCAAAGTGCTACAAAACACCCACATTTGGTGCCTGAAAAGCTGCTGGAGAAAAAGTGACAGATTGCTACAAAACACCCACATTTGGCGCCTAAAAAGTTCTGTAGCACCTTTTCAGGCATCAAATGTGGATGTTTTGTAGCACTCTGTCACTGTTTTTCCAGCGGCTTTTAAGGCACCAAATGTGGGTGTTTTGTAGCACTCTGTCACTGTTTTTCCAGCAGCGTTTTAGGCACCAAATGTGGGTGTTTTGTAGCACTTTGCCACTGTTTTTCCAGCGGCTTTTAAGGCACCAAATGTGGATGTTTTGTAGCACTCTGTCACTGTTTTTCCAGCAGCTTTTTAGGCACCAAATGTGGGTGTTTTGTAGCACTCTGTCACTGTTTTCCCAGCAGCTTTTTAGGCACCAAATGTGGGTGTTTTGTAGCACTTTGCCACTGTTTTCCCAGCAGCTTTTAAGGCACCAAATGTGGATGTTTTGTAGCACTCTGTCACTGTTTTTCCAGCTGCTTTTTGGGCACCAAATGTGGGTGTTTTGTAGCAATCTGTCACTTTTTCTCCAGCAGCTTTTTAGGCACCATATGTGAATGTTTTGTAGCACTCTGTCACTGTTTTCCCAGCAGCTTTTTGGGAACCAAATGTGGGTGTTTTGTAGCAATCTGTCACTGTTTTTCCAGCAGCTGTTTAGGCACCAAATGTGGGTGTTTTGTAGCAATCTGTCACTGTTTTTCCAGGAGCTTTTCAGTCACTAAGTGTGGGTGTTTTGTAGCAATCTGTCACTGTTTTTCCAGCAGCTTTTTGGGAACCAAATGTGGGTGTTTTGTAGCAATCTGTCACTGTTTTTCCAGCAGCTTTTTAGGCACCAAATGTGGGTGTTTTGTAGCAATCTGTCACTGTTTTTCCAGCTGCTTTTCAGTCACTAAGTGTGGGTGTTTTGTAGCAATCTGTCACTGTTTTTCCAGCAGCTTTTTGGGCACCAAATGTGGGTGTTTTGTAGCAATCTGTCACTGTTTTTCCAGCAGCTTTTCAGGCACCAAATGTGGGTGTTTTGTAGCAATCTGTCACTGTTTTTCCAGCAGCTTTTTAGGCAATAAGTTTGGTTGTTTTGTAGCAATCTGTCACTGTTTTTCCAGCTGCTTTTCAGGCACCAAATGTGGGTGTTTTGTAGCAAGATTTCACTGTTTTTCCAGCGAAGTTAGTGCAATGAGAAGGTGTTGTTTTGAATTGCAATATCTCTACTTTTCCAACTGGGATCAAAGTCAAAAAAAATTTAGGCACCAAATGTAGGAAGACAAGACGTGACACAAGACACAAGACATGACAGCATTTCCAGCAACATTTGTGCCACCAAATACGAATGTTTTTTAGCGAGACAATGCTGTATTTCTGGCGACATTTTGCCTCAAAATGTGGGTGTTTATTAGTGAGATGGGTTTCTAGCAGCGTTTGTGCCACTGATACTGGGTGTTTTCTTGTGAGATGTCACTGCTTTTCCAGCAGCATTTGTGACACCATTACTTTAGTAAATGATCCGTGTAGTTTTTCACCACTGACTGAAGCTTTTAACACACATATATACATATTCCCATAACAAGATATTTACATGTGCTTTCCTGTTGCTTATGAGCTGAAAAATCTCAACACATGATTTTAATTAGTTTATTTTCTGTGCAGTTTTTCCTTAAAGTTTTTTTCCCAGATAACCTCTACACATATTACACAACTTCCTCTTGGCTATAAAGTACATGAAATAAAAATCAATCAGTAATAAAATCAGTAGAATCAGTGAGATAAAATCAAAACAGTAATTAAAGGAAACAAAACAAGCAGGGGGAGGACGGGGGGAGATTGGGTGATTGGAGGGAGGGCCTGGGGGCGGGGGGGCTTTTCCTTTGATGAATTCGTCCAGAGGTCAAGTTCACGAGGTTGGCGTGCGTAGAAATCCGCGAGGCTTATCTCTCTAAAGAGTCCAGTGAGACAATGCAGATAGAGAGGAGGGGGGGGGTACTATGTGTCCATCTGCTACAGAGGGCGGGAGGTGGAGGGAGGGGCTGAGGAAGACGAGGAGGAGGAAGAGGAAGGGGGGAGGAGAAAGGAGAAAAGTAGAGAGAGCAGCAGAGGAAAGAAGGAGGAGAGGAGGGAAAGGTGGGAAGAGGAGGTAGGAAGGAAGGGAGGAAGGAGATGATTGTCCTCAAGGAAAACTTACAGTGCAGCAGCTGTAATAAAGAACTTATTTATTTTATTCAATAAACTCATGAGAGCAAAACTCTCAGGATAATATTCCGATACTTTTTCTGCGACACAGTAGCCCTTTTTAAACAGGAGTTGTGCAAATTTGCAGGAAAGCCCAATCAGTCTTTTTTCAGCATTGGCAGTATAAAAACAAAATCAGGGAGTGCAGCAAAATGCCGCCTACCTACTTTTGTTTATACAGAATGTGCCTTTTTCGGGGCAATGGGGGGCGTGAGCAAGTAACAAAACGTGTAGCTCAGCGTGTGACGTAAACAGTGACGTGGGAGGGAAGCCGCGGCTGGTCAGTCCTTCGGCGATTCTCTCGTAAGTCGGCCCGTTCTTCACCGTCCCCGTCATCTGACGGTTAATGGCCTCTTCGTTTGCGAGGACAAGGAGGGCGCGCAATTCCTTGTCTCCCCAGTTGCTCATCTTTACAGTGTCTGTCAGGTTTGTGTTTTTGTGACAAACAAAAATAAGTGGTTGTTGGGTTGGAGACCCTTCATGGTCTTTCCCAGCTGCTATTGTGCACCAGACATAGGTGTTTCTTACCAAACCTGAGTGTTTCTAGTGGCACGTCATTTTGTGTCCGAGCAGCATTTGAGCCACTGACCCTGGGTGTTTTTTCCAACACATGGCAGCGTTTGTGGCGCCAAACTTGGTGTTTACCGACATATCATCTTGTTTTCCAGCAGCACCAGGTGTTTCTTTTCTTACCAACCTGTCCCTGCTGTTACTGCAGCATTTGCGCCACCATATGTTGGTATTTCACGCCAACATATGATCTTTTTCTAAACACAACTAAGTAGTTTTTGTGTCTAAACCCACAGCGTTGTTGAGAAAAGTAAAGTTTCAGTGTCGCTGCTACAAAATAATGTACAAATGTAACGTATCCGTGGTTTGCAGGAACAAACAATGCCAACATTTGTTCTGGCAACTGCTTTAAACCGAGTGTATTAAGAGAAATAAGGCATTAATTCAGTCAAACACTGCATTAAATGTTCAACCTTTGCAGGAGATAAAGTCTCTTGAGTTTATTATCAGTATTAGTGTCTAAATACTGTGACGTCTGAGCTGGCAGCTGAGTCATTGATACCTCCAACTATTACAGAAAAAAAGCAGAGTGCCCGTTCCAGGAATCTCATCATCGTTTGTTTTCAGATGTATCATCACACGAGAATTTAATGAATGCAGTAACAGGTTGAGATCTGGTGCCTGTTTCCTCTTATCGTGGTGAAGCTGACGTGTCCCTACAGTGAACTGACAGCTGAGCGTTGACTCCAGCTTACTGTAAATGTGTCTCGTCATCCGTGTTGCTCAATCTGACTTTTTTATTTATTATTTTTTAAAGGATTCAGTGCGTCACAGCCGTGTCGCAACTCAGTCCCTGTGTCTGTGGATTTAGGCGAAGTGATCTGTGGATGTTTGTTGCTGACAGATGTTGAGTTCAGTGACAGGAACAGTTGTACACTTTTGGAAATGTTGCACAACTTCAATGTGAATTTCCACAAAGTTAGGTCAAGGAAAAGATGCTGATGGAGGAGAGTTGCGTCATCAAGATTACCATCATGAAGTAAACTTTTTCATTTTGGAAAATTCGGGCTTTGATGGAATTTGCTGAAGTTTTAAATTTGCAGAAACATGTTGACGAAAAGTTGTTTTTTTCTTTATCAGTCATTTTTTGACCACGAGTGTTTCAGCAGTCTGAGTTTACTCATTTTAAACAACCAGTGAACACAGTTTACACACAAGACTCAGATCTCACAACTAACCAGGAATCGGACTCATACACGGGGTGCAACGTTACATTTTTCATCCATTAACCAAATGGCCAGTGAATGTTCATGTTTACCATGTTTTACCAGCGTCTAACTAGTGGATGGTGCTAAATTTGTACCCTGGTCAAACAGCTTTGGGGTTAAAAACCTCTTGTACTCCACCCCCATTTTGCAGCAAGAATGCCTAAAATGACATACCCAAATTAAAATGACTGTAGCTTCTGAACCGCTCTGACTACATGCATGCATGAGGTCTTGCCAGAAAGAAAACTCTCTG
>NC_065521.1:1162202-1164510 GCF_006386435.1 Epinephelus moara | reverse complement strand
CAGGTGTGATTATGATAGCTGATGTTGTTTATGACACAGAAACACCATAAAATATCACCAAATAAAGCCATATGAAACGTGAAAGTTATGATCCCACTTTCTACACGGTGTATCTCAGCCAAAAATAGCGGTAGGAGTGAGACTCTTACCTTTTATAAAACAGCTAAGTAATCCTTTAACTTTTCCCATCGAAAAACGGCATGACTTGTCACCACTCATCGCGGTTTTGGTTTTGTGTGTTTAGGCTGCTCTGGTGCGAAATACATAATAAATAAAAGAAGAGTCATGGATGAAATGAAACCGGTCTTGGTGCAATTTGGTAGGGTTGAGTCGGTTCAGGTCGTCAGGTCGTGCGTCTGAGGCTGGTTCATCAGTTTTAGTATCTAAACTCACCTTTTATTCACAGAGAAAAACAGAGTATATTTGACCCTCTTTGATTTGATATTTAGCTCTTAAATAAAACATTGTAAAGACCTAACCAACATGAATAGAGGGCTGTTCTGAGCCTGCAGGAAAATGAGCGCCAAGAAAAGTGGTTGTTTTTTAGAAAGACCTTGCTGCATTTCTAGCGGCTTTTTACCGCCAAACAGGGGTGTTTTGTAGCAACCTGGTGCTGTGTTCCCACTGCAAAGATTGCCATGGGAAGTTGTTGTTTTAACAGAGACATTGCTGTGTTTTCCTGCCTGGATAGTAACACAAACAAAAGTTGTCAGTTGCTTTTTACCAGTAAATTTGAATGTTTTTTAGCGACCTGAAATTGTGTTTTGACTGAAGATAGTGAACAAAAATAGCCACATTTCCAACAAAAATGGTTGATTTTTTAACAGCCAGGGTTCGTGACTTTTTGACCAGTTTTTATTTTGTATTTTTTGTATTCACCAGCACCTTTTTGCTTTGTGGCTGCAGCTTGAGTGTCGTCATTCCTCATGCTTCATTCATATAAAACAGCTAAAGTCCTGTTTGCATGTGAACTTGTTTATAGCCGACGAGTCCTTCCGCTTTTTTTGCACCTCGTTCAGAGCGGCCTTTCAAAGTGATCTGAGCAGCAAGAGTGAGGAAACACATTTTAAAAGCCATGATGGTGTCTGTGTGAGAGTGCAGATGATCCTTTTATGTGCTGCCTTTTGTGTGGAGGGGAGAAACCACAGCGGACGCTAACAGAGTCCAGCTGTGTGGCTCACACGGCCACGCACTGTTGCAGACAAATTGGATCTCCTTGATCTCGTCCATCACCTCGTCTGAGCCCGTCGTCCTCCGGCATGGCGGTCCACCCTGACAGGAAATTGATCGCAGCTTTGAGTGACAGTCTGCTCACCTCAGCAGGTTGAGTTATGGCAAAGAGTCTTTCAATTGGTTATTTATGGTTAATTTTTCTGTAACTCTTTAACCATATGTACGATCTGTGAGTCCATCAAAGCCCCAGAACCTTTGATTTAAAAGTTGAGTCAAGATCCCAAAGATGTCACATTTATCACGCTGAGTTATGAGGTTTATATTGTTATTTAATGATGAGAAAGGCCACTTGGAGTCAGATATTTCACTCGTGAGCTTGATGAAGCTTCAGCAGAGAGTTTGGGCCATCATGAGGACTTTAGGGTTCAGTAGATCCAACAGAAACTTTGACACAGACAGCTGCTTTCTGCAAACTTCACACGCTATAGAAATCCTCCAGCTCCTTTCAGTCATAAACATGGATGGATTACTGAACGGGCCTGCTGTGCACAGGCCCAGGGGCCCGAGGTGTCCGGGGCCCCCTGGCCTTCATTTGCAATGTGTCATTTACATTTACAAGTTCTGACCAGGAAGAGACTCAAAATGAGCACAAAGAGATGCAAACTACAAACTACAAAAAAACATAAACTGACCAAAAAGACCCCCAAAAATACAAAATGACTACCAAGAGGCACAAAAAGACCACAAAGACATACAAAGGAACTGCAAAGTAATGCAAAATGACCAAAAAAACACACATCACCCAAAAAAGGGTGTCAAAGAGCGACAAAACAACCACAAAGAGACATAAAAGGACCACAAAGGATTTAAAAAATACCTCAAACAAAACAAAATGACGATGACCTCAAACATCTTTTGAGACTTGAGAAAATTACCAGGGAAAAAAACAAAACAAAATGACATCAGAGAAACAACTATGAAGAGACATGAAAAAGGACTGATGAAGGATTTGAAATGACTAAAACAGAAACAGAAAACAGACCCCAAAGAGACACAAAACGACCAAAGACACAAAATGATCCCAAAGAGACACAAAACGACCAAAGACACAAAATGATCCCAAAGAGACACAAAA
>NC_065521.1:1144159-1161490 GCF_006386435.1 Epinephelus moara | reverse complement strand
TGACGCCAAAGAGACACAAAATGACCCCAAAGAGACACATAACGACCAAAGAGACACAAAATTACCACAGAGAGACACCAAACAAACAGAGACACAAAATGACTGCAAAGAACATGCAACAATCAAAGAGACACAAAAAACCTCAAAGAAACACAAATCAACAACAACAGAGGTAAAACCAGCCCAAAGTCTGTGTGTCTTGTTCCTCTGTTGGAGAGGACGAGGGGCCTTTTGCCTGTGTGTGCCCAGGGGCCCCGCTGTCTCATGATCCGCCCATGATCATCTACCCTTCATGTCTTAGAGACGCTGTCCTGCTGTCTCCTGCGGTGTTGATAAGCTGTGTGAGTGTTCATACTGAGTCCTGTTGTCTTCTGTTGTTTGGGCAGTCTTAGCAGACGTAACCATGTCGACAAAACCCTGAAATATCTGCACTGACGGTCCAAGCTGAAGACTAAGGAGTTTGGAGAACAGGACAAGACGGACTCTTTAACTGGTCTTTAGTTTGATTCCTGGTGTTTGATGTGTGTTATTAGTCATGTGCTTTGATTTTGTTTTTGGACTCTTCACGGTACATCTAAAAATGTATGTCTGCATTCTGAATCTGCTTCATATTAATATGCAGGATCTTGTGAGTGCACGCTGGACAGACAAAAGTAATATATAACAATGTTTGTAGTGATTTAGCTCCAGTCTGACTGATTCTTGGGTTGATTTTCAGTCACCGATCATATATCAGGACTTTACAATGAGACATTTCCACTTCCATCATGAAGTAATCAGACGTTTTTATGGGGATCCAGCAGGTCCTGAGAGATCCTCGTCCCTGGGATTAACACACTTTCCACAGCTGTTTTTACTGTTGTGATATAAATACTGTGATAATGTGACGTTTGCCACGTTCTACATGTGTCTGTCTGCTGGGTGCTTTCAGGGATTTGCTGTTTTGGACTGTAGGAAAGGACAACAGGAGGTGGAAAGGGAGACAAAGTTTACGCACACTGTTTTATGTCTGTTCACGGAGAAGGAAAGACACGAAACAATCTCAGAGAGATGCAACATGAACACAAAGACAAAAATTACCTAAAAAACAAACACGACATAGGACACAAAACAACCACAGAGAGATGCAAAAAATGACCAACAAAGGACACAAAATCACCAAAAAGACATAAACAATTACCTCGGAGAGACACAAATTGACCACAAAGAGAAACTTACTTTTAAAAAACACAAAATGACCTCAGAGGCAAAAAACAATCTCAGAGAGATGCAAAATACACAAACATACAAAGATTACCAATAAAGCACACAATAATACAAAAAATGACACAAACAATGATCTCAGAGACACAAAACTAACCAACCAACCGCAAAGACACACAAAACGAACAAAAAGTACACATAATTACCTGAAAGACTACAGATAATGGCCCCTTAAAGAAGCAAAACTACAACAAAGAGAAGCAAAGTGTCCCAAAAAGACACCTAAACATACAGAAAATTAACAGAAAATACACAAACAACGGCACAAAATTACTGAAAAGAGACACAAAATGACTACTAAGAGACAAGAAATTGCCAAAAAGACATACAATTACCTCTAAGAGACACAAAATGACTACTTAGAGACAAGAAATTACCAAAAAGACATACAATTACCTCTAAGAGACACAAAATGACAAAAAAAAGACAAAAATAGACTACAAAGAGACACAAAATGACCTAAGACAACACAAAATTACCAAAGACGACACAAAGTGACCTCAAAGAGACACAAAATGACCGAAAAAGACAAAAATAGACCACAAAGAGACACAAAGTGACCTCAAAGAGACACAAAATGACAGAAAAAGACAAAAATAGACCACAAAGAGACACAAAATGACCAAAGATGACACAAAGTGACCTCAAAGAGACAGAAAAAGACAAAAATAGACCCCAAAGAGACACAAAATGACCAAATACAGAGACATATTGACCCAACAGTGCCTCATGTTCCATGTTCATTATTAGTGCTATGCTGTGTGTGTTGTTGCTGAACTCTTTATGGCACGTCGTCTGTTGGATGGATCTTGTGTTGTACTCTAGAGAAGACCAGCAGGAGGTCAAAAAAGGAGACACAGTTCAAACTGTGTTTTGTCTGTACGCAGAGAGGAGGACGGGCCCAGATACAAACTTTATAAGACTGACGATCTCTCACGGGATCTGATCCGAGGCCATCCAGGACACATGTGGTCCCGCACTGGAGGGGCTTCACCACCGCATCGTCTCAAAGGGGACGTTTGATGATGGTTTTGATGGCGCATGCTTCAAACATGTGGCCGACGTGTGGCTTGAACTCTGCCTGAACCCCCTTCACCACCGCGGCTCTGCATGGGAGTCATTAGCGAGCGTTCAGAGAGGGTGTTTACGTCGCTGGCGTGCAGTTATATGCTGCGGTGTTGAATGAAGCCATGTCTGAACACGGAGGGAACATGAGGCTTTTTGGGGACATCAAAGGCGGCGGAGGTATTTGGACTCTGTTTTCCCGTCGTTTGGAGGCCGCGGTAGCAACAGCTGCAAACAAGCAGTCTGAAATCAAATGACTCCTCTGGTTTGAAGAGACATTTGTTTTATGGACTTTAAGGGTAATTACACTCTTTAAAGACGCGGGTCTAATTTTCAGGGTAATAAAGTTGTATTCTGCGTCTGTCAGACTTTGCTGTAGCTCTTCCCTTCGGCTCAGATGTGATTGGGATGTTTACCCTGACAGACCCTGATTACAGAGCAACAGTATCATCATCTTCTTAGGCCCAGTCCCATTTCTCATTTTAACCCCTACCCCTCGTTTTTGAGTGCCACCGTGCACCCTAGAACCAGAGTTACAAAGGTGAGTGATCTAAATCTTCACCTAGGAAATGGGGCAACCTTTTAAGAACCTGATACACCATCTGTAGTCGTTGATGCTGCCGTTAACAGACGCAGCAAGTGTTGTCAGATATTGCAAATATGTCATATCCTGCAGTGGTGATTTCTGTTGCATGGACTACAGACAGCTTTTACAGCTGTCGGGTTGTCTGCAAGTCGTTCACAACTTAAATTCCAATTGATCAAACAAGTCATCAAATAAAAAAGAAAAATGTTTTATTAGCAGGCAGGTAGCAGTGCTCTGTCGGCTAACGTTAGCAACCTGCGTTACTGATACTGGAGGGGCGCTAACAAGTGCAGCAACTTTGCTTTCTGGCATCATAAGCCATCAAAGGTTGGAGTGCAAGATGAAAATATGTCAGATGCAGAACTTTCAAGCGCCAACTGGCAGTAACAATGTTACGTTAGCTAGCGAGCTAGCTAGCTGCACGACAATTGGCCTACTAGCAATTTTTTGTTGTTGTGCTTGTTATAAAGATAAAGGACCATACACTTTAAAATGACATTTAAAAAAAAACATTTGTTGGTTTCTTTTGTTGCTTGTGCAGCCATCTTGCCAATGACTTCCCGCAGCACTCGGTCTGGAGTAGGGCTGGGAATCGGTACTTGGTAACTTCAAGGTATCGTCCGAAATAGCCCAGTGCCAAGTCGCAACGTTCGTTTGTGAGCTTTCTGATCCCAAACTGTCAACCCGGTCTCACTCCGAAGCCGTTGATAACCAACGATTGGTCAGTGACCTCTCATATCAGTTGCCCTATCACGTCAACATGATACGCGGCTGGTTGCCATTATTGTTTAATGGCACCCGGCAGAGTCAGGGAGAAACGCAGCAGGACAACAATGAAAGTTAAGGCAGTGGAAGTCCAAGAAGAACGCACGGGAAGGGTGATGGATGGGTCCAACAACCACCAACTTTCACCGGGAGGCCATTCTTCACTTCCTGTAAGATTACAAAGACAAACCCTGTTCTTTTTTCCTAAACCCAACCGTGTGTTTGTTGTTGAACCGACGTAGTGCTTTTATTTTGAAAGAGACTGTATGCAAACTGTACATTTTCTGTGAAAACAGAAGTGTATTTTGAAAACAGACAATGCATGTAACAGGCTGAAGTTGACACGGCGTCACAGAACGTCAACAACCAACACACCCAGGGTACCTTGGACGCCATATGTGGACGTGGAAAGTCCATGATTCGATAAGTTTTATGTCTGTGCAGTTGGTTAATTTGTGTTCTTAGAATAGTGAATGAATGTCTCCTTGCAAGGCTCTATAATACGCAACCGGGCAGCGTCAGTTTGTAACGCCACCAGCAACTACCATGATATAAAGAGCGAGAAAATCCCTGTAGGGTGGGTCAAACAAATAGACTGTTTTTTTCCTTCAACAACAAACACACGTGGTTGGGTTTAGAAAAAAAGAACAGGGTTTGGCTTTACAATCTCACAGGAAGTGAACACCTGCCTCTCAGGTCAAAGTCGTGGTTGTTGGACCCATCCACCACCCCTCTACCTGCCCTACTTAGGCTTCCGTCACCTTAACGTTCCTCGTCGTCTAGCTGCGTTTCTCCCTGACGCCACCAGGCACCGTTACAGAATAACAGCAACTGGCTGCATATGACGCTGACGTGAGAGTACGGCTTTTTATGTCAGTATTTGATGCTGGAAGTCACTGACTAAGCGCCAGTTTTCGAGACCGGGTTGCAACAACAGACACAGGAGGATACCTGGCTTGTCATATTTAGACATAAAAGTCCACAGACCATGTGGCAGTATTTGACGAGTTGGGATGAAAAGGCGTTGAACTGACACACCCGGTGCGTATTGAACCACCACTACAGGGGTGTCTCAGTGTGTCCATATCTGACGGTCCAGAGACAGGGCTGCTGTATTTGACGAGTTAGGGTGCCCTAAAACGTATGCACCAGACTGCTGCAAAAGGTGCCTCTGGGCGTCGGTTTCTGATATCCAGCCCTAGAGACGTGACCATGCTAAACGTAGGACTAAGGACTGAGCCTTAGAATAGACTTGACTCCAGCCAAAGGTTTCAGCACCTTCGATTCAAAGCTTGACGAAGCAGAATGTAGGTTAAGCCTGTGCACAAGTTGTTTGTGTTTTTCCCCATTCAGTCGCTGCCCCCCCCCCCCCCGAAGGCCTTCCTTTTGTTTTCATTCGTGCTGTTAATCGATTTACGCTAATCAGCTAATGAATCGTTTAATCCACCAACAGATTACAGGAGCCATGGAGGAGGCAGCAGCTCCATCACAGTCCCGCTTTACTCTGATCTCATGACTCACCTGTGGGCTTTTTTCCTGTTTTCACCAGCAGCGTTTTGTCGCTTAATTCCACCAAAACGGGGCCGAGTCACACGGCGACGGCGCTGCTTCCTGCTGGACATCCCCGCAGCGCTTGTTAGGAGTGATTCAGCAGCGTATCATAACTCCCGCCACGAGCTGTGTGATATGAAACCCTGCAATAATCGTCCTGTAGTGCAGACAGCTGGCACGTCTGATCCCCACAGATTGGTTTTAGTGGCACAAATAAAGCTGATTAGCACCACGTCGCTAGTCCCACTAACCTGTCACAGACACCACTGCCCTCGGGAGGCTTCATGTGTGCAGCATCTTCGTACACAATATTTCTATATCACCTCCTGAAAGCTGCCGCAGCAGGTCTTCATCACATTAAAAACACCCACGAAAACAGTCGTCTCCTCCGCCCGCCACCCGTAAGGAGCTAAGTACCTCCACACCTCTCTAAATTACCGGATGAGCTCCGTTAAAGCGGCGTGGGAGGAGCACAGACACGCCGGCAATTAGCAGGCTGTAAATACAGATTGATGTTTTTCCAGTGGCAGGTGGGAAAGCTCAGAACATCTCCTCGGAGTGCAGGAGGAGGCCAGCTGGGGTCGCGCCCTCGTTTCCCCGCACTCCGCTGAATCTCCAGTGAAATTTATAGTAACTTACATTTATTCATGAGGGGCTTTTAACAGGCAAGCGAGGACCTGGAGTGCTTTAACGGACGAGGCAGGAGATTTGGGATTTGGGATGTGTGTGCAGTCGAGAGGACGAATCATCAGCTTCTACTGTACATTTACACACTAACAGGACACTGTGCCACATGAATCACATCCCATCTCCTCAAACATCTCGTCCTCAGAATATTTTTTTTCTGCGTACCATATGAATTTCTCTTTCATTTTATCTTAAAAATTTTGATTTGAAAAACAACATTCTTGATTTCCCGATCCTTGAATCAAAGTCACCATAAGGTCCGTTTAGTCGTCCTGGAGCACTTTTTCTTTTTCCAAGGTTACAGTTGGTAAACAATGGAGGAGAAACTGGTGGTAGTGGTTGCTGGATACCCAGAGCTGTACGGCCTGACGCCTGCCCCCGAGTCATCCTAAAATCTGCCTGTAAACGTCCATGATGGACCTCCACCTGCTCCACCCGCTCAGTATTTGATGCTAGTTGTCGCGGCCTCCTTCAGCACCACAACCTGTGAAAATAAACATCAGGTTTTTCTTTTCTTGGTAAGCTGCTTCGGTCGGACTCGACTCCTCGAGTGTCTCGTCGTGGAGAAAATCCCTGTTTGACGGATGTGCGGTGTTCTGTGTGTGTTATTGTAAAGGATTTAGAGAAAGAGGGGAGGCTTGATGAAAAGTTAAGGAGGTCTTTGAAGCCGCCGTCGGCTGAAATCTCCTGACGTTTATGGACGCATCACTTAGGTTTTTGGGTTGTGACTCCCAGGAGAGGACGGAGCGGGAGACACAGAGGTCACACTGGAAAAATGTCCCACTTTGAACTATGTTTAAAAGACATGTTCTGTTTTTATTATGTCTCCACACCGGTGATAGTCGAGGCCACACGCATTATGTTTTTGGGTTGTCTGTGCGTCAGTACACTTGGACTGTACAATGAACTGATTAGTTTCTGGCGGTCAAAGGTCAAGGTCACTGTGACCTCGTCTGTCTCATTTTGGTGAATTTAATATCTCAAGAACAGTTTGAGAGAAATTCCTTCAAATCTGTCACAAATGTTCACTTGAACTTGGAACTAGGTTTTGGTGGTCGAGGGTCAAAGGTCAAGGTCACTGTGACTTTATCTGTCACATTCTTGTGAGCATGATATCACAAGAATACCTTCAGGGAATTTCTTCAGACAAATGTTAACTTGGACTCAGTGTTGAAGTAATTAGATTTTGGTGGTCAAAGGTCAAGGTCACTGTGACCTTGTCTATCCCATTTTGTGAATGTGATATCTCAAAAACTCCTTAAGGGAATTTCTTTAGATGTGACACAAATGTTCACTTGGACTCAACAATGTACTGATGAGATTTTGGTGGTCAAAGGTCAAAGTTAGTGTGACCTTGCAATGATCTCATTCTCGTGAACATGATATGTCAAAAATACCTTCAGGGAATTTCTTTAAATCTGACACAAATGTGCACTAGAAGATTAGAATTTTGTAGTCGTAGGTCAAAGGTCAAGGTCACTGTGACTTTATCTGTCTCATTCTTGTGAGTATGATATCACAATAATACTTTGAGGGAATTTCTTCAGATTTGGCACAAATGTTAACTTGGACTCAGTGTTGAAGTAATTTGATTTTGGTGGTCAAAGGTCAAGGTCACTGTGACCTTGTCTATCCCATTTTTGTGAATGTGATATCTCAAAAACACCTTAAGGGAATTTCTTTAAATTTGACACAAACATGTACGAAGGTCAAAGGTCAAGGTCAACGTTACCCTGTCTGTCTCATTCTTGTGAAGGTGATATCTCAAGAACATCTTAAGGGAATTTCTTCAAATTCAGCACAAACAGTCCCTTGGATTTAAGAATGAACTTGTTAAACTCTGGTGGTTGGAGGTCAAAAGTCAGTGTGACCTCACAAAACTAATTATGACGAAACTTGACACAAATGTCAGGATAAAATAATGAAGTGATGACATTTTATATCCAGAAGGTCAAAGGTCAACTTGACTGTGACATCATCATGTTTTAACATCATATCTCAGGAACAGAAGGGGAGACATTTGGTCAGATACTGGATCTTGAAGCTGTGCTGATAGTATGGATCTTCTGTGCTGTCTGGGGGACAATGTGTGTGAGAACTGTAAGAGGAAGTTGACTGGTGCGCAGAGGCGTACAACCGCAGGGCAATAATTCTAGTTTTTATAGATCTGTGCACCAACAAAGCTCACCAGTGAAGGGCTTCATGAGAAAGCTGTGAAACATTTAATGTTAGTGTTGAATTTAAGTGTCAAGTTTAACATCTTCCTGTGGTCTGAGGTCTTGTTTAGCTCAAAGGGGCGAACACTGAGGGTTCAGCTCTATCGGTTCCTCTTTTCATCAGGAAACAGCCGCACACACAGGCGGACGCAAGACAAAATAAAAGATGCAATTATTTAAGACAGACGCTGTTTGAAGTGCACGAGTGGTTTAAAGTGGCGTTTTAATCCCGTGGCCTCGGGGTTACACGAGTCGCATCTTGACCACATCTGAACCGTCGCGCGGACAGCTCGGCATGTTTTTACACTGATCAAATTACAGGGTTTGACATCCACAAGGTCCTAATCCGCTTTTGAAAAACCTCACACACACACACACACACAATATATTGCCTGAGAGTTTCTTGAACGATTCAAATATTTTTCCGAGCTATGAGCGGAGCGCGCTGGCTGACCCTGTGTCATGTTTCGTCCTCTGCTCATGTTCAAAAAGGCCTTGAGAAAGAAAGTTTGTCCTCAAACTAAACACGGTGAAAAGGCGGGTATCTGGTGTCCTCACTTAAAAGGTGAAAATCAACCTCTGTGCCTTCAACAGAGCTCCCCATTGTCTGATGGTTTACAAAAGCCACCTTGCCTAAGATAGAGTTTAAAGCAGCCAGTCCAGATTGAGTTACTATGTATCTGCCGTGCTGTTGCCAACTTTTCAATTGTGTTTCACGTCGGTTTTCAGAATGAACAAAGCCGGCTACAGTTGAACTGTAGGTTAAGAAGAGAGCGGAAGGGAACTGCAGAGATGTACAGTGAGATATTTTCCTTGTGCATTCTTCAGGACTATGAAAGTAATCTCAGATCAAAGCCACACAAAAGTGACTGTAAGGTGTGTTTTGTGGCTCTGGCAGCCACCCACCACCACCACCACCCACATCCCCTCGAAAACCAGTGACGTGGAACAGGACTTCATCCTCAAGTCTCCAGGTCCTTCTTTAATGCAGAAAGATAGATTAAAGGTTACGTATGTAACTTTTTACCAGTATTAATCTTTTTTTAATGCAAATGGTCAAACAGGTTGTGACGTCCCTCAAGAACTGAGACTTTCCTTCAGATGCCTCCAGCCTGCTCTCATCCCGGACTGGTCAAATATTGCGCCTTTGTCAGTGATTTCGGTGTCAAATACCGACCACCTTTTATGCAACAGGTGATGACTATTTCTGACGCTGCCGACAACAACCGAATTCATCAAATACAGCAGCTTTGTCAGTGGATGTTGGCATTTGTCACCAACGCACCAAGACACTGTCCATGGCGGGATGTTCATCGGGCAGCAACAATTTCTGATGCTGGAGCCCGGTCTCACTCTGAAGTCGTTGAAGTCCGGCATTTGGGCAGTTATTTGCAGCGTCAGAAACCAACGGAAAAAGATGTCCTTTATCGTCGGCATGATACGTGGCCGGTTGCCTTTAAAGTTAACGGCGACCGGCCATATTGAGTAAAAATAACTATAGTTTATCATCGTCATCGACATACATTTTATTGTGATCCCATTTCCAGATTGTTTTATCACCCAGCCTTGGTAAAAGGTTTTTATTAGCTGCCAAATGTTGAACTCCTGCAACAGTCAAATGTTCAGTTTTAACAAGAGTTTCATTGCTGCAACAGTCTCAGTTTCAAATCCTGCAACATTCAAATGTTTAATTGCTGCAACTTCATCAGAGAATTTGCTGCAACATCGCCAGTTTCAATTTGTGCAACAGTCAAAGGTCCAACTCCTCTAACAGTTGAAGACTTTATTGCTGCAACTAGAAATGTTGAATCACTGAAGCAGTCAAATAACAGTCAGTGAAACCTTAAGTTCTTAAATCGTACTACTCAAACCTTTTACTGATTACAGACTAAAACTAAACTGAAAAGACACAACACTTTAAATTATGCAGAAACATTGGAGTTTAACAGTTTCTCAACAGAAGTTAATTTAGTTTTATAAAGTTGCTTCCCAATAAAACTGAGTGTCTCTAATTACAATGACAAACACGATAAAGGCTCAGTGGACGGACAGTAGGAGTCTGACATCAACAAAATGTTTTAATATTGAATTTGTTGTTTTTTCCATGGAGTTTGGTCTGAGCAGACTGTCACCAGGATGGACGCAGAGACCGCTAATGCTAATCAGGACTTATCTGGTCTTGATGAATGAATGAATTCCTTGATAGACTCCTTGATAGATGATTACTCTGTGATAAGATTTTAATGGCTTAATGTTGGAGCTATTAATCTGGTAAGAAGCGTCTGATTTGATCAGCAGGACCGCCTCACTTTAATTAATCCCCCGGGTGGTGTCCTGCAGACATACGACTGCAGTAACACCAGCCCACCCCTGATGGTACTGTTGTCCAGTACACACAGTATCCAGTACGTCTAAGAAAATACTTCAGTGTGCTCATCTGTTAGTTCTTTTCATTGTTGATAAATGTCCCAAAAATACACAAGAAGAAGGATGATGGGGGGTTGTACAGTAGCACATTGGTAATGTGAGTAGTAGTAATAGTGGTGGAGGTGGTAGTAGTCACTGTAGTGGTAGAAATAGTACTGGTAGAAGAAGAAGAATCTGGTAGGGGTTGTGGTATTAGTGGGTACAGCCAATCATAAACGTGGTAAATAATGGTAGTGGTTCTGGTATTATTAACATGGCAGGGGTGGTAAAGGTAGTAGTGGTGGGAGTTGTAGAAGTAAGACTAGTTCTAGTGGTAGTAGTAATAATACAGCAGTAATGGCCTTCTTTGTGGTACTTTAAGTGGTAGTGGTAGAGATGCTGATAGTGGCTGTAGTAGCAGTAATTGTAATAGTAATGGTAGTCAAACTGGTGGTGTTAAGGCCCATTTATGCTCAATGTTAAATACGGATCCGGATACGGACGGAGCCTTTTGTCCGTGCTCCGCATTCATTTCGTTGTATTTCTGCACGTTTCCATAAAGCTTACGGATACGGGCCAAACAGAGCAGTACAACCGGGAACCGGGTGGCAGTGTTGCTGTCACTACCTGATACGTAGCTCTAGTGAGACACAAAGAAGAAATAACAATTCAATTTCTCTCATCGGCAGTACTAGAGAAAAGAATTCTCCGTCCTCCAGTCGCGATGTATTTAACGGCCTCACCGACCACCGCCTCCTACAACGCTGCCTCTGTTTTTGTCTTCTATGCAAGAGGTACGTTATCAATATCTCCTCCACAGTCGCCATGTTTGTTTTTGAGTTTGTTGTTGTCATAAACTTCTGACGCTGGGCTGCCCCCTGGTGGATATATTGGTTAACATCCATGCCAACGTAAAGGACGCATGGAAGTATGTGGGCAGTGACAGTAACATCATTTGAAACGGACGTATACATTTTCGTACGTAAAAGGAGCATAAATGAGCCTTTAGAAGTTCTAAAAATGGAGTGGTAGTCGCAGTGGTAGAAGTGATAGTTGTAGGAATACTAATGGTGACAGCAGTAGTCACAGTAGTAGCAGTAGTAATGGTAGTTTTAGTGGTGGTAGTAAAAGTATTGTTGTTTAGTAGTAGAAGTAGTAGTTGTGTTGGTGGTGGTAGTAGTAGAAGTACTAATGGTGGCAGTTGTACTCATAGTATCATCAGAAGTAAAAGTAACAGTTGTAGTCATGGTAGTTTTAGTGGTAGTGGTACTGATAGTAGTAGAAGTATGACTGGTTGCCATGGCGTAAGCTGTATTGCTCCTGGTAGTGGTTTTAGTGGTAATAATAGTAGTTAAAGTAGAGAAGTAGCGGTAGTTGCAGAAGTAATAATGGTGGCAGTTGTAGTAGCAGTAGTAGTAGTGGTTAGTAGTAGCAGTAGTAGTAGTGTTGGTTGTGATAGAAGTAGAAGTACTTACGGTGGCAGTAGCAGTCGCAGTAGTATTGGTAGTAGCAGAAATAATGGTAGTTTTAGTGGTAGTAGTAGAAGTACTAATGGTGGCAGTAGCAGTTATAGTAGCATCAGTGATGCAAGTAGAAGGAGTAGTAATACTAGTTTTAATGGTAGTGGAAGTACTTACGGTGGCAGTCGCAGTAGTAGTGGTAGTAGCAGAAATAATGGTAGTTTTAGTAGTAGTAGTAGTAGAAGTACTAATGGTGGCAGTAGTAGTCGCAGTAGTAGTAGTAGTGGTTATTAGCAGAAATAATGGTAGTTTTAGTAGTAGTAGTAGAAGTACTAATGGTGGCAGTAGCAGTAGTAGTGGTAGTAGCAGAAATAATGGTAGTTTTAGTAGTAGTAGTAGAAGTACTTACGGTGGCAGTAGCAGTAGTAGTGGTAGTAGCAGAAATAATGGTAGTTTTAGTGGTAGTATAAGTACTAATGGTCGCAGTAGTAGTAGTAGTGGTTAGTAGCAGAAATAATGGTAGTTTTAGTGGTAGTAGTAGAAGTACTAATGGTGGCAGTAGC
Source organism: Epinephelus moara (assembly GCF_006386435.1). Taxonomy (NCBI): domain Eukaryota; kingdom Metazoa; phylum Chordata; class Actinopteri; order Perciformes; family Serranidae; genus Epinephelus; species Epinephelus moara. The sequence goes on along the minus strand of NC_065521.1, from coordinate 1,148,928 downwards.
AGTCGCAGTAGTAGTGGTAGTGGCACAAATAATTGTAGTTTTAGTGGTAGTAGCAGAAATAATGGTAGGTTTAGTGGTAGTAGAAGTACTAATGGTGGCAGTAGCAGTTGCAGTAGTAGTAGTGGTTAGTAGCAGCAGTAGTAGTACTAGTGTTGGTTGTGATAGAAGTAGAAGTACTTACGGTGGCAGTAGGAGTCGCAGTAGTAGTAGCAGAAATAATGGTAGTTTTAGTGGTAGTAGTAGAAGTACTAATGGTGGCAGTAACAGTCGCAGTAGTAGTGGTAGTAGCACAAATAATGGTAGTTTTAGTGGTAGTAGAAGTACTAATGGTGGCAGTAGTAGTAGTCGCAGTAGTAGTAGTGGTAGTAGCAGAAATAATGGTAGTTTTAGTGGTAGTAGAAGTACTAATGGTGGCAGTAGCAGTCGCAGTAGTAGTAGTGGTTAGTAGCAGCAGTAGTAGTAGTGTTGGTTGTGATAGAAGTAGAAGTACTTACGGTGGCAGTAGTCATAGTAGCATCAGTGATGCAAGTAGAAGTAGTAGTAATAGTTTTAATGGTAGTAGTAGTAGTTGCAGTAGTTTAATTAGTAGATGTATCAGTAGTAGTATAAGTGATGGTGGTGTAGTAGTAGTAGTAGTAGCGCACTCATAGTGACAGTGGCAGTCACAGTAGTGGTGGTAGCAGAAGTAATGGCAGTTTTAGTAGTAGTAGTAGTAGAAGACCAGTGGTAGCAGAAGTAGTTGCAGTAGTAGTGATGGTGGTACAGTAGAATGGCTAATGGTGGCCATGTTAGCAGCAATAGTAGCAGTAACAGTTGACGTAGTACTTCTGGCTGTAGTAGTAGAAGCACTGATGGTGACAGTAGTAGTTGTAGCAGCAGTAGTCGTAGTAGTGGTGGTACTGATAGTTGTCCAAGTACGAATGGTGACCATGGTATAAGCTGTGGTACCTCTGATAAGTGGTTGTAGTAGTAGTAGTAGTAGTTATAGTAGAGAAGTAGTGGTAGAAGCAGTAGTATTAGTAGTGGTGGTTGTGGTAGTAGAAGAACTTAAGGTGTAGTAGTAGCAGTAGCAGTAGGGGTGGTAAAATATAATAGGTATAATGATGACATAAAGATGTCATGTGAGTGTTTCCATTCAGCCGTATTGTGATTATATTCTCCACATGTGTTTTTATGAAAGGAGAAATGACATGTTTCAGTCATTACTGTGAGTACATATATATTCATATAAGATATGAACATGTCATCGTGGCATGACTCCAAACCCTGCAGCCGTCAGGTTCAACCAGATCATCAGGACATGATTCATGGAAGGAAAAACTTGATTCCTTCACAGCAGCACTCAGTCATTATCTGTAGGTGTTACTGTGAGTAATAAAACACGGCAGGATGTTGTCGGAGCTCATCTGGCTTTAGTCTATTTTCAAACATTTCATCATGATGACAACATGCAATCATCATTATCGTGTGTTATATAATACACATCTGTCATTAGTCGGCTCTGTATCCATCAGGAGGCTACACTCGAGAGAAAATCAGTTTAGTTTCCTTTGTTTAACTTGGTCCTCTCTTTCTGACTCAAAATATTTCTATTTCTCTCCTTTTTTGAACCACCTTGTCTTTATTTCTTTCCTGCCTTCTTTCAGTTCCTCACCTTCACCTGATTTTACTTTTATCCTGCAATGACTATTTTAGTTTCCCATTTTTAAGTTTTTCTTTCTTTCTTTGGGTCTCTCCTCCTTTCTTCCTTCCTTCCCTCCCTGTATTCCTCCTTCCCTCCCTGTATTCCTTCATACCCACCGTCCTATCTGGTTGTATTGACCATGGTAGAAGTGCTATTAGTGGTAGTGGTAGTAGAAGTACTTTTGGTAGTAGAAGTACAAGTGGTAATAGTGGTAGTTGTAGAAGTACTATTGGTAATAGTGGTAGTTGTAGAAGTACTATTGGTGGTAGTTGTAGTAGATGTACTATTGGTAATAATGGTAGTTGTAGAAGTACTATTGGTAGTAGAAGTACAAGTGGTAATAGTGGTAGTGGTAGTGGAAGTGGTAGTAGAATTACTATTGGTAGTTGTAGTAGAAGTACTATTGGTAATAGTGGTAGTTGTAGAAGTACCAATGGTGGCAGTGGTAGTCACAGTTGTATCATTAGGAGTAGTAGTACTGCAGCAGCAGTAGTGGTAGTTTTAGTGGTGGTAGTAGCAGAAGTACTAATGATGAAAGTAGTAGTAGCAGTTCCTTTCTTCCTTCCTTCCTTCCTTCCTTCCTTATCCTACAGTGTCATTATAAACACATCTGAGTTGTTCAGTCACTAATTAACTCAAACTCTGAGCAGAAGTTTTTCCAGTAGCTTGTTCAGACCTATCAGAGGTCAGACCAGTGTCGACGTGTAGTCCTGTTTTTGAGTCTGGAGCCACAGTTTGGGAAACTGATCTGATCTATTAGACAGTGGAGTGTGCAGCAATCTGGGCCAGAGCATTAACAGCAGGAAGGATTATCCGTGTTCAGCGGCCCTTATGCTTTCACATATGACAACAACCGGCGCAAGCAAATAAACAAACAAACAATGCATGCAGACACGATTAAATCCCCGTCTGTGTTTAACTTACAGTACAGAGTCTTATTCCTCTGCTGGAGGACGACGGTGGATTTATTCAGGCCTGTGATTAGCACACACTGACGATTCTGAGATTAAACATCATACGCTATGTGTTCTCTCAGTCACTGACAATAAACAGGGGAAGGTGAAATATTCCCAAAATGTTGGACTGAATGAATTAAGATTAGTAAATCAAGTCCCAAGATGATTTCAAGATTGTTTCTGAATTCTGGTATAATTCTGGGAACAAATCAGAACATTGAAGTTGTAATTTTGGATTTAAATCATAACATTGGCTTAATGTGGCAAAAAAAAGTCATTATTTTGAATGTAAATCTGAATCTTGGGTTAATATATGATATATCATAGACATTCATTTAGGTTGAAGTCATTATCTTGGAAATCAGTTTGTCAGATTTAAGTCTTAATTTTGCAATAAAGTCACAATTTCCAATTCACATAAAATATCTTAATAATTTTGGATTTTAATCACAATTTATAATTGAAATTATATAATTAAAGTCCTAGGTTTAGATTAATGTACATTTTGTTTTAAATCTTAAAATGTTTCATCTGTTTGGATTAATATCCATCTGAGTTTGTGGTTTACAAAAATTTAAGTCATACATTCTCAGTTTTGGTTCAAAATCAAAATCTCATTATTTTGGATTCATCTTAAAACAGAGTCAAAATTTTAAATTGAAATTATAATTTGAGATTGAAATAATATAACTTAAGTCATGGTTTTAGAAAAAAATAAGTCAATTTTGGTTTTATATCATAAGACTAAAGCCATACTGTTGGATTAAAGTAAATATTTGGGGTTCAAGTTATCCAAACAAAGTCCTATGTTTGGATTAAAATCACAATTTTGGGTTTAAATCAAGATATAAAGGTCATACATTGGATTTTAAGTCACAATTCTGGACTCAAATCATAAAACTGAAGTTATGATTTTGGATGAAATTTCAAACTCATTTTTCCAATTTAAAATCATTATTTTGGATTAAAATCATAATTTGGATCTGAAATCATACAAGTAAAGTAATAGATTTCATTTAATGTCATTTTTGTTTCAAATCATAGGACTGAAGTCATAATGGTGAGTGAAAGTAAAGATTTGGAGTTTAAGTTATTACAACCAAAGTTATTTGACATCAGTCCTAATTTTGGTTTGAAGTCATAATCTCGGATTTTAATTGTAAAAGTCATTATTTTGGATTATTATCAAAACAGAGCCATAATTGTGGATTAAAGTTTGAGTTTGGGGTTTAAATAATTAAAGTTATGCCTGGATTTAAAGTCACAATGTTGGGTTCAAATCTCAAATTTCAAAATCACAATTTCACATATTAGTCATTTATTTGGATTCATACCAACACAGTTATAATTTGGGATTATTTGGGCTGAAATCATAAAATTAGAGTCACAGTTTTTTAGTTTAAAGTCGAGTTATAATGTTTAGTGAAAGTTAAGATTTTGGGTTCAAATCATTAAATTAAAGTAACTATAACAGATTCTAGTCATAAGGTAAGATTTAAATCATTCGAATCATAGTTTTGAGTTCAAATCATACAATTAAAGCCATAGTTTCAGATTAAAGTGGAGTTTAGTTTTAAATCACAACACTGAAGTTATAAAGTGGAGTTAGAGAAAAATTCAGTTTCACATTATATAGCCAACATCCTATGTTTGGATTAAAATCACAATGTTGGGTTCAAATCATAAAACTGAAGTCAAAATTTCAAATTTCAAATTTCAGATTCAAATCAAAACATGAATCATAATTTTGGATGAAAATCCCAAATCGGGGTCAAAATAATGAATTCAAAATCATACGTTGGGGCCAAAATTCAAACTTTTCAGCTAACTTTAGATTAACGTCATAAATTGGGGTCAAAATTTTAAGTTGTAATTTCTTCAGAGAAAAATCTAATATTGAGATATAAATCAGATTAAAGTTACCTCAGAATTAACCTATGGCTAAGTCCCGCCCTCAAATGCGATGAGCCAATCACAGTGTGTATAGCCATTCCCATACACTGGGACATTCTCTGCCTGGACGTCCATTGAAATGCATTACAGAAAGTCAGTTTTGTTCGGTTTTACGAGCTTTTTCTGAGATTTGAAGTTTTAAAATGGTCAAACGGTGTGCATGGGGTACATGCAAC
>NC_065521.1:1084661-1143750 GCF_006386435.1 Epinephelus moara | reverse complement strand
TATATCCCTCCAATGTGTAGTTTAGGCCCTTTTGGTTACTTCTCAATGACATCTGATCGTTATGTCCCCAAAAATCATCAGTTGCCTCCTGTGAAATGCCGTGTACTGTGACACCTGCCATAGCGCCGGGCACTGAATGTTGATAGTTTGTCCGAGTGAGTGGAGGGGGCGTGGCTTAGCCATAGGTCAATTCCAACATGACTTTTCGGAGACGTTCCACCGTGAGATCTGATCTGTAGAATTGTCATTTTTCTTCAACATGTCACAAACTGTACTTGAAAAAGTTTCTTCAGTAAAACTTTCAGACTGCAGGATGATTAATTACATTAATAACTTTATATGGAAACTGAATTTATCTTGTTACTGACCTGAGATCAGCTGAGTGTAACTTCTCTAAAGGAGCTGCTGCTGCTCGCTGACATTGACATTGTGATGACTTTGTGTAGGCTTTAAATGTAGTCAGGGTGTGTGTGTGTGTGTGTGTGTGTGTGTGTGAGAGATAAAGACCCCTTCGTGCAGAGCGAGCGGCCTCAGGCCCAACAAAAGCCTCTAATGCAGATTTAGATTTTCAATCCTGCGCCTGCCACAATTCTGTTCGCTTTGACAGGTCAACAAGCATCCAACAATCTGTTCGTTCCTCCTCCACTTCAATCACTCGTTACCTCGCAGGGAGGAGGAGGAGGAGGAGGACGGGCAGGAGGTGAGAGGAGGAGGAGGAGATGAGAGGAGGCTGTGTTAAAGGATCAGAAGAGAGGAGGAAGGTGTTAAATTGAATGAGGTGAAATCAGGAGGTGATTTAAGATGAGAAGGGAGAAGCGGAGGAGGACAGGTTAAGGAGAGGGGAGGGAAGAAGGAAGTTGAAGAAGAAGAAGATGAGGAGGAGATAAAAGGAGGAGGAGGAGGAGAAGGATGGAGAGGAGACAAGATTGAGTTAAAGGTGTTAAATAAAATGAGGCTGAGCAGAATTAGGAGGTGATTTTGAGCTGAGAGGAGGAGGAGAGAGGTTAAAGAAGGAAAGGAGGAGAGAGGTTACAAGGAGTCGAAGAAAGAGGGAGTTAAAGAAGGAGAGGAGGAGGAGAGGTTTAGAAGGAAAGGTGGAAGAAAGGGTTAAACAAGAAGAGGAGTAGGAGGAGGAGAGTTGTTAAAAAAAAGAGGAGGCTGAGTTAAAGGATCAGAAGAGAGGAGTGAGGTGTTAAATCAAATAAAGTTGAATCAGGAGGCGATTTACGATGAGACGGGAGGAGAGGAGGAGGAAGAGGAGGAGAGAGGTTAAAGAAGGAAAGAAAGGTTAAAAAAGAGGAGAGACATTAAAGAAGAAGGAGTGAAGGAGAGAGGTTAAGAGGAGTATAAAGATGAGCAAGCGTAAAGGAGAAGGAAGGAGAGGTTCAGAGGGAAACATGGAGGAAAGGGTTAAACAAGAGGAGGAGAGGAGAAAAGAGAAGAGGAGGAGGAGTGGGGTTTAAGAGAGAGAGTAGGAGAAATCTTAAAGAAGAGAAATAGGAGGAGGAGGAGAAGGAGAGGGGAAAAAGAAGGAGATGAGGAGAGACGTTAAGGAAGAATAAGGTCAAAGAAGAAGAAGAGGAGGAAAGAGGCTGAAGAAGGAGCAGAGGAAGAGGAGTTTAAGAAAGAGAGGGGGAGAACGGTTAAAAAGAGGAGGAGGAGCAGAAGAGGTTAAGAACGACGACGATGAGGAGAGAGGTGAAAGAGGAGTCGACCCCTCATCTCTTGTTCAGTCTGAAGGAGGTGTTATCTGTTAGTGATCTTTACACCTGTCCCCTTGTCTCCTTTCCTTGGTGCTAAAGCTCCTTCCTCATCTCCTCAGTTGCTCCTCCTGACTCCTTCCTCCTGAGTCTTCATCAAACATGACTCATCTCAGTCGTGGAAGACACGGGAGGACACGGGAGGACACGGGAGGAAAACACGAGAGGAAGACACGGGAGGAAGACACGGGAGGAAGACACGGGAGGAAGACACGGGAGGAGGACACGGGAGGAAGACACGGGAGGAAAACACGAGAGGAAGACACGGGAGGAAGACATGGGAGGAAGACACGGGAGGAAAACACGAGAGGAAGACACGGGAGGAAGACACGGGAGGAGGACTCAGGAGGAAGACACGGGAGGAGGACTCAGGAGGAAGACACGGGAGGAGGACATGGGAGGAAGACACAGGAGGAGGACAAGGAGGAGGACATGGGAGGAGGACAAGGGAGAAAGACACGGGAGGAAGACACGGGAGGAGGACAAGGGAGGAGGACAAGGGAAGAGGTGAAGGAAGTGGGCAAAACTGGATTTTAAAAAATGTTCAAAATGCTTATGTCGGATGATGGCGGTTTATATGTTTGTACACAAGAAGAAAAAAGAGGAGGAGGAGGAGGAGGAGGAGGAGGAGTAAAGTCCTAATTACAGGTTAGAGTCTGGACTGGGAGCAGAAAAGTACCCGGCTTAAATGGTCTTGTTTGTTGTGGTAATTATTGCAGCCTGCAGACTGTAACTAATCCATAATGCTCCTAACAGCGCACAAGCTGCTTTTTAGGAGATCTTTAACCAACGCACTGCCGTGTTTGGGCCGTCCTGTAATCTGGAGGTTGTGGGTTTGATTCCCTACATGTCCATCTGCGGTCTCTGAGTCCTGGATGGAGCTTTTCACACCACAGACGTTGCTGTTTGCTGTGTATCATGCCTGCAGTGGATGACTTAATCAAACTTTGCAGTCTGATATAGCAGGAAAAAGCTGCTGAAAATAAAACAGAAACTGGTTGCTACAAAACACCCACAATTAGTGCCAAAAAAACGCTGGAAAAACAGTGACTGGTCACTACAAAACACTTATTTATGGTACCAAAAAGCCGCTGGTAAAACAGCAAAAGCTTGTAACAAAACGGATGTTCACCTAAAAAGATGCAAGAGAAATAGCAAGGGGTTGCTACAAACACACATGTACGGTGCCTAAAAATCTGCTGGAAAAACAGCTATGGGTCGCGATAAAACACCCGTTTGGTGCAACAAAAAAGGCTACTGGAAAAACAGTGACTGGTCACTACAAAACACTCACGTTTGGTGTCTAAAAAGCAGCTGTAAAGACGGTGATTGGTTGCTACAAAACACCCCAGTTTGCTTCCTGAAAAGCCACCAGAAAAAAAGTGACTGGTTGCTACAAAACAACCATGTTTGGTACCAAAAAATCCGCTGAAAAACAGCAACAGGTTGTAAAAGAACAGACACATTTGGTACCAAATACATGTTAGATGCATAACCAGGGGTTCCTACAAAACGGCCACATTTGGTGTTTAAAAAGCTGCTGGAAAACTGCGATGGATAGCTACAAAACACTAACATTTAGTGCCTAAAAGACGGTAGAAAATAGTGAGGGGTCATTACAAAACATCCACTTTTGGTGCCTTAAGAGCTGCCTGAAAAACAGTGACCAGTCTCAACAAAACACTTCCATTTGGTGCCTAAAAAGCCATGGGTCAAACAGCAACTGGTTGCTACAAAACAACCATGTTTGGTGCCTAAAAATCTGCTGGAAAACAGTGACAAGTCACTACAAAGAACTGTGTGGTGCTTAAAAATCTGCTTGAAAAACAGCGGCAAGTTGCTGAAATAAACACCCCTTTTTAATTCTTAAAAAAAGCCACCAGAAAAATTGTGACTGGTTGCTACAAAACAGCCACGTTTGGTGTCAAATACATGTTAGATGAATAGCCAGGGGTTTGGTGTTTTGGTGTTTAAAAAGCTGCTGGAAAACTGTGATGGATAGCTACAAAACATTTAGTGCCAAAAAAGCCACGAGAAAAACAGCAACTGGTTGCTACAAAACTGTCATATTTTGTGCTTAAAAGATGCCAGAAAAATAGCAAGGGGTTGCTACAAAAGACCCAAGTTTGGTGCCTAAAAATCTGCTGAAGAACAATAACAAGTCACTACAAAAAACTATGTGCCTAAAAAGCTGCTGGAAAAACAGTGACTAGTTGCTACAAAACACCCTCATTTGGTGCCCAAAAATCTGCTGGAAAATCAGCAATAAGTCACAAAATGATCACGTTTGGTGCCTTAAAAGACACCAGGAAAACAGTGAGGGGTCGCTATAAAACACCCACGTTTGGTGCCTTAAAAGCTGCTTGAAAAACAGTGACCAGTCACAACAAAACACTTCTATTTGGTGCCAAAAAAGCCACGGGAAAAACAGCAACTGGTTGCTACAAAACTGTCATATTCGGTGCTTACAAGATGCCAGAAAAATAGCAAGGGGTCACTACAAAAGACCCACGTTTGGTGCCAAAAAATCTGCTGAAGAACAATAAGAAGTCGTTACAAAAGACTACGTGGTGCCTAAGAAGCTGCTGGAAAAACAGTGACTAGTTGCTACAAAACACCCTCATTTGGTGCCCAAAACTCTGCTGGAAAATCAGCAATAAGTCACAACAAAATGATCACGTTTGGTGATGGGGTCTGCAACTTGGCAGGTGTCTCACCTATATACATACTTTTTACCATCCCCTCCACCGTCTAATGACAAAGTCATCTCATATCCTACATCAATTTAGAAACAATATACCTGTGAAATGTACAAACATATTTGTGGTTTGCAGAAACCTACCATGCCAACATTTTCTTTTGGTGAAAGGACTGGTCTATGAACTGACCTTGAAAAGTGAAGTCATGTGTTTCCTTGAATAAAGAATTTTCTTTGCAAATGTATGACTTTATACTGTCTGAGAATATTTTGTATGACTTTAATCCTGGATATTCTTTTTTCTCTGATTATTATTTCCAATTATTTGTTTATTTGACCTACAATGGCCCTAATATGCCGCTACAGTAAACAGACCAAACAAACCATCTTAAACTCGGACGAAAGCTTCTCTGTGGGGTAAAGTCTCTGCTCTCACTTCATGATCTCACACCTTGAAGTTCTTGCGAAGCATTAGCTTTAAGCTCTCTGAGGCCTCCGCCGGTGCTGACCTGTACTCTACCTCCCTGCAGGTGATGAAGACACTGGATGTTTTTTAACGGGCTGTTGCCTAGCCGCAGGAATCCTCCATCCTCCCTCCATCCTGCTCTTTCCTCTCTCCTGACCTGTGAGCGATGTCCTGTTGGCTTGTGTGCAGTGCTTACACATTTAGCTAATCCTTTTTATTGTGCTTAATATCAAAGAGCCGCCGCCGCCCCTCTGACCTGCGCTGGACGTTCCACATGTGATGCTCTGTTATTTTTCCTTTTCCCTCTAACCTGAAATGCCCGAGCGTTATGAATGAAAATGAGATTACGGCGCTCCTTAAGCTCCCCGTTTCCCTCCCTTTTCTGCTCGGACGGATGCCGAGGGGCCCCGCGGAGCCCCTGCCATTCCCACCTGGGGAGAACAATATCCTAAGATCATCTTAGTGTGCTTCCCGAAGGCTTTGGTTAACAGATGGTTCCTCAAATCCCCTGGTTTCCTCCCAGCTTGAACATGTGTTTGTGTGATCCTGCCCTAAAAAAAAACCCCCACCAGAATAGGAGATGTGTTGTGGTCAGTCACATCCCACCGTTGTGTATTCACTTCCTGACCTTCCCAGTTTGGTTGACACAATTAGAGTCAGGCGATCTTTTAGGGTATAAAAAAATGTTTCTTTTTGAAGACAAAGCAGCAGACGCTGATGACAAATTCGCAATCGCTCTTCAGTATATCCCTCGTAACCTTTGAGGCCGGATCAAACGCAGCGGTTTCATGGTTAGTGACTTGGAACGACCCGCCGTCGTTAGGAAAAAGAGGGGGAGTGGAAACCCGCCTGTCTTTTCTCATTTCTTCAAAAAGAAAATTGACAACAAAGAAAAGGAAACTGATGCCAGATTTGGACTCTTCCTCGTCTCCTCCTGGCTCGTCACTCGGCTCCGAGGACAGTCATGCATAATCATACATCTATTGTTTGTGGTTCATAATATCACATTTTGAACTGGCTGCCAAACTCTCTCCCACCCACCGCCGTGGCCTCCAATTATGATAATTCAAACTCCCCAGCTTGGTGGAATTTGACTTTGTCTGCCCAGTTTCCCACAATTCACTTCTGCTCTCTGGCCAACACACAAACGCAGTGTAGTGTTTGTTTGTTGCCATTGTTCTCTAACATAAGCTCATGTTCTATATTCTCTCTGCTAATGGGCATTTGGCAGCACTGTACTGCACAACTGCCTCGAAGGAGAACTGAAAATGTAAAACTTCCCAATGAAATCATATTGTTTACTTCTTTATCTCTACGTGTACATTTGCAAAAAGTTCTTTAAGTGTTATGAAAAATGTGAATTTGTCCATGTGCAAGATGAAGATATCCCAGTATGGTGGACTTTCTGGACATTCTTCGAAGGTGTTTACTCAAAGGAAAGATATGTTTTAAGGGCTTAAACATGTTTTGTTTGTTTTTCTCCCACTGTCCTTTGTCACTGACATTACGGATCTAAATCGTAACATTGGTATTTTCCAACCTGGACCATATATTCATATATTTTTGTGTCTATGTGAGTAACAGGAACAGCAGTTTTTGAAATTGATCAGGTGTTAAACATACCCCAAAACCACTCAGGGCATGTTCACACCGTCAATTTGCGTCCACTATACGTGTTTGTTCTTGTCACTGACAGGCTCAGATTGTTATTCTAAGTGTTTGACAACATTATGGAAAGGATCACCACAAAGACAGAGCTCTGTGTTAAAGAATTTGCTGCTAAAAAAACAGCGATGTCCTGCTAAATCCGAGCTGCTTTTGTTGTGTTGTTCATCTGCGGTGCTCTGCAGTTTGGCAGGGGTCGCACTGAGGTGTCAGAAAGTCTGGTGAACAATCAAACAAGCTGGCAGATATCATGGCAAGCAACAATCGTGGTGAGATGTTGGCGGTGAAGATCTGTCCAGTAACAGTTTGTCATTATAAAAAAGATAAACAGTGTAATGTTGCGATCATTGTTGTCACGTTCGATTTGAGACAAAACAACCGTGTCGTTATTCGGAGTGTACGACAGAAGTACCCGAATTGAGACATTATCAGACCTCGTCACCACACTTTATTAATGTCCCAACAGCCTCCACTGTCTGAATATTAATTTCCCCACAAATGTTTATAAACAGCACCAATTAGTGCTGTATCGACTGAATCTAGACTCTCAGGCGTCCTTATCATACATGTTGCCTGGGAACCATTACTATGGCGTGTGTTGTGTGTATGTGCCTAATGAGCAGTGATGAGGCAGGTTGTTGATGATAACACGATGACGACATCTCCGTCAGTGAATAGCGGCATTGTTCCTGCTGCCGACTTAAGAGGCAAAAGTTGCTATTGTGCGTTTTTCCAGGTCACTTCATACATATTTACTAAAAAGGTTTAGCGAAACAAAAGCACATAATTATTTTCTCCTCGTTGCCAGCTTAATAGACTAATTGTGCTCGGGTGTTGGGTGTGCGGCGATAAGACCCCCACCTCCCCACACACACACACATCCCCTCCCATGTTTTACAGCCAATTATTTCATTATCAGCCAGAGGAGCACCACCCACACTGCTGCACGCTGCTTCTTATACGTCATCTTACTCGACTTTTTACAGGGTTTCCCCAAAAAAACTTGGAGATGTCTCCTGGCTAGAGGTTTCCAGCAGTATAAATGAGACATCAATCCAAAATAAAACATTTGTGACATCTAAAAATTGATGGAATAGAAAATACTTTCTTCTGAAAACAACTTTTAAAGTTACACAAATTCAGATTTGACAGTGATTAATCCCAGTCTAAGCATTTAAATCCAGAGTGTCGTCAGGGGTCCTCATGGCAGTCACTTGCAAAATGTCACTTAAATTTAAACTAACTGACCAGGAAGAGACAGAAAATAACCTCCAAGAGACACAGAAAGGCAGCAAAGACATACAAAGTAACTGCAAAGAGAGACAAAATAATGACAAAAACATAAAAAACTATCACAAAGAGACACAAAATGACTACAAAGAGGTACAAAAGTCTGCAAAGAGACAAAAAAATATTGACAAAAACATGCAAAACCACTACAAAGAGACACAAAATGGCTACATAGAGACAAAAAACAGCCATAAAGAGACACAATTTGACTACAAAGAGACAAAAAACAACCACAAAGAGACACAATATGACTACAAAAAGACAAAAAACAACCACAAAGAGACATATTATAACTACAGAGACAAAAAACAACCACAAAGAGACACAAAATGAGTCAAAGAGACACAAATCAACCACAAAGAGACATATTATGACGACAAAGAGACAAAAACAACCACAAAGAGACACAAAATGACTCAAAGAGACACAAATCAACCACAAAGGGACACAAATTGAATACAAACAGACAAAAAACAAACCACAAAGAGACACAATATGACTACAAAGAGACAAAATACAACTAGAAAAAGACAAAATGACTCAAAGAGACAAAACATAACCACAAAGAGACACAAAATGATTCTAAAGAGACAGAAAACAACCACAAAGATAATGCAATAGATGAATTACAGTGTTCTTGACCTTTGACCACCAAATCTAATCAGTTCTTTGTTTAGTGCAAGTGGACATTTGTGCCAAATTTAAGGAAACTCCCTGAAGGCCTTCATGAGCTATTGTGTTCATAAGAATCAGATGGATGCAAGGTCACAGAGACCTTTCACCACCAAAACAATTCATCATAGAGTCCGAGTGGACATTTGTGCCAAATTGGAAAAACCTTCCCTCAAGGCATTCTTGAGATATCATGCTCACAGGAATGAGATGGATGTGGTCATAGTGACCTTGACCTTTGACCTATGACAACCAAAATCTAAATAGTTAATTGTTGAATCCAAGTGGGCATTAGTGCCAAATGTAAAGAAATTTCCTCAAGGTTTTCTTGGGACACAATGTTCATGAGAATGCAACAGACAAATCACAGTGTCCTTGACCTTTAACCTTTGATCACCAAAATCTAATGAGTTCATCCTTTAGTGGACATTTGTGCCAGAATTAAGGAAAGTCTCTAAGGACCTTTATGAGATTTTGCCTTCATTAGAATGAAATAGATGCAAGGTCCTTTCAAGGACCTTTGACCATCAAAACAATTTGTCATTGAGTCTGAGTGGACATTTGTGCCAAATTGGGAAAAAAAATCCCTTGAGGCGTTCTTAAGATTTGAGACATTTGTTTGAAATTTTGTCATAATTAGCATATGAATTCTTGAGTTATGGCATTGATGGAGTTGTGAGGCCACACTGACCTTGACCTTCTATCACCAAATTCTAAGCAGTTCATTGTTGAGTCCGAGTGGACACTTGTGCCAAATTTGAAAGGAAAATCCTTATGGTGTTATTGAGATTTCATGCCCACATGAATGAGACAAGAGGAGGTCACAGTGACCTTGACCTTTGACCTGTGACAACCAAAATCGAAATACTTCAGTGTTTCGTCCAAGTGGACGTCTGTGTGCCAAATTTACGGAGACTCCCAAAAGTGTTTATGAGATATTGCATTCATGAGAATGACATTGACACAAGGTCACAGTGAACTTTGACAACCAAAATCTGAACATCTTATTATTAAGTCCCAGTGGACGTTTGTGCAAAACTTGAAAAAATTCCTGTGAGGCATTTTGGAGATGTCATGCTCGTGAGACTGAGACAGATGAGGTCACAGTGACCTTGACCTTTGACCTATGACAACCAAAATCTGAATAGTTCATTGTTGAGTCCAATTGGGTGTTTGTGCTGAAATTCCCCTATGGTGTTAGAAATAGAGAGGGAACGTTAGATTGGGAATAACAGAGGGCGTTCACCTGGACAGTGGCTTGTTAGTGTTACTGTATTTACAACTACTGAACTGCATAAGTGCCAAAGTGCTCATGTCAAACATGCACGGCTGTTAACATACATCTTAATATTGTCGCCACAAACAAAAGTCAAAGCCCAGTTAGTCACTGTATTGAAGAGAATTTAGCTGTTCACAGACGTTCAGTAGAACCTATCAGCAGAATAAGTGGAAACATATCATGCTTCATCCTGGACTCTGACACTGACTCTGCTGTTATGAAGTGGACAGGTGGAGCGTGGCGGTGCTGTCAGCGGAGCGCGGTCACTGCCTCACCCCGTCACCGTGCCCCCCCCCCACCCTGTATCTTTTATCATGGCGGCGTATGAAAAGCGATACAGTGAAATCATCAGCGTGAAGGGAGGGCCGTCGCAGGTGTTCTGTCATCCCTGACGTCTCCACACCTGCGAGGGCACCGAGGCACCGACACCCTGCAGCACCTGTCAGCGCGCCGAGGCCTGCCCCTCCAACGTCCCCGCAACAGCTATTGTTTGTGCCGGCCCACCTATTCAAAGCAGGGTGGGGGACCTGTCATTAATAAAAGCTCGCTGTCAGCCGGCGAGGCCCTCCGTCCCCTCCACCGCCTCCGACATAAAGGAGCTACGCTGACATGTCTGCACTGTTGGACTGGGAGCTGCTGCAGATGGTTTCTGACGGAGGAAAATAGACACTTTAAAGGGAGCGTTTCACGGCGTGCAGAGTTCCTGATGGGCAGAAATTAATAGTTCTTCAGGAGTGAGCACCTGAAAAAGACAGATACATGAGTGTGTATACACATCAATGCTCATGTCGTAAGCTTCCAAACAAGGGTGATTTTGGCAACCCATTATGACGTTTCTACCAGTGTTTAGGGCACTGACCCTGTGTGTTTCTCACCGACCTGTCCCTGTCTTTCCAGCAGCTTTGGTGCCAGCAAATGTGGGTTTTTCTGGCAAATCTTCACAACGTTTCCTCCAGTGTTTGTCTGTTTTTTACCAACCCAGCGCATTCCTCAGCAGTATTTAAGTCACCGAACCTGTGTGTTTTTCACTGACCCATCCCTGCTTTTCCAGTGGCTTTTGTGTCACCAAACATGGTTGTTTTTCAGTGATCTGCCACTGGTTTCAAAATCAAATATAGGTTTTTTTTTGGCGACCCTTCTCTGCATTTTCACTAATGTTTGTGGCACTGAACCTGTGTGTGTTCTTCACTAACAAATCATGGCTTCTCCCAACGGCATTTGAGCCACTGAACCAGGGTGTGTTTCAATCCATCTTGCTTTTCCAGCAGTTTCTGTGCTGCTTTTCCAGCAGGGCTTGGGTGTTTTTTACTGACGTGTCCCTGCTTTTGCAGCGAATTTTATGCCACCCAACATGGGTGGTTTTGGCGACATGTCACAGTGTTTCCACCAGTCTTTGTGGCGCTGAACCTGTGTGCTTTTCACTGACACTTTGCTGCTTTTCCAGCAGTTTCTTGCCACCAAAACTGGGTATTTCTCACTGACCCATCCCTGCTTTTCCAGTTGTTTTTGTGCCACCAAATGTGAGTGTTTTTTGGCAATCCTTCACAGTATCTCCACTGGTGTTTGTTGCACTAAGCCTGTGTATTTTCCACCGACACATCTCGGCTTTTCTGAGTCGCGTTTGAGCCACTGAACGTTGGTGTATTTCATCAACCTGTCCCTGCTTTTCCAGCAGCTTCTGTGCAACCAAACCCGGGTGTTTTTGTCAACCCTTCACAGCATTCCCGCCAGTGTTTGTGGCACAGAACCTGGATATTTTTACCAACACATTGCGCCTTTTCCAGCACCTTTATTTCCACCAAACTTGGGTGTTTCTCTGCTTTTCCAACAGCTTTTGTGCCACTAAACGTGGGCGTTTTTAAGACATGACATTGTCTTTTTCTAGCCATAACCAAGTGTTTTTTGTGTGTAAACCTTACCTCACCTTCACGGTACTGGGTTGCTTCATAATAAATTTATCTAACCTGGAGGTTTGTGTCCAACTTGTCTGACTGCTCGTGTGTCTCGACCAGTCAGATGTTATAATGTTTTTACAACTTATGGATAAAACTGCAAAAATAAAACCTGAGATGTATGAAACGAGCATAGTCCTTTAAGTCATGGCAGCAGACCAACTGGGACGTGTCTCAGCCTCTGAAGGCCGCCGAGGACAGCCCAACATGTTGCACTTGGCTTCGTGTCCAAAGAGACTGAAATTACTCGAGTCGTGAGCCCTTTTGTGCGGCGTGCTGCGCATCACCCGAAAAAGGCTTAAGCTGTCAAAAAACGTTATATCTCTAAGAGAAGTTGGCCTGCGCTCCGCTTCTGCTTTTTGTGAATATCCATGGCCAGTGCCAGGGAGCGCCGCGCCGGGAGTGCTGGGAGTGCATGCGCCAGTAATTAGATGCAGTTTATTGTCCGCACAGGGTCAGTGGAGTGAGATTTTGGGGGCTTTACTGCTGCTTGAGCGCGCCGATTCACTGCTGACGCTGATAGGAACACAGCAGGGTGCCACTCCAATGACGTGAGTGTGTATGTGTGTGTGTGTGTGTGTGTGTGTGTAGGAGTACATTAAAAGAAAGACCTCAAACACACACTCTTACACAGATACATGCATGCACACACACATTATTGTGCTCCCAGTCATGCGATGTCCCATCTCACAGCATCACTGAATTGCAGTGTGAAGCGCAGCGGGGGGTCGGTGACATCCTCCGCTCCCCACAAAGCTCTTACTCCCTATTTTGTGTGTGTGTGTATGCCCAAGAGAGGAGGGGGCGGAGTGTATGGTATGCATGTGTGTGTGTATTAATGCCCCATGAATGTGCCATGAGGGAGTGTCAAGCCTGCACAGATCGGGTGAATGCATGTGTGTGTGTTGCACTCCGGTTCCCATGTTGATCTTCATTGTCGTCCGCTCTTCATCCCCTCAAAGCACAAGCTGAGTGGAGCTCATTAGTGTCCTCAGATAGCCTCCTCCTCCTCCTCCTCCACCTCCACCTCCTCCTCCTCGCTCCTCTCTGACATCACGGCCTTGAGGAGGATGTGGGAGACCGGCGGCTGTGGCTGTGGCGGCGGCGGCAGCGGCTCGTTGTGCATCTGCCAACACTCTCCATCCAGACACACTCTCCCCTGTGAGCAGTCTGGGAAGCAGCAGCCTCTTCGTGTGTTGTGGCTAGTCCGCTGTCACACGCTGCAGCTGGAAGTCCTTGTGAGCAGCAGGTTAGCAGCTGCTGCTCCACCGGCATCGACCGAGCTGCAGTGTTCTCTCAAACGCAGGTGCAGGTCAAAACAGAGTTAAAGCCTCGAAAGATGCCCTAACTTCCAAGAAAGTCGACTGATTGTTTCCACTGATTACCCCAAACTACGCACGCTTACGTTCGCGTCGCTGTGACCTCTGGCAGCCGTGTTATGACTCGTATCCTTCAGGAGGAAAGGAGGATGAAGCGTAAGCCATGTCAGGAGGAGGTCAGGGTGGATGGATGACCTCAGAAAACCTGAGACTTTAACATAGATGGGCTGTTTGTAGGTTTTCTATGTACAGTCAACGCTGCTTCTTTTATCCAACCTGCCGACGCATTTGCAGCCAGTATTCTGCCGCCATGAATGGATGTTTTTAGCAACCTGTCGCTTCAGTGTCAGCCAGGACTCTGCGACCAAACTGGTCTCGTTATTTTAAGCTGGCATCCTGCCACCAAAAGCAGATGTCTTTTAGCAGCTCATCTATTAAGTAATGGCAGGGTTGTAGTCCTGTTCCTTCGTGTACTGTCATGATTTTGTGCGCCCCCTTCACATCTCTGTAGTTATCTTTTTCTTTAGGTGCACTTAGCTCGTCACAGACACCAGAAAAGAGTCCAGAACATGCTTTTACAGGACAGTGAACACATTACAATTTGAGACTTTGTTGTTTTTCAGTGATATTTGGCCACGACCGAACGTTATAAGTAAGACTCTGCCTCGTTCTGATCCTCACATGGAGATCAAAGCTTGTGTACTGTAACATAAGGACTGCCCACACCGAGACAATCCAGGACAGTCTTTTGTTTTCTCTCATTGTCACTCTGCATGCACGCTTGTTTAAGACATTGTCCTCCCAATCGCTTATGGAAATTGGCTCATTTTGCGAGCACAATGATGAGCAGCGCTGAGTGAAAGGGGCGCTCGGTGCCAGGACTTTTTCATCCTTTTGTCCGACCAGCGAGGGCCAAAGGAGTAACGGTGAAAGAAGTGATTTTTAAGTGCATCTACTCTGCCCCCCACCCCTCCTCCACCCCTCCTCCACCCAGCTCCTTTTGCCCTCACACCAAACTGTCACTGCTGCATGCCTGCCAATTCTTTCTTTCTCCACTTCTCCAATAAATCAGCAGATAACAGGCGTGACTGCCGCCCATTGTTTTGCCCGCGTAAACAGTTTAAAATGAATTTTAACTGGCCTGGCCTGGGAATACATTTCATATTATGCATGTCAGCTTTGTCCCGTGTGCATCCTTAAAAAAAAAAAAAAAAAGAAAGAAAGAAAGAAAAATGGATAGTGGATCGGGTTTGATGCCAAAGAAGTCCCGGCAATCAAGTCCTCTCTGCGAGCCTGTGGGCCGGACAAAAGCCTGCACACAATCCCGCAGGCGTTAGCTATGCATGCTTCCCAGTTGCCGTGGTTAGGACGGGTCGATCCGGGGAGGTGGAGGGTGGAGGGGGGCGTACATGAGGGACGAGGTGTCAGTCTCGACCAGTTGGACTGAACAGGTCTCCTTGGACTTGGACTTGGCGTGCGCTGTCAGGAGTTTCCCTTCGACGTAGTAAATAATTTTACTTACTTTATTTCTAGGACCGCAGTTTGGACCCAGATGATCTCACCTCTCTGGAGTTTTGTCATACGATACGTCTTAAAATTATTCACACAGCCCAAAACTCATATGTTGTCAGGTGGTCAGCTGACAGGTCCTGGAGATGCTTTCACCCACAATACTCAGATTTCTAGACAAAGACCAACACCAGATTCACGCTTGCGTTGGAACAAGCTTTGTCTGATTGGCGATTTAACGTTTCTGTTTTGTCTTTGGTGCTTTGTCTGCAATTTCCGGAGCTTTCTTTGCTTTTCTGCCTTTCCAGCAATGTTTGTGCCACCAAATGTGGGTGTTTTATAGCTGCTCGTCACTGCATATTGAGTGGCAATTCTGCCACCAAATGTGGGTGTACTTTGGTGAGTTATTGCTTTGTTACCAGCAGTGTTTGTACCACCAGTGGTAAGTGTTTTTTAAGCAATGCAACTGCATTTCCAGCCGCATTCTTGCTACCTAACATTGGCTGCATTTTCAGCAATGGATGTTGTAGTGTTTGTGCCACAAATTGTGGGTGTGTTTTGGCTGCATATTCAGCAGCGACTGTGCCACCAAATGCGGGTGTTTTGAAGAGACCCATTGCTGCATTTACAGCAACATTTGTGACGCCAAATGCAGGTGTTTTTTTAAGCAAACCATGGGTGCATTTCAGGTAGCTTCTGTACCAACAAGCGTGGGTGTTTAAAGCCAAAACATAATCTTTTCCTTACATTAACATCGTGGATTTTGTGTCTAAATATAACCACGTACTAATCACAGAGCTGTTGAAACATAAAGTTTTAACATATTTGCTTCATAATAACACAGTAAATGTATAATGCCAGCATTTTCTTCTGGTGTTTGGGTGGCAGAATGTCCTTCAGCACATGAGCTTAATTATTTCAACTTGAGGTCAAGTTCACAGGTGACACTGAGCTAAGCAGCAGAGGATGCACCACCACTCATGCAGCACATAGAACTTTAAGTGCTTGCTATACATAAAAAATATACAAATACTTCTTTAGAGAAAGTAAAAAAGCAGCAGTGATGTCATGTTGGAGTAAAACTTTCCACCCCTTCTTCTCGTGTTTCCTCGTCCTGTTCTCAGATCAGTGGTTTCTGTTTATGTCTAAGCACAGTCTCAGAGTTCAGCTGAGGGTTGGGTCGCCTGCTGTGCCATTTATTTTTGTCAAATTGTACTAATTGTGATGTTTGTGCAGCCTATATGATAATTCTGCTTTCCAGAACAATACAGCTAATAACGGGTGGAGAGGGGTCATGGGAAAAGCACAGTCTCTGCCAATTAGGCTGATTAACCCTTTGCTTTCCATGCTGCTACAGAAGAGGCCTCAACAGGAGAGCTTTAACGCTGCATCTTATTCTTAACGCTCAGGTGTATGCTGCTGAAGAAACCTCCACATTAAACATCATTAGGTGAGGCCTTGGGGACAATGACACCCGATAAAAGCGAGGGCGTTTTGGGTGCAGTAAACTCCTAAACCCCTCGTTTGTCAGGCGTCCCATAAGAGAGATAGATTATCTATTCATTGGACTCTTTATGGCTCTCTTTCATGTCTTGTTTGCCCACATTAAAGCCCGGCAATCAGCACCATGTGACGGTTCATTATAGTTTTTGGGACACTTAAGAGCTTGTTGTTCTCTTTCCAGGCCATTGCCTCCTGGATCCATTTGAACTTGTGTCGCTGCAGCGTGCTCTCATAAAAAACCACGACAAATTAGCTGCTCGGTACACGCCACTCTGAGGCGAACATCTGCGTTCATAAACAGGATTCACTTAACGTGTATACACACAGAACCTGAGGGTTCACAGATCTGCTGCGTCACTGACTAACTCTGGTCTTTGTAGTGGTTCTTGGTGTCATGAGGTAACCTGTGTTTAATAATGTAGAACCGCCTTAAACTCTCCAAGTAATTGGTTTGCATGCAGCTATGGTGGAAAGTACAAATTTTAGGTCCTTGAGTATTTCCATTTTTCGCATCCTCTACCTCAGAGGTAAATATTGTACTTTTAATTTTTGACTGAGATAAACTGAAGGATGAGCTGTTCCTTCATGTGTTGACAAAATTGCCTTTAAGGGTTTTCCAGTGTTTTGTGTCTATGAAAACACACACTATACATACCAAAATTACTGTTGAGTCTAGTGGGTTTGGGTTTTAAAAGACTTCATTCAGCTTAAAGTCCAGTTCAGACCAAAGATTCACAACGACACAAGTTGAAACAAACAACTACTGTCAACGCTCTGATCTGTAACGTTGACAGGAAGTGACCACCGTGAGACGGTGTATCGTCTCTAGTCAACGACTCTCTGTGCTTCCGATCTGTAACGTCGACAGGAAGTGACCGCCATGAGACGGCGTATCGTCTCTAGTCAACGACTCTCTGTGCTTCCGATCTGTAACATCGACAGGAAGTGACCACCATGAGACGGTGTATCATCTCTAGTCTCGGTTATCTATACCAAACCTCAAAATCAAAAGCACGCATTCAAACTTGTCAAACTCTTTCTCTTTGTCTCCAGCTTGCAGAATATTAGATGCTTTTATTTTGGTAATGTGCCTGTAAGAGCTCAGCAGTCCTCTGTCCTCTGCAGAGACCAGAGGTGCGCCACACATCTGTCCTTCAGATAACATCCCTGTATCTGTAAACCAGGCCCGCCGCACTCGTCTGATTTCCCACGCCACAAAATGTTTTGACTCCCCCGAAGCTCAACAACAAGACAATTTCTCACAAGCCGCCACTAATTTTCAAAAACAGATCCCAAAACAAAAGAAGAGGCGCTGACCGACTCTGAATAGCTCTGGTTAACCTTGGTGATGTTTGATGCAAGCGGTCGTAAAAACGTAATTTCCCGTGAGAAGAAAACTGAATCCAGACAGTTCTTTTTTTTTTATCACATCCTCTCCTCCTTTCTCATCTGCTTTTTCCTTTTCCAAAGTGATGCAGCTGATTTCTGTCTTTTCTTTTCACTTCCTTTTTCTTCTTTATTAATTCAAGAGTGAGTTTTCAGTCTGTGTTTCCACATCTGACTCCGTCACATCTCTGTCTTTGTGTATCAAAGGTATACCGTGCACACCGGCACTGCAGGAGGAGCACAAACACTGGAACATAAAGCCCTCCAAGCAACCAGAATGTCATGTTCATGTTTTCTAAATCTCCCCCATCTTGGGATAATTGCGGAGGGGAAACTGTGCACACTCAGCTCAACAGTTGTGGTTTGGCTCTGGTTTAATGTGGTGAATCTTTCATCGTGTTGTCTGTTGCAGAAACGTGGGTCAAGTTGTTTCCCCCGAGTTTCATGTTATCTGTGGCTTTATGTGCCTCCTCTGAACCCGCTCACCTCTCCAGCACGGTGAAGCGGTCAAGCATAAATGTCAAGGCTAATTCAAGGTCAAACAAATGTGACCTGATAATCATCTACCTTGAACGGCACGGCGTCCGGGCCCCGGCTGCGTTTAACGAGGAGCAGAGCTCAAAGGCTTTTATTGTTCTCTGTGAACTCGGTGTGTGAAGTGTGGGCGAGAGCTTGAAGGGGTCTGCAGGAGAGGAGATAAACTGGGAACTGGTGTGGTGGATTCAGTCAGTGATCCAGGATCCAGAGTGACCTGCAGAGACGCAGCAGCTGAATCAGATCAGACCACAAGCAGCCAATTAGAGCAACTAAAGCAATACTGTGTAGAGGAAAGAAAAAGAGGCGGTGAAACTGAATTAAAATATGTTCTTAAAGGTTTCAAATGCTTTTACATCTTAATGCTCAAAGTAAGGAGCAGTTTTATTTAAAGGTCAAAGGTCACTGTGACTTCATCTGTCTCATTCTCATGAACATAATATCTCAAGAATGCCTTGAGGGTGTTTCCTTAAGCTTGGCACAAACATCCACTTGGACTAAAGGATGAACTGATTATAATTTGGTAGTTTGAGGTCATAGGTCAAGGTCACTGTGACCCTCTACATCACATTCTTACAAACATGATCGGAAGACCATGAGGAAGTTTCTTCAAATAAGGCAAAAACATTTACTTGGATCGAATAATGAGCTGATTAGATTTCAGTAGTTTAAGGTCAAAGGTCAAGATCACTGTGACCTCATACATCATATTTTTATTAACATGATAAGAAGGCCTGGAGGGAGTTTCCCCAGATTGGGCAAAAACATTTACTTGGACTCAACGATGAACTGACTAGATTTTGATGGTCAAAGGTCAAGGTCAATGTGACCTTGTCTGTCTCATTCTTGTCAACATAATATCTCAAGAACATCTTGAGGGAATTTCCTCAAGTTTGGCACAAACATCCACTGGGACTAAAGGATGAACTGACTTGAATTTGGTAGTTTAAGGTCAAAGGTCAAAGGTCACTGTGACCTTGCATGTCACATTTTTTATAAACATGAAATTAAGGCCATGAGGGAGTTTCCTTAAGTTGGAGTAGTAAGTTTTCCTTAAGATTAGAATTCGGTGGTCAAAAGGTCAAGGTCACTGTGACCTCTTGTGAAAATAATGAGAGGGCCTTAAAAGAGATTCCTCAAATAGGGCACATACATCCACTTGGACTAAGGGATGAACT
Source organism: Epinephelus moara (assembly GCF_006386435.1). Classification (NCBI taxonomy): domain Eukaryota; kingdom Metazoa; phylum Chordata; class Actinopteri; order Perciformes; family Serranidae; genus Epinephelus; species Epinephelus moara. Next base: position 1,124,539 of record NC_065521.1, on the reverse strand, counting down.
TTTAGAATTTGGTAGTTTAAGGTCAAAGGTGAAGGTTACTGTGACCTTGTATGTCACGTTGTTATGAACATGATAAGAAAGCCTTGAGGTAGTTTTCTGAAATTGGGCACTAACGGCCATTTGGACTCAATGATGAACTGATAAACATTTGGTGGTCAAAGGTCAAGATCACTGTGACTGTGTCTGCTTCACAATTTCTCTAGAATAACTTGAGGGAAATTCTTTAAATTTGGCCCAAACATCCACTTGGACTCAAGGACAAGCTGATGAGAATTTGGTGTGGTGAGGACGGGTGGAGATACCGACATCCAAATTGACTACTTGAGTACTCATACCTGTCCCTGGTTTTCAGTGAACTACATTTCTGTCAACCACAGATACGTTACATTTGTCAACAAAGATACGGTTAACATGTGGTCAGGTTAAGGTGAATGGCTGGGAAAAGATCGTGTTTTGGCTTAAAACACCCATGTTCGGTAGCACAAAAGTTGCTTTAAAAAATACATAAGATGTGTGAGGTTGGGCAGCGATCACTCTACATGTTGAATGAGTAAGAGTTTCAGTGACCTAAAAGCAGTTCGTATGTGGACAAAAGGAAAAAACTGCTTCTTCAAAATTCCCCGTGTACGTCTGGGCTTTACATAAACCTTTTAAAATCTGTGTCTGTCTAATAAGAACGATACAGGACTCGCTGTATGGCTTCCACTCAATTTAAAAGTGAAAGGCTCTATCCAGGTCAGTGTTTTGCTGACTTGGTATCAGTCCTGTAAAGAGTACATGAAGGCGGCTCTGGGTCAGGTCAGGTAAGGGCACTTTGTCTCCATTCAGCCGGGCGATAAAGGCCACCGTGTAAAAGGAGAAAGGCTATCAGATAGTTGGGGCCAGCCACCGTGGCAGAAGTCAAGCGGTTCTGAAAGGCTCCGTCTCCGCGCTCTCCGCCTCAGCGTGAGAGAAACCCCCGTGTCCTGACGGGGAGAGATGGCTTTTAAAAAGACCCCAGATTACAGCGTCATATAGCCTATAGTCGCCCAGAGATACACCCTTCTTTTCTTCCCTGTTTGTCTCACTTTCAATCGCTTACAACCACTTTTCCGAGCCATGCTGGGCCCTTCCATGCACAAGCTTGTCAGCTCTTCAATAGCTTTTGTCTACGCGGGGACTCAAACAAGATAGGCCGCCTTTGACTCCTTCCCCCGTCTCTCCCTGGATAAATATTTCACCTGTCACAAAGCCGAGCACGCTGGGCTCGCCGCTGTAAGAGAAAAAACTTTAGGGATTTTAAAAACAGGAGGAAGATGGAGCAGAAAGAGGAGGGTTATTCAAGTTCAGAGAGTCCTGATGCTTCTCTTTCATCCCGAGATGTACATGCTGCAATTTGCATAGCCTTTCATTCACGTTCTGAGCCTGAAATCTCGCTGTGCTCGTGGTAATCTATTGTAAAGCCATCTCCAACTTAAAACGACTCCGCGTACAAAAGCTGCCTTTTGAGCGCAAGTTCCCTAATGAGTGATGGCATAAAAGAACGGAGGCATCACTTTATTTTTGGATCAAACGCTTTGATATTTCAAAGCGTACACATCAATAATCCCCTTCTCTCAACAACAACAGGAAAAAGAAAAACAGGGGGTAAAGTGCTCCACATTCTGACTCGGGATAATGCCGGAGTTTGATCTGCACAGACTCTCGCGACTCGTCCCTCTGTCTTTAAAGTTTTCCCAGGTGCCGTCGAGTTGAGCAAAGAAAAAGGCGATCTTTGCATCAAAGGGTGCTGAATGCAGATCTGGGAGCACATGAGGTTACAGCTGCTGTGCTACGCCAAAGACATTCGACACGTTACTGAGGATGAGATGCCCTCCACATCGCTGATGTTCCTCACATTTATGTTGTTTGGTTCTTCTCTCAAAAAACAGTACACTGCAGAAAAGGTGGTTTAATATATGAAGGTGAATGCAGAGGTTTTAACCAAGACACTTGACAATAACCCAATCCTCAGAATAAACATTGGCATTGTACATTTCTGCAAACCAAGAATATGTTATATTTATACATTATTGGGCAGCTGATGTATTTCAGCAGCACTGTGGTAAACATGTGGTGAGGTTTAGACACAAGACCCACCTGGTTATGATCAGGGAAGGATCATGATTTAGCTAAAAATACCAGGTTGCCATGGCACTATCCCGACAGTATGTGCAGTAACATTCAGGAAAAACAATCGCTTTTTGTGTCACTATCTTGGCAAGAAACGTAGAGATATCTCGGTTAAAACATACATTTTTCATGACAATATACCGACAAGAAATGCAGTGACATCTCGTTTAAAACAACCGCTTTTTGGGGCACTACACCGGCAGAAAACGCTCCAACGTCCAGGTAAAAAAATACCCTGCTTTTTGGGGCACTACACCGGCAGGAAACGCGCCAACGTCCAGGTAAAAAACAGCCGCTTTTTGGGGCACTACACCGGCAGGAAACGCGCCAACGTCCGGGTAAAAAACAGCCGCTTTTTGGGGCAGTATCACGGTAGTATCCTTCCACTGAATTAGACTTTTGTATTTACCCTCAGCTTAAAATATAAAATAGCCTTTTGTAACAGCAGGAACTTTTTTTTGGCAACTTAAGAACTTTCCTTGTATTATCCAGTGTCTTTTATACATATTTATTTAACTTTCGGTGTAACAGCATTCTGCAGCAGCACAAAAACTTAAAAAGTACAAATAAATAGAGAAGTAAAAAGAATAAAGAGGTTTAAACGACTGGGATGAGAGTAGAGGTGAAAACAGAAACTCTACAAGAGGAAAGAAAGAGTTAAGGTGACTCAAGCAGAAAAAGCAGTCAACAACAAGCAGTCTAAAAACAGCGTCTTGAATCTGTCTTCGTCCCTGACCCCGGTATGATGTCCTGACGTCAGGTAGACTGAGAGCCGGTGGCCAATGACGGTGTTGGCAGCGCTCTCTGTCCCTTCCAGCCCAGAGGCGAGCTTCATTTCATTACCAGCTTGACTGAGTTACCTGTCGCTCCACCCGTCCGTCCCCCCCTCCTGTCGACTGACCTCTAAGGACACGTCTAAATTTGTCCTCCACTGCTGCCTGGCCTCCTTATGACCAAATGGCCCGACGTTGAAGAAGTCCGCTCTGAAATGCAGAGAACAGTCGTCACCTGTGGTACATTAACAACTACAGAGGATTCATCAACCAAACCACACTGAGTTAGTGTTTAGATTTTCATGCCTTTCTTTGGTTTTAGGCCTGTAATCAACTCAATATGGGCTTAAAATATAAACATATTTATCATGTGGTTAAATTGTAATAACTTCCCGTAGTCCCTGCTGGTTGCCTGGCAACTGTACCCTGCCAGGCGAGTCTGATACCAAATGAAAACGGCAAATGATTGTTTTACATTTTTTTTTACTTTTGTCTGGATTTAGCAAACAAGACCGAACGTATTAATCAGTGAGCAGAGTTTGATTCCTGCTGTTTGCAGTTGTTATGCTAAGCTAAGCTAACCAGCTGCATCAGTCTCTTGTCAAGAAAGCCAATAATTGTATTTCCCAAAATTCTAATTTATCTGTAGCTTTGTGTTTAAGCATGCTAACGTTTGCTAATCAGCAGTAAACTGTAGATAGTATTAAAAAAATGGGTGCATTGCCATCGTGATGTCACCCATCCGTTTGTGGACTCTCATTTAAAGCCGTAAGTTCATCATTTTGGCAGTCGCCATGTCAGATTTTTGGAGCCAGAGTTGAACGTATTTGGGCAACATGGTGGAGGCAACAGCTTGGTTAGCACGGTGCATTCACAGCTACCGATGCGTATTTTTGCTATTAAAAGACACTTACCGGAAGAACTGAGCATCCGATTCTGACTTTTTTAGGTGACCAAAATGTTACAGTCAACTTTCATGAACTGAAAACATGCTCAAATAATGACAGCAACACTTGTGCCTTTGTGATTCTGGAGTTACACCATGGTTACCTAACCAATATGTTGCTGTGGTAGAAACTCATCAATGAACAGCACCGACCTGTCACTCAAAACCGTGACACACTTAAATATTTTAAGCCTTAATGTATTTTAAACAGGTGAGTTATATAAAAATGCATCCCTCATACAGTTGTCGTGACTGTTGAATTTAGCGACAGAGACCAAAACATGTTTATTTCTGTTGTAAAAGATTTAACATGGAGGTCGATGGGGATTGACTTGCTTTCGGAGCCAGCCTCATCAGAGGAACTCCAGCATTTTGGCACTTCTGTGTTGGCTTCATTTTTCAGCCCCGGAGGTTGCCACTGCTACAGATATGCAACTACTACAAAGCTAATTTAGCTAAAATGTAATTTAAGCTGTCACTGTTTCTTCAGCAGCCTTTGAGGCACAAAACATGGGTGTTTTGTAGTGATCCACTGCTGTACTTGCAGAGGCTTTTTAGGCAGTAAATGTGGGTGTTTTGTCATGAATCATCACTGTTTTTCCAGTAAGATGAAAAGCAAGAGGATCACCAAAGTCACAAGGGTTCATCCTCTGGTGACCATGAATATATGTACCAAATTTCATGACGGTCCATTAAGCAGTTGTCAAGATTTCGTAAGTACTAATGTATGTTGTATTTAACCAGCAGTCTTTAAAATGCAAAATAGATAGATGCTGTTTTCCCGTTAAAAGTCTAACTTTGTAACATGACAAATAAATGAATGAAAGTGTTCTTTCACTCCTGTACTTTTTTAACTTTCTCAGAGCTTGTGGCTCTGCGAGCACTGAACCTTTCCTGCCAGGATCCACAAACCAGCTGCAGCTATGACTCACTGTTTTATTGAACCTTTTGATTTACATTTTAGTCATTAAGCTGATGTTATTATTACAGCAGCAGAACCAACTTCACATTCCCAGATCAGAGCCTTTAAAGGCAGCAGTGTCGGGGTCGCGCTCTCAGCATCCTGACAATAGATCCAGACTATGATTGATGATTACTGTATGTGCAGCAGAGCCATTCCCAAGCTCGATGTGCTGGGATTCATTTAGCCCATTGTCTCGAGCCAGAGCAGAGGCCTGTGAGAATGGGGACCTGATTAATAATGTTTGTGAAGGACGCTCTAAAGAGGGGCTAGTCAGGTCCCTTTGCATGCTTAGAGGGACATTTAACAGCTTGAATTATACATAAATTATGTACACCCACTGCCCTGAGGTTTGGTACCCCTCGCAGTCTGTGCAGACACAGTCCTGTTTCTTTTTTTTCTCGCTGAGGCCACATACTTTCACCAGACGTTTTGTAGGCAAATTCATAAAAAAAAACTACACTTATTCTCTTTGATTTCAGTAAGTGCCACTGATGGAAACATCATTCCAGCCACATTGATTTGATTTTAGGGATAAGTCAGTGTCTTTAAAAAGACATGTCACATACTGCTCTGTCTTTTTAAAGAACCTTTTGTCCTGCAGCAAATAAAATAGTTGTTCCCTTGTACAGTGAAGACAAAGATGTTCAATCCTGGATCAGAAACTGTCATCGCTGAAAAACACAGCCCAGTCGAGAGAAGAAAATGTTGGCATTGTATGTTGCTGCAAACCACCATTAAATTGCATTTGCACATTTCATATAAATCATATCAGCCTTTCAAAAGTGACGTAGTGTATTAGCTGACTTTGACATCAGGAGGTGGAGGGGCTGGTGTGATACCTTGGTGTGATGCATGGGTTGTGATTTAGCGAGTCATCGCTGTGTTTCCAGCGGCTTTTTAGGCACAAAAAATACAAGTGTTTTAAGGTGACTTGTCACTGTGTTTCCAGCTGCTTTTAAGGTACTGAATGTGGGTGTTTTGTAGTGACCTGTCACTCTTTTCCAGCTGGATTTTTCTGCCCCAAACGTCGGTGTTTTGTAGCAATCACCCCTGTGTTTCCAGCGGCTTTTTAGGCACTAAACATGGGTATTTTGTAACAGTTATTGCTGTCTTTCCAGCAACTTTTAAGGGCACCTAATGTGGGTGATTTGTAGTGACCCATCGCTTCTTTTCCAGCTGCTTTTTAGGGACCAAACTGCTGTTTATATTGACCGTCACTGTTTTTATAGAGGCTTTTTAGGCACTAAATGTTGATGTTTTGTAGTGATCTGTCACTGTTTTTCCAGCACACTTTAAGGCACCAAACGTGGGTGTTTTGTAGTGACCTGTCAGTGTGTTTCCAGCTGCTTTTAAGGCATCAAACAAGGTTTTTTTGTCGGGACCCTCGTTATTTTTCCAGCTGCTTCATGGGCACGAAATGTGGGTGTTTTGTGGCGATCTGTCACTGTTTCTCCAGCAGATTTTCAGGTACCAAACATAGGTGTTTTGCAGTGACCCATCGCTGTTTTTCCAGTGGATTATTAGGCCCAACTGATGTGTTTTCTTTTTAGCACACCATCGCTCCTTTACCAGCTGCCTGTAAGGCACCACTGATGGTTGTTTTCTTGTTACTCATCATTGTTTTTCCAGCAGCCTTTGAGGCACCAAATGTGGGTGTTTGGTATTGAACTACTCCTGTTTTTCAAGAGGCTTTTTAGGCACCAAACCTAGGTGTTTGTAGCAATCCTAGCTGTGTTTACAGCAAGCCTTTTTTTGACACCTTACATGGGTGTTTTGTAGCAATCTTAGCTGTGTTTCCAGCTGCTTTTTCGGCACCAAACGTGGGTATTTTGTAGTGACCGGTCAATATGTTTCGAGAGGCTTTTTAGGCGCCACTGATGGGTGTTTTGTTGTGACTCATTACTGTTGCCCCACCTGCTTTTCGGGCACGTTTTTTAAAGTGACCTGTCACTGTAAATTTGGGTTATTTGTAGCAATTATTCCTGTGTTTCCAGCTGCTTTTAAGGCACCAAACATAGGTGGTTTGCAGCGACCGAGGAAAGCCAAAACATGATCTTTTCCAAACCGTAACCACAATTGTAGTTGCACTGAACAACAGCCAGAGAATGAAACAATATTTCAGGAATTTTCAACTGAAACCTTCTGTATTTGTCCTTCAGGTCAGCAGCGGTGTACGTCGACTTTACGGCCTCCACGCTGACAAACAACAGCACAACAAGTGGCTGACCAGAGTTCATCAACAGAGCAGGTCTTGAATCAGTAAGTGCCAAACAACACACAGACGAGTGGGTGTTTTCATGTGAAAGAGTTGAGCAGTGGAGGGCTGACCTCTGGTTTCTCCTCTCACAATCACACAACAAAACAAACGCCCACCTTTACAAGACATTAGATGACTTCTAACCTGTTACGTCGTTGTGCAAACAAGACGTCACAGTTTGGTGTGAGAGTGGCTCAGTGGGTCCAACACAGGAAACTGAATCTGTGACAGCTAAAGGGGGGGGCAGCCTCTGACCTCTGACCTCCCTCCAAATAAAGACAAGCCGAGAGAGAATGACCCTACAGGGATCAATACACTGTCACAATGTTATCAGGATTATTTCCCTGAAGTGAGACAGTGATGAACAGAGAGCTACACAAGCTGTGGGCCATGTAGCCAACATTTCCACAAGGTTCCTGACTTCCTGTGGCCGTTCTATCATCTTGAACCAGTCTGGCGATTCTCCTCTGACGTCTGGCATCAACAAGGCATTTTGGCTCACTGGATATTTTCTCGAGATGGTTGTGCGTTAAAATCTTCATCATGTCTACATGACTAAATGCATTGAGTTGCTGGAACAGGAATAGGTCGGTTGTGAACTCCATCACAAACCTGTTTGAAGAGGCCATCTTTCTACAATTGATGAGCCATCAGACAGATGGAAAGATGAAATGCTGTGGTAGAAACCTACCTGACTGACATGTACTTTTAGGACGTTTTTACAAACTACAACATGTTTAACACGGCAGCTCTGTCTCCAAAAGGGATCACGTACACAAATAACATTTTTCCTGCTAACATTCACATTTCTATGATTCAATAGTAAAAGCAGCTGTTGAATTTCGGGATCTATTGTCACTGCTGCAGGTGGGTGAAACAAAAGCTCTCCGTCTCTGGTTTGAACCTGAAATCTTCATCTGTGGAAAGTGTCAACAGCGTCCAAACTCTGAGACGTTAATCCGAGGATTATCTATCCGACTTCATCGCCTCCCAGGTTTCGTTTAGAGAAAGGCTTTCGTTTCAAACTCTTGTTTTCTCTGCGGCATCTGTTATAGCTGGAAGCCTCGTTTACGCCGAGACCACCGCAACTAACCTCAACAGTGCATTGGTCACGCCGAATCGCATTTCATTCCAGCATTCAGACCGGTATAATGATATCTGAGGGAAAACAAGTTCTGCCGTCAGGACAGTTAAACTAACCAAGCATGTTGGAGTTTTCCTGAAGTCAGACGAAAACCTCAAAAACAAGCAACCTCTTTAAAAGGCTGGACACGATGAACCGTGTCCAGGTTGGACCTGAATCTGGGAGGCAGCCAAACACAATCTTCCATGATCTTATCTTTGAATTCTTTACTCCAGCAGCAGATGCTCCTGAGCCGGGCTGCTCTTTACACCTGGAGCACAGTTTGTCATTAATACACACCTGTAGCCAGTTGCCACAGGTCTGCGTTTGGACATTTGGAGAATTTTGTATTGATAATTCAGTTTTAAATGAGATTTGTAAAGGGACGGCATTCTGTTTTTGAGTACCATAAAATCCAGTTGTCTCACCTTTGTCTAACCTTAGTAGCTTTAAGGCTACAAAATACTTTTTCTGCAAAACATGGATGGGTTTGTACAATAATGTAGTGGATATGTTGAAAACTGTTTCAAATAATGTTGTGGTAAACGTGTGGTTAGGTTTAGGCATATAAACACTTGATTATGAGCAAGAAAAGATCATGTTTTGGGTTAAAATATCTTGACTTGGTGGCTAAAAAGCTGCTGGAAATGCAGAGACGTCCCGGTAAAATACAGTTGGTTTTTGTGGCACTATCCCGATGGAAATGCAGTGATGTTTTAAAACAACTGCTATTTTCATGTCACTTTCCCAGCAGTAAACACAGCGTCACTGTAAGATACAACCGGTTTTTCGTGCCACTATCCTGCAGGAAACACAATTATGTCCCTATAAGATATAGCTGCTTTTTTCATGGCACTATCTTGCAGGTAATGCAGCGATGTCTCACTGAAAACAAACAATTTTCAAGGCACTATCCCAACAGGCAACACCGCAGTGTCCCAATAAAATACAACCACTTTTTAGCACTATCCCACTGGAAAAGCAGCAATGTTCCGGCAAAAACAGCAGCTTTTCATGTCAGTATCCCGGAAAAAAAGGTTGCGATGTCTTAGTAAAAAACACCAAAAAAAAGACACACTTTTCATGCCACTATCCCACTGGAAACACAGCAATGTCCCAATAAAATACAGCTGCTTTTTGTGGCATTATTCCGCTAGAAATGCAGTGATGTCTCAGTAAAAACAAAACATTTAAATGCCACTAGCCCGCAGGAAACACAACAATGTTCTGTAAAATACAGCCGCTTTTTGAGCCACTATCCTGCAGGAAATGTCTTAGCAAAAACAAACATTTTTCATACTACTATCCTAAAGTAAACATAGCATCAAGGTAAAATACAACCGCTTTTTGTGCCACTATCCCGCAAGAAATGCAGCGATGTACCAGTGTTAACAACTGTTTTGTCATAAAACTTTCCCAGGAGGGAAGACAGCGATGCCTCAGTAAAAACAAATATATTTCATGCCACTATCTGGCAGGAAACACAACAGTGTTCTGTAAAATACAGCTGTTTTTATTCCGCTAGAAATGCAGTGATGTTTTGTTAAAACACACTGGCTTTTTTCATGTGGCTAAAAAGCAGCAGGGAATGCAGCAATGTCCCGGTCAAAAACAACCATTTTTCATGCCACTATCCCACTGGAAACGCAGTGATGTTTTGGTAAAATACAACTGCTTCTTTCATGCCACTTTCCCAGCAGGAAACACAATGATATCTCAGTAAAAACAAATATTTTTCATGTCACTATCCCGCTGGAAACACAACAGTGTCCCGGTATTATACAGCTGCTTTTTGTGGCACTATCCCGCTGGAAACGCAGCAAAGTATTGATAAACACAACCGCTTTTCATGCTATTATCCCAGCAGGAAACGCAGCAGTATCTTGGGAAAAAATAGCCACTTTTCATGCAACTATCCCTGCTGGAAATACAGCAATGTTTTGGTAAAAAATAACCACCAATCCCTCCACCCTGAGAAGACAAAGTCAGCTCATATAGTGCGTCAAGCTAGAAATGTTGATAAAACATGAAAATGTAAAGTAATAAAATGTACAACGCCAAGATTTTTCCTCTGCTGACGGAGGAAGAAACAACTTATGTGGTTGTTTAGTTTGGAGGATGTGTTGGTTTTTCAGTCATATTTTGATAGCGACAATCCTCGTTAGCACGTCAGTGAAAACAAAAAAACAAAATCACCTTTTATGCTACAGAGAATTAGAATAAATAAGGGTTAAAAACACAATTTATTAAATGATTGACAAGATTCTGGCCAGAGTGAAGCAGAATGATGGAAGAAGAAGAAGAAGAAGAAGAAGAAGAAGGAGGGTCGTGGGGATTGTAAAGTCTGGATTTATTTTATTTCTGAACGAACTCCTCTGCTGCTGCATGAAGTCTGAATATGACAGCCTATATTGTATCAGCGGTGAAACACATCCTTTCCTCGCGGAGCTCACCCACTTAGAGAGAGATTAACCCCGTCAGCCCTGATGCTCAGGATGAAAGGAGCTCCATTCAAACCCTTGTTTGTGCTCTGCCGTGGACCAAATCAATGGCAGATCAAAAGCTACGTGTCCTGCGGTGAACGCTCCTTTAACGGACGCTCACCTGTACGCCAGACAACAGCTCTGTCTCTCTGTCTCAACACTGAGGCTCTCCAAAGAGACAGAAACAGGAGCCTGGACACGCATGTGAACCCCGATGATCACGTATGCTGCTGTCAACACCCCAGGGCTTAGAAATGGGAACTGGACCAGAAAGGCAAAAACACAGGGAGGGGAGGATGGAGGATGGAGGATGGAGGATGGAGGGAGGAGGGAGGAGGGAGAGCCACCCAGGATTGTTCCAAATACATCACGGTGGGGAGCACTCATGTTTGACAGTTGGATGATACCGAGGGGAGACCTTCCTCTACCTCCAACAGGGACGGTTTCAGACCAGAGTGACTGGATGGAGTTATAAGTCCTGGCACAACATGCTGCACTCGTCAAGACCGACACCTTCTGAGGAAGAGGATGTTTTGAAGTCTACTGATGAAGCCTTTATGGTGACATATTGGGCAACTGATCTGTCGTATCTGCTTTCAACTTGTCAAGAGAAATGATTTTTCTTGAAAGTAATAATAGACAATAAAAATATGGCATGAAATATGTGGGCTTTTTCCTGCATTTGCAGGTGTTTTAAATTAACTTTTTCTAGGGAGCCATCACTGCATTTGCAGCGAGGGATTTTAGCTTCCATAAGTAGGTATTCTCTCACAAGCAATTGTGCTTTTCTGACAAAGATTGTTCCGCCAAAAGTGGGCGTTTTATAGCAAGTCATTGTTGCATTTCCAGCAAGAATTGCACCACCAGAAGTTGGCATTTTCCAGCTAGTCATCACTGCGTTTCTAGTGAGATTGTGACATCAATCGCTGGCTTTTTCTGGCGAGCCATTGTTTTTTAGTGAACCTCCAGTGCCATCGTGCTGTTCTACCGGAGACTGTTCCACCAAATGTGTGCATTTTCCAGCCATCACTGCATTTCCAGCAAAATTCTGAAATCAAATGTGGGCTTTTTCCAATGAGCCGTTTTAAGTTTTTAGAGACCATTTTGCCACCAAAAATTGTATTTTTTTTTTAGCGACCCTTCACTGTATTTGCAGCGGGGCTTTAGCTACCAAGAGCAGGTGTTTTTTCAAAAGCCACTGTGTTTTTCATGCAGAGATTGTTTCAATAAATGTTGCTGTTTTCTCGCAAGCCATCATGCATTTCTAGCAAGGATTGTTCCACAAAAAAAAGGCATGTTCCAGCTAGCCATCACTGCATTTGCTGTGAGATTCTGACATCAAATGTGGGATTTTTCTAGCGAGCCATCTTATGTTTTTAGAGGGCATTTAGCCAACAACAGTGAGAGTTTTTTTGCAAGCCTTTACTGCATTTGCAGCAGAGTTTTAGCTCCCAAAAGCAAGTGTTTCTAGCAGAGATTGTTCAACTAAATGTTGCAATTTGCTTGCAAGCCATTGTGCATTTCAAGCGAAGATTGTTCCACCAAAAGTAGGCGTCTTTTAGCAAGCTATTGCTGCATTTCCAGCAAGGATTGTGCCATAAAATGTAGGCAAAATTGTTCCACAACCAGTGGGCATATTTTAGCAAGCCATTACTGCAGTAATAGTACTGCACTACTTTTCAGAGAGCATTGTGCCACCAAAAGTGGGCATTTTTCAGCTAGCTATTAATGAATTTGTGGCCAAATTGTGAAATTAAAAGTGGGTTTTTTCCAGTGAGCCATCTTGCATTTTTAGAGGGCATTTAGCCACCAAATGTTGATATTTCCTAGCGAGCATCACTGCATTTGCAGGGGGGATTTGCTACCAAAAGCAGGTATTTTCTCACAAGGCATCATGTGTGATTGTTCCACCAAAAGCCGGCTTTTTTTAGTTTTTAGTTTTAGTTTTTTTAGTTAGTTGTTTTACTTCAGTGCATTTGCAGCAGGAGTTTAGCTCCCAAAACCGGGTGTTTTCTCACGAGCCATTGCACTATTCTAGCAGGACTGTGCCACCAAAAGCAGGTGTTTTTAAGGGGGCTTTTTCTAGCGGGCCTTTTTTTTGGTGGCTAAATGCCTGCTGGAAATGCAGTGGGCATTTCGCCACCAACACTGGGTATTTCAAGCCAAAACATCATCTGTTTCTAACCATAATGAAGTGTTTTTGTGCCTAAACATAGCCACACATGAACCACGATGTTGTATTCTGGCGATGGAGACAAATGGAGGTCGACAACAGTTGTTGATTAGAGGGAAAGTGTCTCTCAAAATCAAAGAGACATATTGTTTGAGGTCTTTTATTTTCATGCATGTCTTCAGCAAAGGATGGGTAATAGAGGAGGTTTTGTCAGCACCAGGAGAGCAACTGTTGGAGATATTGAGTTTTGCAGATTGATGGAGATTATCCTGAAACAGAGGATTGTAGTAGTTTTGTCAAAATTAATGTCTTTTCCATCTGTCCTTTTACACATAAAATAAAACCCTTTCACCTCTTTTTTTGATGACCTTTGGTGAGAAATGCACCAAAACTCATGAGAGTCTCAACCACATCCCAAAAAATCTGCTTCATAAAGAAATATCACGCATATAAAGCGAGATGAATAAATGGAGGAATAGGTTGTGTTCATATGGTTTGTATCCATGTCACATTGCACCTGATGGCCTCCGTCCAGCCTCCGTCCAGCCTCCGTCCAGCCTCCGTCCAGCTTCCTTCCTGCTCCTCGGAGGCTGAGTCTGATGCAGATTGACTTGATGTGGCCGGAGCCTGTGGCGAGCTCCGCCGGCCTGCCAGCCCCCGGGTCGCTCCCTCAATCAGCGGACAGAGCGGGGGACAAGCCCCATGCTGCGCTGAGGAGAAAGATCCCCGAGGGCACTGTCACCCTGCACAACCCCCCCCCCCCCCCCCCAGTAATCCTTCTCCCCCCGCCTCCACCAACAACAACACCCCCCTCCCAACCTCCAAACCCTGCATTCACAGGAGGCTCCTCAGCTGAGAGATAATTCAGCATCTTTAACATAATGTATGAAAATCTCTTTTATTGGACACGTCGTTTCACAAGAGAGACGTTCAGCCTGCTGTGTGGTTCACTGAGGTCACATTAACATGGAACATGGTGCAAAGTAAATTATGGTCTGTTAGTTATTAGAAAGAGTGTGAACTGTTGTTCAAAATCTCAACAAGTTCAGCCAGAATGAGTATTTCTTCTTCTTGCACTGCGCATGTTTTATGTGTGTGTTTCAGAGGCCTGAGGGAGAGAACAAGTTTAAAAAGCAAAGTTCATCTTCTAAACAACGAACACGTTTTCCTGTTTCCAGTTGCCACCCCTTTGATTTGATCTCAAGACGCTGAGCGCCACCGTTTTAGCGACCCAGCTGCCAGAAAAGATGTTGGCAGTGTGAATTTGTGCGAACCACAGATACGTTACATTTGCACATTAGTATAAAACGGATACGTTGAAACTTCCCGTTGACGCCTGGCACGAAATGCAGCTGTGTCTCAGTAAAAACCACCCGCTTTTTGTGGCACTATCTCAGCAGGAAACGCAGTGATATCACAGTAAGAAACAACCACTTTTTGGCACTATTGTGGCAGGTATTGTGCAAAATAAACAACGAAAGAAAAACAGTGACTGGTAGCTACAAAACACCCACATTTGGTGCCTGAAAAGCTGCTGGAAAAAACTCATCAATGACTCATTAGCAGCAGCTTGGCAGGCGTCACCGTCCACCTCAGATGACAAAATCAGTGTTTTCCTTGGGCACTATCACGGCAAAAAACACTGTGATATCTCGTAAAATAACACTTGCTTTTTGTGGTACTATCCCAGCAGGAAAAGCAGTGATGTCTTGGTAAGAAACAATCACTTTTTGTGGCACTATTGTGGCAGAAAATGCAGCAATGTCCTGGTGCAAACCAACCGTTTTTCATGGCATTCTCCAAGCAGGAAATGCAGTGATGTCCTGGTAAAAAACAGCAGAATTTTTGGGCACTATCACAGCAAAAAAACACTGTGATGTAAAATAAACAACCGCTTTTCGCTGCTCTATTGCGGCGGGAAATGCAGAAATGTCTGAATGAAAATTAACAGCTTTTTGTGGCACTAATCCACCGGGAAACGCAGCGACATCTCGGTAAAAACCAAACGCTTTTTGTGGCACTATTGTGACAGGAAACTCAATGATGTCTGGTAAAGACGAATCCTTCTTCATAGTAACAATTGCAGCAGGAAACACAGCGATGTTTTGGCACTATCTCAACAGGAAAAGCTGCGTCGTCTTGGTAAAAACACAACCCTTTTTGTGGTACTATTGTGGCAGGAAATGTCGCGATGTCTCCCTTAATACCAACTGCCCTTTGTGGCACTATCTTGGCAGGGAACGCAGCGATGTCTCGATAAACCAACTACTTTTTGTTGCTTCATCCATGCAGAAAACGCAATGATGCTCTAGTAAAAAACAGAAGCTCTTTTGGGCACTATCCTGGCAGGAAACGCAGCAATGTCTCAGTGAAAATCAACCGCTTTTTGTGGCACCATTTCAGCTGGAAATGCAAGGATGTCTCTGTAAAACCAGCAGCTCTATGTGTCACTATTCTGACAGGAAACGCAGCGATGTCCTGGTAAAAACCAATCGCTTTTGTGAAAAACAGTGACTGGTAGCTACAAAACACCCCCGTTTGGTGCCTGAAAACCTGCTGCTAAAATAACACAGCAATGACTCACTAACAGTGGTCGGCAGCTTGGCAGGTGTCACATCATCCACCATGTCATCCACCTCCTGATGACAAAGTCAGCTCATACACTATGTCACTTTGAATATGAAACGTGCAAATGTAACATATTCTCTGTTTGCAGAAAACGAACAATGACAACATTTTTTCTGGCGACCACTCTTTTCGCTCCGTCTTATATTTCTCCAACAGATCAGAGGAATCCTCTAAACAGGAGACAGAGCTCGAGGTTTTCACCCAGCGAACGTCTTCACTGCTGCACCGTGTTTACTTTAAAAGACCCGGGTCATCCTTCCACCTTTTCTCTCTGACTTCAGCCTTCAGAGCTGAATTGACTCGTTACGTCCACCCTCAGATGAGGCCCTCGGCGGAGAAGACGAGGATCAGCGAGGACTCGTAGCAGCAAGGATGAAGGGAGGGTGGAGGAGGGAGGGGATGGGGGGGCTTGCAGTTAGTGGCACTTCATTCATCTGGCTTGAGGCCTGCCTTTGTCTCCGTGGCAGGTGCTTCTAATCCCGCTGTCAGAATAGAGCTGGACAAGATGTTTGGACAAGCCTGCGCTTAGAAGCCCCTGTTTCACGTGAAGCGACCCCCCCCAACACCACCAACACCACCACCACACACATACCCACCCCCACCCTCAAACATGTGATATGATCCATACCGCATGGCAGAGTCATGCCTGATTATCCTGTGAAAAAGAGTGAATGAATCTACGTCATGTCGACCGTCCAGATTTATTCACGTCTGCTGCAGGTTTTCAAAACAGGCAGGAAAATCAAAATGAAGCATTTAGTGCAGAAAGTCAGTAAATGTAATACTGCAATTTTTACGTTAGTTTGTACCCAGATTTAGGGGATTTTCACGCTTTGTACACATTCGACGTAGATTAATATCCTTGTCTACAAGTGGAATAAATAATCCAAACTTTTTCTCTTTTGAAGCTCTTCTCTCTTCACTGGTAATTTGTGATTTATCCTGGCTGTTTTATGAGCAGAGGAAAAGTCCACTAGCTGCTAGGCTAATTCATACAGTGTAAAATACCATAGGCTTGTGCTAATAATGTTAGCATGTTGTGTTTGTTTGGAAAACGTGTTTAGTATAAGACAATTGTTTTGTCAGTGAACCTTCTGAGTTATAATGGAGCCGATCTTTGTAACGCTACCTTTCTTAAATGTTGCTGTTGTCCCTGGTTTGATATGAGTAGAGGAACTTCCCATTGTCCAATCAGACGATTTGAGAGGCGGGCCTTCTGTGGTGGTCACAACAAAAAGTTTACAGTTGGTAAACGATGGAGGAGAAACTGGTGGTAGCTGTTGCTGGATACCTGACGATAGACAGCAGGTTGTCAAACTGCCCCTGAGTCATCCTAAAATATGCCTGGAAAGGAATATGCCATGATGGAGGAGAAGCTCCTGGACCAACTGGTGGTACTCCCCATGATCCAGCCTCTTTTTTAGGGTCTCATGTACCCACACAGATCTCTGTTTATCTGCTGACAGCCTCTCACCCTCAACCAGAGCTACAGACAGTACCCTCTGCCTCAACATGGCAGCAACTACACACTGATTACTGCAGGATAAATAAATAGATAAACGGTACATTGATTACACGGCAATGTCAGGAGGTGATGGGGTGGTTGCCTGGCAACAATAAAAAGGCACAGCAGGCATTTGTTTTTACTCGTTGCATTTCTTTTTTTCAGAAAGGCAGTGCGGCACTCCTCATGTTTTGCAGCCTGAGTGTTTAAAAAAAAAAGTGTTTTGCTTCAAGATGAAGAGGAGGAGGAGGAAAAGCAGGACGCCTGATGAAGATAAAATGAACTTGTTTGTATCAGTGAGTGAATTGCAAGAAGAAAAGATGCCAGTTTTGGCAAAATGGGTTTTGCAGTTGTTGGGTTTGAGTGCAGAGGAACAATCGTGTCTTGACCTCCCCTCAGGCTTCATCTCTGCAAGACACCCGTCCAATAAGCATCATGGACTCTGACTGTTCTATTGACGACTGGCAACTTTATTGTCCGAGTGTCGGCTGGAGATGTGGCGGAGTAAAAAGGATGAATCATGGTGGGGCACTTTCACTGTTGAATGTAATCTTGTTGTTCCCGGTGATAATAATGTCATTGATTTTGCCCTCAGGGGTCAAACAGTGACCTCTAAACCGCCCTCTTTTTTTTTTTTTTTACAAAGCTCATCCCCTTTAATCTGCCGGACTGAGGCGATCACATCCTGGAGGTCAGGAGGAGACGTGGAGGATACGAGTTCACTGAAAATCCTTGGGAAGTTTTTTCTCTCTCTCAGCGTTAACCTGGTTTCTGGCTGCCGATGGTGGTCTATTTTTGGGGGGAGAAGGGGCCGCTGCTTTATTTTGGATTCCTGGTGGCCCGGCTGCTCAGCCCGAGGTCTCCGATAACCCAATTTGAGTTGACTTTGCCCGTTCAGGGAGAGCCGTGGCCCCGGGCTACGCACTGTGATAATTCAAGTAATACAATGAAGTCAAACAGAACCTACCCACACTGTCACGCACACGCACATATGAACACACATGATCACACCCCGCTAATTCAGTTCATCTCTGAAAGTCTCTGCTGTGCCGTCACAGATCGATACGAGAGTTTATTTCTCACCAGAGAGGAGGTTTGTTCCCCATCGTTATTACAGAGATATGAGTTTATTTATTTATTTAATTGTCAGACTACAACCATGACGAGTCTCAGTTTCCTGAGTCTTTACAAAGAAATACCTGCGCTGATATTCAGAGACGCTGCAACAAGACGTCCAAATAAAGCTGATCCGTGTATGACTCCGCCCACCAGTCCACCCTGTGGTTGTATGACTCCGCCCACCAGTCCACTGTCTCTGACAGTCTCCATCCATGTCAACATGGATGCTTCACACACAGAAGATCTATACAATCAGCACAGTTTCAAGATTAGAGTCAAGCTGACCTTTGACCTTTTGACCTTCATATTTTTATCCTGTTAGACATTTGTGTCAAGTTTGGTCAGGATTAGTTTGTGAATTCTTCAGTTGTGGACAAAAACATGTTTTGTGAGGTCACAGTGACATTTGACCTTCGATCATCAAAATCATTTTATTCTTGACTCTAGGTGGACGTTTGTGTCAAATTTGAACAGATTCCTTATAGTTGTTGAGGAGAGATATCACATTCACAAGTCACAGTCACTTTGACCACCAACATCCAATAAGTTCATTAAGGAGCCCAAGTGGATGTTTGTGCCTAATTTGAGGAAACACCCTCAAGGCCTTCTTATCATGTTCATTAGAATGTGACATACAAGGTCACAGTGACCTTGGCCTTCGACCTTAAGCTACAAAATTCTAATCAGTTCGTCACAGAGTCCAAGTGAACATTTGTGCCTTATTTGAAGAAATTCACTCATGGTGTTCTTGAGATATCACTTTCACAAATATGACACAGTCAACATCACAGTGACCTTTGACCACAAAATTCTAATCAGCTTATTTTTCAGTCCAAGTGGTTGTTTGTGCCAAATTTGAAGAGATTCCTTATAGTTGTTCTTGAGATATCACATTCACAAGTCACAGTGCTAGATGTTTGTGCCTAATTTGAGGCAACACCCTCAAGGCCTTCTTATCCTGTTCATAAGAATGTAAGATACAAGGTCGCAGTGACCTTGACCTTTGACCTTAAACTACAAAATTTTAATCAGTTCGTCACCAAGCAGCAAAGGGCCACAGGCTGGATTCGAACCCAGGCAACAGCCTTGTACATGGGGCGGCTGCTCTGCCACTAAGCCACCAACGCCCCACATTTGTGCCTTATTTGAAGAAATTCAATTATGGTGTTCTTGAGATATCACTTTCACAAATATGAGACAGACAACGTCACAGTGACCTTTGACCACAAAATTCTAATCAGTTTATTCTTCAGTCCAAGTGGTTGTTTGTGCCAAATTTGAAGAAATTCCCTGAAGGCGTTCTTGAGATATCGCGTTCACAAGGAAAGGACAGATATACAACCTGAAAACATAATGCCCCGGTGACAGGTATTGCTGGCGTTGAGGCATACAGATGTATTGTGAGGTCACAGTGACCTTGACCTTTGACCTAAAGCAAAGTTTATTTTTCAGTCCAAGGGGACGTTTGTGTCAAATACAAAGAAATCCCCTTGAGGCGTTCTTGAAATATCGTGTTCACAAGAATGCAATGGATGCAAGGTCACAGTGACCATGACCTTTGGCCAGCTGTCTTTCGACAGACAAGTCTATTAATACCTAATTGCTCAAGCACTAAACTAAATATTAAAGGTTATAATAACCTGTTTGTCATGTGCGATACATGTTATATTCCAGGTATTCGTCAAGTAAATGGAGTTTAAAGGGAAATACAAGAGAAAACACTTAAAGTTAGTTCACTTAAATCCCACTTTAGAGTAAATAATCGAGTCATTTCTTCTAATAACCGGAGGTAAGTCCATCATGATATTATTGTGTCACATCGTACTGTTTGCTCTGTCGTCTGACCCCGATTTCTTCAGGCAGAGTGGCAGCTTGCAGATAACAGGGTGACCTATATTTGCAGGTGCACAAACTGTAACTTGAGAGCACTTAATCACACTCATTTAGAAATGTTAAACACGTAAAAATCAACGTGTAGCAATTTGTTCTATGAATACGTAAACAGTATTTATATGAAACTAAAGGAGAGACCTTCTGTTTTTAAACACAAAGAAACGTTTTATTCTGTCTTATTAGATTTCTTCGTTTTTACAAACACTTGTATCTGTGCATTTTCATAAAGAAACAACAATATTTCGGACAAAGGCAGTCATTGTCAAGAACAAAAGAAAAAAGAGCAGGGTTTGGCTTTACGATGTTATGCTGTGTTCATGGTGGGTGCAATTTCCGCCAGGCAATGCAATGGACGCAACGCGAGTGGCACAAATGAGACAAGTAGCACGATTTTGCATCATGCGCTTATTCGCGAGAGTTGAAAAATCTTAACTTCAGCGACCAATTTCCAAAATTGCGCAAAATATTCTAGTTTGATGTGAACACAACATAAAGATGCAATTAGACACAATTTTCCACCATGACACAAAATAAGGGAATTAAGCGGCGTGATTTCGTGTCATACGCTCATTCGCGAGAGCTGAAAAAAACATGAGCAAACAATTTGCACCACGATAGCCAATCAGCACTGAGATCCTCCGGGGATGTATGACACCGAAGATGTACTGGTGAAAGTTTATTCAACAATTCAGTGCCATCCTGGCAGGGATATGGCACTTTTAGTGGCAGGGACACTTTTAGTCGCACCATCCTGGCAGGCACATGGCACTTTTAGTGGCACTATCCTGGTAGGGACATGGCACTTTTTGTGGCAGGGACACTTTTTGTGGCATCATCCTGGCAGGGACATGACACTTTTTGTGGCACCATCCTGGCAGAGACATGGCACTTTTAGTGGCACCATCTTGGCACGGACTTGGCACTTTTTGTAGCACCATCTTGGCACGGACATGGCACTTCTTATGGCAGGGACACTTTGTGTGGCACCATCCTGGCAAAGACATGGCAGTTTTTGTGGCACCATCCTGGCAGGGACATGGCACTGTTAGTGGCACCATCCTGGCAGGGACATAGCACTTTTTGTAGCAGGGACACTTTTTGTGGCACCATCCTGGCACAGACATGACAGTTTTTGTGTCACCATCCTGGCACGGACATGGCACTTTTAGTGGCACCATCCTGGCAGGGACATGGCACTTTTTGTGGCAGGGACACTTTTTGTGGCATCATCCTGGCACGGACATAGCACTTTTAGTGGCATCATCCTGGCATTAGCAGTAATGGTGCTAACAGTGCTGAAGGAGGTTTTGCAGCTCAGAACTGAACTGCTTAATCATCCAACGACCTGATGGGAGACTCTTGGTTCAGGATGGCGTCACCAGCAGTAACCGCCAAATATGCCGCACTGCTGGGTTGCTCCCATCAAACCCACATGGTGCGCAGACAGTAAATTAAAGTGTAGCAAAATTAGCTACACATTTTGACAAATGAAGGCCTGTCCCAAATAGAAGCCTGGTCTGGGTGCCAAGCTGTTCATTTTTTAATAGAAGTTCTTTAGATGTTTCAAAGCGTCACTTTGAAAGGCTTCACTTCTGTGTCAGTACTCCAGCCTGCTTCTCCAAACTTGAGGCGTGCCAAATGACATTCACTGATTTTGGGACAACCCCGTTTCGAAAAGTCTGAGGTATCCGTTTAATTTCAATCACTATTGTCTTATTATGATAATTTAGTTATCCAACACAATCTGACCATGTGTTCTTTGTTTCACTAACACAAATCACAGTTTTATAATGCGGCAGTGACGATGAGTCGATATTCAGATCAGACATATTGGCAGAGAACAACTGAAATACAACATGAGAGTAGAGATGCTTCGGTGTGAGCCATCAGATCTGCGTTGGCGCCAACAGTTCTTTCGTCAACGCATCAGAAAGTTCTTGAAGATCAAGAGTGACCTTTGAAGCTCAGTCCAGATATGAAACACTCAGTTCATCATGTAACAGCTGATTTCCGAGCACGTCCCAGTCGATATTGATGAATATCTTGATTAATGGGCTGGCGGCCCCGGGGCCCAGGTTGAGTGCGAGTGTGTTTGGATGTGGTACGTGTGTGTGAGCGGTTCGGGGGGATTTGGGCTGCAGTGTGCTGGGAACTTGATGCTTTATTGAAGGGCTGAGATGTGCTTGCTCAGAGCAATAAGCCATTGTTTGACTTGGCACGGCTCGGGGCACCCCAGGGTCTGTGCCATGAAAGGCTTTCTGTTAGATGCCCGAGTGCTTATTGTTGAAAAAATTGTCCCCCAAAAAATTAGCATAGAAGAATCCAAAATGCATAATGTTCTGCAAATGACAGCTGCTTAGCTGAAACAAAGGAAGCAAAATGGCTTTTGGTTGCGCTGCGCTTGTTATGGTAATGAACCCCCCTGCCTGCCTTTATGGGCAGCGCCATACAAATCATGGATCCTTTTTTTATTTTGCATTGTTGTCCGTCACTTTTCTTTATCGGGGACCTGAGAGGAGCTGCGAGCTGCGAGCTGCGGCCTGTGGACCTCATCCTTTCTCATGGAGAAGCTTTTTCACACTCTAACGTGCGAGCTTACGCCAGACTTCTTTACACTTTACAGGAATAAGACAGTGACAAGTGAAAATAAATCATTTAAAGTGTGTGCACAACTTTGTTTCAATAACCAGAGACAAATTATCATCAGAAATAAGCTCACACCCACCAAAATCTGTAAGGAAACTCACACCTCCTCTTAATAAACAGTCACTTTTACTCAGAGAACAGTGAAAACATTTGAGGCAGTGTGTCATATGTAAAGTTGACTTCCTGAGAACGAAGGTTTACTCTGAGAAAAGGTCCCGGCTCGTCTCTCACCAGGCCCTGCCGCTGGTATTTAGTATGCTAATGTATGCTCTCTGCTAATTCAGTGCCGGGGCCGAGAAACAAAAAAAAGTGAGCAGTGAAAAGGATCGGGTTTCAGCGGCGCTGCGCAGAGCCTAATGACCAGCAGATTAATCATGGGACACGTGGAGCGGAGCCGCCGTCAGCGCTGCTGTCAGGACGGGAACTTCCTGCACAAACTGCAGCAGCGCCGCCACCGCCTCCAACATCTCACTGAGCAGAAAGAGCTGCAGCCCGAGAACTGCGTGTTTGTTCAAGTGCAGGAGGGAAACTCAAACAAAGGAAAAATAATTAGCAGAGGAGAGATTTACAGCGGGATGTTTGTGATGACATCTGGAAAAATCTCAGGGTCAATGCGAGGAGTTTCACCTCGGAGTCATTTATGAAGCTTTTAATTTCACCAGAAGAAGAACTGCCTGTAGATTTCTGCAGACCACAGATATCTTACATCTGCACGTTTCATACATGTCATATCAAAGTTTCTAGAGTGACGCAGTACATGAGCTGACTCTGTCATCAGGAGCTGGACGAGATGGTGGATGGTGTGTCACACCACTGTTCAAGACCAAAAAACAAAAAAATAAAAACAGTTGTTTTACAGTGACCCTTCGCTGCTCTTCCACCAAGTACAGTGCCACAAAGAAGCCAGTGTTTTCTTACCAAGACATGACTGCATTAACAGCTGGGAAAGTGCCACAAAGAGTGTCTTTGTAGCGGGACATTGCTGTGCTTCCTGCCGAGATAGTGCCACGAAAAGTGGTTGTTTTTTACCGAGACATCACTGCGCTTCCTGCCAGTATAGTGCCACAAAGTGCGGGTATTTTTTAGCAAAACATGGCTGCATTTCCTGCTGGGATAGTGCTACAAAGAGCGGGTGTGTTTTAACGAGACATCGTTGCCTGTCTCGCCAGAATAGTGCCGCAAAAACGCGGTTCAATTTTTGTGTTTTTACAAGACATCGCTGCATTTCCTGCCGGGATAGCACCATGAAAGTTTTGTATTTTAAGCCAAAACTTGATCTTTTGTCGAACCATAACCAAGTTGTTTTTGTGCCTACACACACGTCAGTAACATCACATAATAATTAATTATATTTGCAAAAGAAATGTGATGCCAAAAGACTTGCAAGACTGTAGAGTAAATAAAGTTTTGTCTGAGTCATGCACAGTTTGATTTGTTCCTGCAGATATTTTCGGTTGTTTAAGTTTCTGCGATCGTTTTAGCTCACTGTCAACAAAATAATCTCTCCTGGTACAGTTTGTTCTTGTTCAACCTTCATCTCCTGCCGCTCTGCTGCTCAGTTTAATATCAGCAGGAATAAGATTAGTTTCCTCAGTTAACAAAGCTGATGAATTGGTCTCACTCTCAGTTCCAGAAGTAGAACTAAACATGCATCACTCTGAGAGTTTTTGGCCACTTCAGACTGATTTACAGCTTCAGGATGTTTGATAGAGGGAGGCGCAGGTCTCCAAACAACATACCGCTTTAAAACTGGAAAAATGAACGGATAGTCAGGGTTATTCTTCTTTTTCCGTGCATGATTTAAAGGAGGGGACATTCAAAACAGCAGGTAATGGATGTTTAAGAGGATCAGACCCATCTGTTCATACAGACATCAGTTCAGTCCAGTTTCATTTCCATCGACGCTGCAGAATTCTCTGTATGATCAAATCATTTCTGCACTAAAAAGCTTATTTTCTTTGGATATCTGAACATCCTGCTGCTGAAACACAAGGGATCCAATCCACTCCAGACTTTACGCCAGTAGAGGCATCAGACATTTTCTTAAAGCTCTTCTCCTTCCTGCTTGATGGACGCCAAAATGCCCCAAAGACAACATGTTGACATCCAAGTGATCAAAAGGGAGGACGCCATGCTGGATAGGTTGCAGCTTCCCTCTCCATGTCAACGTTGTTTCCTTTGAAACGTGACCGCCATCATTCCCAAACCTGAACCATCTTGTTATTGTTGTAACCATGACGACAAAGTCTGTCTAACCGTCGTAACCTTTCCTGAACCTTAACCAAAACTGTCTTGTGCCCAAATAACCCGGTCTGTCCAAATGGGGCAGGTGTTCAGGGAGGTAGATGGGTCGAAACAAACTCCGGACTTTCTGCCAAGAGCCTGCTGTTTGTGTCCTGTGCAAAACCAAAGGTAAATCAAGGTATTTAAACGACAACGTAAAATGCTAATTTATGTAGCATACAGTGCTAGTGATTAATATTGTGCAACAATGCACTGAATTAGTAACAAACTTTTTTCAGTGTTTATTTCTAAACCTACCAAACGTTTTTTTTTGTTGTGGCACTATCTTGGCAGGAAATGCAGCAACACCTTGGCAAAGAACAATCTTTTTTTTGTGGCACTATCCTGGAAGGAAGCACAGCAATGTCTCGGCAAAAAACGATGGCTTTACATGGCACTATTTCAACAGGAAATGCAGCAATGGTTGGGCAACAAACAACCACTTTTTGTGGCACTATCTCAACAGGAAACGCAGTGACATTTTGGTATAAAACAACCACTTTTCATGGGACAATTGTTGCAGGAAATGCAGTTGAATCTTTGTAAAAAACATTCACTTTTTGTGGCACTATTGTGGCAGGAAACACATCGATGTCTTAGCGAAAATCTACCACTTTTGATGGCACTATCTTGGCAGGAACTGAAGCGACACCTTCGCAAAGAACAATCATTTTTTGTGGCACTATTGTGGCAGGAAACACATCAATTGCTTGGCAAAAAACAACCACTTTTGGTGGCACTATCCCGGCAGGAAATGAAGCTACTCCTTGGCAAAGAACAATCATTTTTTGTGCCATTATCCCGGCAGGAAACGCAGCAATGTCTCGGCAAAAAACAATGGCTTTACATGGCACTATTTCAACAGGAAACGCAGCAATGGTTGGGCAACAAACAACCGCTTTTTGTGGCACTATTGTGGCAGGAAGTGAAGTGATACCTTGGCAAAGAACAATTTTTTTGTGGCATTATCCTGGCAGGAAACCTAGCAATGTCTCAGGAAAAGCAACCACTTTTGGTGGCGCTGTCCCGGCAGGGAATGAAACGACTCCTTGGCAAAGAACAATCATTTTTTGTGGCATTATCTCGGCAGGAAACGTAGCAATGTCTCTGCAAAAAATCAAACACTATTCATGGCACTATTCCAGCAGGAAACGCAGTGACATTTTGGTGTAAAACAACCACTTTTCATGGCACTATTATTGCAGGGAATGCAGTTGCGTCTTTGTAAAAAACTTTCGCTTTGTGTGGCACTATTGTGGCAGGAAACACAGCAATGTCTTAGCAAAAAACAACTACTTTTTGTGGCACTAGACCCGCTGAAAAGCCCCCAGAAACGCGGCAGTGAAAAAGCAGTCGTTGCTGTTGTTTGTTGGTCTGCAGCCTGGCAGGCGTCGTCACTTTAGAAACATTGATATGATTCGTATGAAACGTGCACATGTGATGTGTTTGTGGTTTGTGGGAAATGCCAACATTTTCCTCTTGGCTGCTTTTAAAAGAAGAAAAGGGAGAGAATATCAGCGTGTTTCCATCTGAAATGCTCCAGGATGACTTTATGTCAGACGATGACATGTTTAGGGCAGAGAACCGGCTGCTGTGGCTGGTGAAGCACCCATCTTGCTATTAGCGGCACTCAGCTGTTGACTGGTGATGATTTCCCACCCTCCTCTGGTTCGCCATAAATTGTAACCAGGCTTGGAAAAAGTCTGAGGGGGCGAGGACACTCCTCCAGCTGATGGAGTTTAACTCAGCACTCCCCTGACTTCAGATCTGAAGGAGAGCTCTGCGAAAACACGGATGGCTCAGTTTCTGCCACGTTCACAATGTGTCTTTATGCCGGTTGAGCCTGTTGCTCAGCGCTGAAAGAGATGGGCAGCGCTTGCCTCTCGCTCTTTGAGAATTAAGCTGCCGTAGCACGCCCATCGGCCCATTGTCCGCCGAGCGGGGAGCCAGGCGCTTGGTATTCCCGGCACAGAGCGGCTCTAAACTTTGGCCTTCGCTGTGTGCATTAGGAACCCGGCCCACTGCCATTCCAATTCTCTCCCTCGCCTTTCCAACTCAATCTCGCCTCCGTGCCCTCGCCGCCCGCCCCTCCTCCCCAAAACCATTCGCCTTTTCACTGGCTATCAACCCAGAGGACATCTTGTTCTAGTTATTTTGAGATATGGGAACGTTCCAGCATCCTGAAACGTCTCAACTACTGTACATGTGACCCAGAGCGAGCACTCGTCCGGAGGTAACGCTGCTGGTTTCCTTCGTGTGTCACACAGAAGAAGAAAAGCCATTTGTGTTTTTGTTTAGTTCCTCCCAATCATCAAAGACGGCGGAGAGGCGTCTCACCTGTTTTCTCCTGAAACGTTTCCTTTCATATCGGCGCTGCAGCTGGTTTCTGTCCCCGCTCTCAGGCTTGATTAGAAGGCTGCGCGGGAGAGGCCCGCTGCGGCAGCACGACTCAGAGAGTCACCTCTGATGGTGATTTATTCCCCCGTCGTGACATCTCGTCCGCAGTGTTTGCTCTTGAGGTCTGCAGAGCCCTCGGCCTGGTGTGTGATGGAGGACGGTCTGTCTGCAGCTCGTGAACAGAAACATGTTTGAAACAAATAAAGGCTTCAGTTTCTCTCTCTGTTTATCGTTCCCTGTCTTTAAGATTTCAAATGATATTTAACGTCCTGTCAAACACGGTCGCACAGCTGGATGTCCTCTAACAGATTCTTCAAGGTCAGAGGTCAGATATCATAAATGTAATCATCACTTCAGAAGGTGTTGATTCCTAAACATGTCACTGACAGACTGTTGGTCTTAGACTAAATGGTTCGTAGAGAATAATTAATCAGTAATAAAGTAAACAAGATTTCTCAAGAACACTTCAAGGGAATTCAAATTTGGCACAAACATCCACTCAGACTCCGCAATGAATTGATTCGATTGTGGTGATCAAAGGTCAATGTAACCTCCTCTATCTCACTCTTGTGCATGTGATATTTTAAGAACATCTTAAGGGACCTTCCTCAATTTAGGTACAAACGTCCACTTAGACTCAAGAATGAACTGTTTGGATATTGGTGGTTTAAGGTCACTGTGACCTTGCACCTGTCTCATTCTCGTGAACGTGGTATCTCAAGAACACCTTGAGAGAGTTTCTTCAAGTGTGGCACAAACGTCACTTGGACTTCAGGTTGAACTGATTAAATTTTTGAGTTCGAAGGTCAAGGTCCCTGTGACCTCAAAATTAATTTTTATGCCTCCACAACAGCATTATGTTTTCAGGTTGTCTGTACATACGTCCCATCCTTGTAGACACAATACCTAAGAACACCTCATGGGAATTTCTTCAAGTTTGGCACAAACATTCACTTGGACTTGAGGATGAACTTATCACACTATGGTGGTCAAAGGTCAAGGTCACTGTGATCTTCTCTGTCTCGTCCTCATGAATGCAAGTATGCCTTGAAGGAATTTTGTTAAGTGTGGCACAAACATGCACTTGGACTCAACAAGGAACAGATTGGATTTCATTGGTCAGAGGTCACTGTGACCTTGCACCTGTCTCATTCTCGTGAACGTGGTATCTCAAGAACACCTTGAGGGAGTTTCTTCAAGTTTGGCACAAACGTCACTTGGACTTCAGGATGAACTGATTAGATTTTAGACGTCGAAGGTCAAAGGTCAATGTCCCTGTGACCTCAAAATACCTTTTTATGCCTCCACGACAGCAATAGCCGTGGCCAGAGGCATTATGTTTTCAGGTTGTCTGTACATACGTCCCATCCTTGTAAACACAATATCCAAGAGCACCGCATGGGAATTTCTTCAAGTTTGGCACAAACATTCACTTGGACTCAACAAGGAACAGATTGGATTTCATTGGTCAAAGGTCACTGTGACCTTGCATCTGTCTCATTCTCGTGAACGTGGTATCTCCAGAACACCTTGAGGGAGTTTCTTCAAGTTTGGCACAAACATCACTTGGACTTCAGGATGAACTGATTAGATTTTGGAGGTCGAAGGTCAAAGGTCAGTGTCCCTGTGACCTCAAAATACCTTTTTATGCCTCCACGACAGCAATAGCCGTGGCCAGAGGCATTATGTTTTCAGGTTGTCTGTACATACGTCCCATCCTTGTAAATACGTTTGGCACAAACATTCACTTGGACTTGAAGATGATCTTATCACATTATGAAGGTCGTAGGTCATAGGTCAAGGTCACTGTGATCTTCTCTGTCTCGTCCTCATGAATGCAAGTATGCCTTGAAGGAATTTCGTCAAGTGTGGCACAAACCTGCACTTGGACTCAACAAGGAACAGATTGGATTTCATTGGTCAAAGGTCACTGTGACCTTGCATCTGTCTCATTCTCATAAACACAATATCTCAAGAACACCTTGAGGGAATATCTTTAAATTTGACGCAAACGTCCACTTGAACTTTAAAATTAAACTGATTAGAATTTGGATATCAAAAGTCAAAGGTCACTGTGACCTCTAAAAACATGCTTACGGGCCCTATTTTTTTTTCTTTAGCAAGTCATTGCTGTGTTTGTGCCCCTTTAACATGGGTGTTTTTGTGCCTCTATGCTGGCGATAGCCTTTGCCGGGGGCATTATGTTCACAAGCTGTCCATCTATCCATCCTATTTTTGTGAACGTGATATCTCAAGAAAGCTTCAAGGGAATTTCTTCAAATTTGGCACAAACGTCCACTTGAACTGAAGAATAAACTGGTTATCGCAAAATATGTTTTTGGCCATAACTCTTACGCCAGTTATGACAAAACTTGACACAAATGTCTAACAGGATGAAATAATGAAGGTCAAAAGGTCAAAGGTCAGCTTGACTGTGACATCATCATGTTTTAACGTCATATCTCAGGAACAGAAGGGGAGACATTTGGTCAGATGCTGAATTGGTGACTCTAATCTTGAAACTGTGCTGATTGTATAGATCTTCTGTGTGTGAAGCATCCATGTTTTCACTGACATGGATGGAGACTGTCAGAGACACTGGACTGGTGACATGACATGACCTCATCATGATGCAACCTGGAGCTTTAAATAACCTCAACTTGAACCTTTTGAGGTTTCTGGTACCCAGTTCATGCGTGTGTTTCCACTGTACGTTACACAGCAGGATGTTTCCCATATATAGTTTTATAAAGGCAGAGATGGGTCTGAATATTCCGCTAGCTCCTATAAATATGACCGTATTGTCATATTTATGGTCTGTTTGGTCGGCCAGAGTCTGTAAGTGGTTTTGGGACAGGCAGCGTTGTAAATCAGAGGAATATGGAGCCACACATGATGTGAATGTGTTTTTAGTTCTGTCACACAGTCCGACCTGACACAACTCATTGTACGTTTGTGCGAACCACAGATACGTTACATTTGTGCCTTATTATGTGGGATATGTTGAAACTTGATGGTAAACAGCAACAAAAGAAACAAAAACCACTCATGTTTTAGCTTAAGATACCCAGTTTGGGGGGCACAATCCCTGCTGGAAAAACAGCTATGTCCCTGTAAAATCAACCACTTTTCCTTGCACCTTTCCAGCAGGAAATGCAGCGGTGTCTTGGTTGAAGATAACTGTTTTCATGGCACTATGCCGGCAGGAAATGCAGTGATATTTCAGTAAAATAAACCATTTTAGTGGCAATTTTCAACTGATACGTTACATTTGTACATTATTATGTTGGATACGTTGAGACTTTACGTTCAACAGCCTGAAAAGAAACAAAAACCACTTGGTTATGGTTAGGAGAAGATCATTTTTTAACAGTGGTAAAAATAGTGATGTCCCTGTAAGAAAACAGTCACATTCCGTAGCACTTTTCCCGCAGGAAATGCAGCAATGTCTTGGTAAAAAGCACTGTTTTTGTGGCATTACGCTGGCAGGAAACAAAGTGATGTCGCTGCAAAAAACAACCGCTTTTTTTGGCCTCTTTCGTGTAGGGAATGCAACGATGTCTTGGTCTCGTGGCACTATCCAGGCAGGAACACAGAAATATTTCAGTAAAAATAACAACACTTTTTGCGGCATGTTTCTGGTAGGAAAAACAGCAGTGGTTTGGTTAAAAACACAACTTTTTGTGGCAGAGATATTTCAGTAAGAAATATCTCTGAGGTAGTAGGGGGAAATTTTCCGGCAGGAAACACAGTGATGTTTCATGGCACTATCGTGGCAAGAAATGCAGTGAGGTCTTGCTTAAAAAACAACTGCTTTTTGTGGCAGTTTTCCAGCAGGAAATGCAGATATTTCGGTTAAAAACAGCTGCTGTCATTATCATTGTGTCATTACTCCCACAAAAAACATCAGAAGCTCTTTGATTGGTCGTTAAATCAGATTATAGTCAGGGTTCGATCTCTCCTGGATGAATAACTTATTATTTTTGTTATATAAATAACACAGAGTTCCCTCAAGTTCAAATGTCTATAGTTCTCCTCCACCCCCCCGTCTGAGTCAAATCTGCTGCCTGAAATACTCCAGAAATAACGATGCTACAGAGCGCCGCTGAATCTGCTGAATCACGTCAGGGAATGAATCCTCCTCCTTGTCCCGCTCCGGCACTCCTTCACCCAGGGGACACGGCGCTCTGATGGACAGCCTGTGAGTGATGGACGCAGCCCGAGGCGGAGACACTGCCTCAGTGTGTTCAGACCACAGCCGCCTCTGTTCAGGCCCCGCGGGGGGCCATCGGGGGGCCCCCAGAGCCCCGCAACAAATCTCCCAATTGTACTCCCCAACGCTCAGCAGAAACATGCCACATGATCCTTATCAGGCGGCCTTTAAAGTAAATATACAGCCCGACGTGTATTAACATAAATTATCCCAGCGTGTTAGCCGGGGACGCTGATTGCAGCTAACTGCATCAGAACGCTGCTGTGTGTGTGTGTGTTTATATGTGTGTGTGCGTCAACCTTGCCAATATTTGTTCAAGTTGCCTCCAATGAGATCTCGGCGTCCGGGCGAGATCTGTATGAACACAAGCTGCGAGTGATGTCATTCATTGAGCGGCCATGAATTGGAACAGAAAGCAGTAAGCTCCCTTAATAGCTGCCTTCTTGAATCGTTGCCATCTCTCCTGGAGAATGTGTGTGTGTGTGTGTGTGTGTGTGTGTGTGTGTGTGTGTGTGTGTGTGTGTGTGTGTGAGGCTTTCTTTATTTCCACACATGTTAGCACGTGCTATTACCAGGTCAGTCAGTAATCAGAAATGCCCCGAAACAAGAGAGGTTAAATTAGTTCACTGGTTGTTGGCTGGCAGTGTTGTTGGCGATGATTCGTTATGCAAATACATCGATGGAGAGGAGCTGCTTTTCTTTTTTCTTTTTTTTGCTTTGTCACTGTGGGAGCCTAAGAAAACAAACACCAGACTGGTAAACACATTTACTATAATCAACAGAAGGTCATGAAGCTGTCGTGTCTTCATCTGGGCAACATTTAAATCAGCTCGTCACAGGAAACGTCTTTGAATGTCACCAGCGTCTGAAACACAGCGATGGAAAGTAGCTAAATATTCAACATTTATCTCACAGCTCTTTGTCATTCTCGTTCTCATTAACACAGTACCTCAAAAACACCTAAAGGTAGTGTCTTCTTATTTTGGCACAAACGTCCACTTGGACTCAGTGATAAACTGAGTTGAATTTGGTGGTTCACAATCAAAGTTCAAGGTCTGCGTGACTTTGCATCTGTCTCATTCTCTTGAATGTGATATCTCAAAAGGGCCTAAAGGAATTTCTTCAAATTTGGCGCAAACGTCCACTTGGACTGAGAACTGAGTATAATTTGGCAGTCAAAGTTCAAGGTCACTGTGACCCCACAACATATCTTTGTGCCTCCATGCCAGTGATAGCCATGGTCAGAGGCATTATGTTTTCAGGTTGTTCGTCCATACGTATGTTCTGTGTCTCTGTATCTTAAAAACACCTCAAGGGAATTTCTTTAAATATCACACAAACATCCACTTGGACTCAACAATTAACTGAGTAGAATTAGGTGGTCAAAGGTCAAGGTCACTGCAACCTCATCTGTCTCATTCTCGTGAACATCATATCTCAAAAACACTTTACAGTAATCTTTTCACATTTGGCACAAACTTTTACTTGGATTCAAGCATGAACAGATTTTGATGATTTTGGAGGTTGAAGGTCAAAGGTCAAGGTCACTGTCACCTCACCATCTTTATGCCTCCACACTCTTAATAGCTGTGGCCAGAGGCATCATGTTTCCATGTTGTCCATTCATCTCATCCTAGTGAACACGATATCTGAAAAACGTCTTGAGGGAATTTCTTCAAATTTGGCACAAACGTCCACTTGGACTCAGCAATTAACTGAGTAGAATTAGGTGTTCAAAGGTCAAGGTCACTGTGACCTCATCTGTCTCATTCTCGTGAACATGATATCTCAAAAACAGTTTACGGTAATCTTTTCAAATTTGGCACAAACTTTTACTTGGATTCAAGCACAAACTGATTTTGGTGATTTTGGAGGTTGAAGGTCGAAGGTCAAGGTCACTGCGACCTCATCTGTCTCATTCTCATGAACATGATATCTCAAAAACAGTTTACGGTAATCTTTTCAAATTTGGCACAAACTTTTACTTGGATTCAAGCAAAAACTGATTTTGGTGATTTTGGAGGTTGAAGGTTGAAGGTCAAGGTCGCTGCGACTTCACTATCTCACACTGGCAATAGCTGTGGCCAGAGGCATCATATTTCCATGTTGTCCATTCATCCCATCCTTGTGAACACGATATCTGAAAAACGTCTTGAGGGAATTTCTTCAAATTTGGCACAAACTTCCACTTGGACTGAAGAATAAACTGATTAGAATTTTGTGGTTAAAGCTCAGAGTTCAAGGTATCTGTAACCTCGCATCCGTCTCATTCTCATGAATGAAATATCTAAAAAAGGCCTTGAGGGAATTTCCTCAATTTGGCACAAAAGTTCACTTGAACTAAAGGATGAACCGATTGGATTTTGGAGGTCGAAGGTCAAAGTTCAAGGTCACTGTGACCTCACAATACATCTTTATGTCTCCGCACTGGTGATAGCCATGGCATTATGTTTTCAGGTTGTCCATTTGTGTGTCCCGTCCTGGTGAAGACGATATCTCAAGAGTACCTTGAGGCAATTTCTTCAAATTTGGCACAATCGTCCACTTGGACTCACGGATGAACTGATTTGATTTTGGTTGGTTGGTGTTTCTTGGGTGACCCCATCACTGCGTTTCCATCAGCCTTTGTGCCACCAAACCTGTTTCTTTTTCAGCAACCTGTCACTGTGACTCCCACGGCCCCAAACGTGGCTGCTGTCTTCGCAAGTCATTGCTGCGTTTGTGCCCCTAAATGTGGGTGTGTTTATGCCTCCAAGCCGGCAATAGAGTGCCTCAAGGGAATTCCTTTGAATTAAGCACAAACATCCACTTGGACTGAAGAATCAACTGATTTTGTGGTTGAAGGTCAAATGTCAAGGTCACTGCGACTTCACAAAACATGTTTTCGCCATAACTCAGGAATTCATGCGCCAGTTTCGACCAAACTTCTCACAAATATCTGATGATTGTCATTTTTTATCGAGCATTTTAAGGCGCAAGGGATTGACATTAGATTAAATCCCCAAGTTTCCCCTCGTTTTCTAGCAGACTCTATTGCATGAGGTATTTTTAGATTGTGGTACTTTAATGTTTCCTCCATCTCTGCTGAAATGATTCCCCGGCCAACACACACACAGAGCTGCAGCATCAGCAGGATTACGGTGTATTTACAGTACCTGCTGAACATTAAATAACCTGTTAACACCTATTGTTTTATTATCGGAGTACTCTAACATATGAACACTGTTGACTTTAGCCGAGTGGGCCACGAGCAGAGCAGCAGCAGCCCTCTGAACATCAGGACTCCTGTGATTCCTGGAAAAACAACCGCGCTCATAAATCTTTCAGCTCTTGTTCTTCCAGTTCGGAGCTCCGAGGCGAGGCGAGCCGTCCACAACGGATAATCTTCTAAGTGTGTGGCTATAAGGAAAATAATTCAACACCAAATCCACGTTAAGATGATAATGGCGTTTTGTACCCCTGCACAAATTCATCTAAGCCTCTTAATTATATGAGTTGTACAGTGTTTTGCCCAGCGCCTTCTTAACTGATGAAGTCACTCATACCAGGAGATTAGCTGGCTGGGAGGCCTTGGCGGGGCGGCTCGCCTACTGACCCATGATGCGAGGAAGGTGAGGTGGGCCGCGGCGTCTTCATGTGCACGCAGGAAAACAAACAATCTGAACCAGGTGTCGGACAGAGAAACAAAAAGCTTTCAGTGTTAATGAGTTAACTCAGCAAACTGGTGATTAAATATTCAAACAGGACACCGTGTGCATGAGACAGCAGAAGAGCTATGTTCCCTCAGTTTGACAGGTTTGACGTGGAGGAGGACTGACGAGAGGCGAGCAGCAGTCTGACACCGAGCGGCTCAGTGGAAAGTTCAGAGCAGTGGGTGGGCCCAAAGATTCACCTTCAGCTCGTTGCTTCAGAATCTGGGGTCACTGAGTACGTTACATGGACGTTAGTGTCCCTGCAGGGTTTCTGCGTCCGCCTCAGTGTCCCAGGAATTACATCCCACAATTTAAAAGCACCAAGTCGTGTGTTCTCAGTGAAGTGGAAAGGTGTGGAGGTCAGAATTCCTTACTGTCGCTGCCGTGCGCAGATACTGCAGGAGGAGCAGATTCTCAGATAAATAAAACAAAGATACTACATCAAGTAAAGAGGATCTACACCTGGTTTGAACATTATACGTCCGTTGAATAGGCGTTCATTGTGGTGAGCAGTGTCACAGGGTCAGATGCTACACCTACAGGCATGTCTAGAACGCTGTTAATCAACTATGAGACGGCTGTAGTTGTTTTCATGCAGCAACATGTTATCCGTCATCAGGAGGTGGAGGGGATGATGGATGGCGCAACTCCAAGGTGAGATGGTTGCGGAACTTCAGACCACTTTTCTAGACCAATAGACATCGCTGCATTTCCAGTGGAATTTGAGTCTCTTATCATGTGTGGTTTCTTAGCAAGTTATCAGTGCATTTGCAACGGGGCTGTGCCATCAAACATTTTACATTTTCAACAGAATTTGTGCCCTTAATCGTGGATGTTTTCTAGCGGTGTTGTGCCAACATGGGTGTTTTTTGAGCAAGAAATTTGCTGCATTTCCAGCAGAATTTGTGCCTTTAATTGTGGGTGTTTTTAGCAAGTTGTCAACGCATTTCCAGCAGCGTTTGGGTGTTTTTTGAGCAAGAAAGTTGCTGCATTTCCCGTGAAATATGTGCCCCGAAATGTGGGTGTTGTTTTAGCAAGTCATCACTGCATTTCCAGCTGTGTTGTGCCACAAATCTTGGTGTGTGTTTTTTTATTTTTCAATATGTTTTAACCACATTTCCAGTGGACTGTGTGCTCCTCATTGCGGGTGTTTTTTTAGCAAGTTGTCACTGCATTTGCAGCAGCATTGTGCCACCATATGTCGTTGTTTTTTTATTTTATTCTGCAGGTCCGGCAGAATTTATGCCTCGAATTGTGGGTGGTTTTTTGGTAAGTCATCAGTGCATTTCCAGCATCATTTGTACCACTGAAACTGGAAAGTTGTTTTTAGTAAGTTGCCGCTGTGTTTCCAGCAGTGTTTGGGTGTTTTTTGAGCAAGTCATTGTTGCATTTTCAGCTGGATTTGTGCCCCCAACATGGATGATTTTTGGTTAATGCATCACTGCATTTCCAGCGAATTTCAAGCCCCTAAATGTGGGTGTTTTTTAGCAAGTTGTCACTGTGTTTTCAGCTGCATTTACGCCCATAAACCTGGGTATGTTTTTTGTAACCTGCCACTACATTTCCAGCAGTTTTCATTTTCTGCTACCAAACAGGGTATGTGCCCCTAATTGTGGGTGTTTTTTAGCAACTGGTCTCTGCATTTCTAGCAGCTAATTGGCCACCAAAGGTCAGTGGGTTTTTTTCTTTTTTGCAAGTTGTGGCTGCATTTCCAGCAGCATTCGGGCCCCAAACATGGATATTTTTTAGCAAGTCATTGCTGTGTTTTCAGCTGCATTTATGCCCCTAAACATGAGTATTTTATTAGCAACCTGTCACTACATTTCCAGCAGTTTTCCTGCCACCAAACAGCGCTTGTGCCCCTAAATGTGGGTGCTTTTTTAGCAAGCCGCTGCTGCATTTCCAGCTGTGTTTTCAGCCTGAACGTGATCTTTTCCTCACCATCACCAAGTAATTTTTGTGCCTAAACTTCACCGCACATTAACCACAGCATTGTTTAAATGTAAGTTTTGCCAGTGGCCTTTTAGTAGCTGATAAAAATATTCTGAACTTGCTGCTCAGCCTTTTTATTAGATTGATAACGTTCAAATCAGGTGCAGAGGCTTCACTAGATGAAGTATCAAGTCTTAATCCTTGTGACTTGTGTGTGACTCCAGACACAAGTCTCAAGTCTGCAGCTTTAATGAACATTAACCGACTGCCCGAACTCCATCTACCACAGCTGGGGTTTAACTTAATTTTTCACATCAAACAAACGTGAATTCTCTTTGTCATTAAGTTAAATCACCTGAACGTTCACTCTGCTGGTGAAAAGTGTGAGAGGAGGTATTAAAAGAGATTTACTGGACTCTGTAATTAATGAATCCAGGTGTTTTATCGACCCTGGCGCCTACAAATCAGCCTCTTGGGTCCAACCCCTGATCAGGATCCAGTCGCCTTTAACTATCAGGTGCTGGAGCCAAACTCTCTCTGTCCTCCAGTCCTCCCGAGTCGCGAACCTCAGGGCGACAACAACAGCTCAGTGTGCGCCGACCCCCACCTCCCCTTCCTGCAACGCCAATTCATCAGGCCGGGCATGACACAAGAATTGCAGCCCCCTTAATGTCAAGGCAATCAGAGACTCAATCAGAGCCGCAGAGCACAGTGGGAACCACACTCCCAACACATGTGCGCAGGAGTACCCCGAGGGCCCCAAATCTGCAGAACTAATGAGAGAGAATATATGTGCCCCACAAGTATGTGCCCTAGAGAGGCTCGGCAGCAGCTCAGGGACCCAGCACCCTTAGAGAGAAAGCAGAAAAAAAAGGAAATCAGTAAAACGGCGCTCCTGTAATGAAGCTTTAACCCTTTATTCAGAGACAAGACCAAACCTGCCCGGACACAACCTCTGAATCCTGGAGGAGGAAACGAAATATCTGCCAAGGGCACACAGTTAAAGCTCCGAGGGAGCACTGTAGGTGCCTCCCTCAAATGAGAGCTCTTAAATAATATTGATGTAAGCCTGGAGAGACACGTGGCCTGATTTAGATAATGGATGTGCCTTTCCTTTAAATTACTGTCAATTATTCAAAAGAAACATTTCAAGTGAGAACAATGCCTAATTGGGAGTTACCAAGAAAAGCAAACTGTCCCCCATTGTGCCTTTTGCAACTTGCTCTGTCCTACTTTTCTCGGGCACTGGGTGCAACAATGAAAACGTCCAAAAAAAGAAAGACAGCGAGAGATGAAAGATGCAGCGCCGAGTGGGAACAACTGGGTCTGAGAGTTGCTGCTTATTCGCAGGAAGTTGTTTGTCAGAGTTGGTGGTCACGGTGAAATAAGGTCCCAGTGTACAGTGTGTTTTCTTAACCTCGTCATCAGCCCGATTCTTGATGCTCTAATGCTTTTGGTATGCCTCTCCCTGACCTAGAAACAGGGATAAGCATCAGGCTTAATCAGGCAACAAAAATGGCAGCTTGCTCACTGTACACTTATGAATGAGGCTCTCATTATCAGAGGTGCTGATCATCGGAGGGGGCGACGTTGCCACTGAAAACGGTTCCTTCTTAACCATCAGATTATCTCATGAATAGTCATAAGGCTGGCACGTCATTCTCATGAACCCTCGGCGGTATGAATATTCTAATGAGGCCCGGCCGGCTTCTTCTTCTTCTTCTCCTCCTCATGAATATTCATAGAAGGGAGGACGCTTGTGAGCGGCGGCGCACCGTGCGGGTCAGTTGGACGCAGTGATCCAGCAGCAGCAGCAGCTCCGGCTTAAACAACCATCTGGAGTGTTTAGGGAGCACAATGTGCCACGCCCCCCCTGTTAGTGCCCCCCAAAAAAACATGAAGAACAAGATGAATTACATCATCTTTAAAGACTGCGTCGCTCAGTTTCTCCTCAAAGGAGTCGATCAGCTGATCATACGAACAACTCCTGTGGGTTTGGGTTACCTTAACCTTAACCCTCAGAGTCTTTAACTGAGGTTTGGGGCTCTGGTTGCTCCTCAGTTTGCTTCTCCCTGGTCCACATACCAGTCTGAGGGCGAGGTGGTTTTGGCATACGATCAGTTCTCAACCAAAAGCTGAGATGCAACAAATGTTCTGTTCTAGTCTCATTTGAAGAACCAGAGCTTTTGGATCTTTAATGATCTTTACAATGTGAAATAGTGAAAGAAAACTTTATTGTTCACACTGTCTCTCGTTCCAAAGTCGTCAAATACTGTTGTTGATTTCCAGGTCAGACTCTGACAAAAAACAGGCATCCTTTTGTGGTCCGTTTGAGACACTACTGGACAACAAAGTGATTTAAGGACCTGGAAGGTCCCTATAGGAGGGGCAGGGGGCATGGCAGATGGGTCCAAATACACCTTCCCATCCCAACTTGTCAAATAACCAAATAACTTTCATGTGTACGTATGATGCACAACCATAAACTTACAAATGACAACATTCTGTAAATCTTACTATATAATGACGATAACTGTGTGTGTGTGTGTGTGTGTGTGTGTGTGTGTGTGTGTGTGTGTGTGTGTGTGTGTGTGTCCCACGTTTTTCTCCTCACTGACTTGGTCAATCCATGTGAAATTTGGCACAGTGGTAGAGGGTCATGGGAGGATGCCAATGAAGCAATATTACATCAATTGGCCAA
>NC_065521.1:1049427-1083962 GCF_006386435.1 Epinephelus moara | reverse complement strand
GTCTGTCCCACGTTTTTCTACTCACTGACGTGGTCAATCTATGTGAAACTGCACATAGGCATTGAGGACTGGCATAGGTAGAAGGTGACAAAGCTACCTAGTGAAAACTGTGCAGGGGGTTGAATCAGACATGCAGCCCTGCAGAGTGGCGTCTGACCAATGCACCGGCACCGACAGAAAAAGCTGTCCTTTCACATCGGCATGATTTTCGGCCGGTGGCTAGGACAACAACGAAAGTTAAGGCGGCAGAATTCCCTGTAGGGTGTGCGGGAGGGATGGTGGATAGATCCAGCAACCATCAGCTTCCACTTATGGGGGCCGGTGTTCGCTTCCCATAGGATTGTAAAGCCAAACTCTGTTCTTTTGTCCTAAACCCAACCAATTCAATTCTATTCAGTTTCAATTTTGAAAACAATGCATGTAACAGGCTGAAGTTGACACGGCATCCCAGAACGTCAACAACCAACACACCCAGGGTACCTTGGACGTCATATGTGGACGTGGAAATTCCATGACCACACGTGGACATGTGACAAGGTCACAGTGAGGATGTGTTGGTCCGACAGATAAAGAAGAAGCGCCGCAGATCGCCTGAGCGTCACAACTTCATGGTCCATAAATAAAACAAACAAAACCCCATAAAACAGAAAGCATACGACACATTTTCTCCCGTCAATCAGCACTTTTGCTCAAATGCTCCCAAACAACATGTTGGACGTTTCAAATCTGCTGCATGAAATGATTCTCCATGGTTTGCAAGATAATTCTTGTAGTAAAATATATCATGTATGAAAGAATAATGTCACAGTTTTGTGTTTATAATCCAACTGTATACATCGTATTTGAAAGGCATAAAACTCCTGCTGGCTTTAAGAGTCTGTGTTTGCTCCTCTGTGTGTGTCCATGTCATAAGACTTTGTTTGGGATCATCTGCAGAGCTCCACGTGCCGTCTTGACTAATCAGGGAGGAGCTGTTGTTGTTGTTGACTGCGGCTTCTTCAGCTATGTTTCAGATGTGGAGATGTTCAGACTGTGACTCACCTCCACACTTATCATCCCTGAGTATCTCTGACACACTGCGAGTGTTTTGGTGTTGAGACGCCTGCAGTGGCTCGGCGGCCGGCGTCCAAAAGACACCGAGACACTGTGGATGAAAAGGAATGCCTGAGGCTTGAGTCAGGAGGCGTCTCAACAACAACAAGCCGAGGAGGAAACCACAAGCCAGGCGAGGATCCACCCGCCGCTCCTGGAGGAGCGCCAAGCGTCTTTAGAGGTCTGAGTTAACACCTGAATCCTTTTAAAGGAGGATGAGACCGCAGGATGACCTGAGGAGCCTCCGTGCTGCAGCGTGGCACCAACCTCCAGACATATTTCTCTGTGTCTAACTTGTTGAAAACTTTGAATTCATTTCACTTGCTCTAATATTTCATTTCTGCGTTTGGTTTTTATGACCCGACAGCTGAAATATTTGAGCGACGTTAACATTCCTTCAAACTGGAAACATTCCTTCTCTCCAGATTTGATCAGGTTTGTTTTGTCGTGGTTGTTTCTCAGTTGCATTTGATGGTTTCATTTGTCTGTGAGGAAACTGTGGATGCATCTTTACTGTCTGTGAAGCACGTTGTTTCTCCCTGAGAATGAAACGTGCTGTGTTAATAAAGTCCTGCTTGACTGATGATGTGACTGTGATGTGGACGGAGGCCCAGTTCTGCCAGAAGAAGAAATATAGAAGAAAAGTTACACATGACAACATATAAAACTTATGAAATGCTCCATGAAAAGTTTAATTTACCCAGTCAGACTTATTAAGTATAAGTCAAATATATGAAATATTAAGCAGAAATTATGATTTCCTTAGATGGTAGGGTGAAAAGTAGAATTTACTTGGGTTTTAGGGTTCCAAAATGTGAGAAAATCTATGATATATAAAGTCCAAATTATGATTAACTTGGTAATAACTATAATATACTTCGTCAGAATTATGAAATATAAGTAAATTATATGAAATGTTAAGGAGAAATTTAAATTTACTCAAGTAAAAGTATGAAATATAAGTCAAATTATGATTTATTTAATAAAATGTGGAATAATACTTCATCAGAATTATGAAATAGACTCAAAATTATGATTGACATGGTAATTAGTATAATTAATTCAATCAGAATAACAAACTTTGAGTCAAATTTATGATCGTCTCAGTAGAAAGTTTATAGTATTTAGTCAGAATTCTATAAGTTCAATGTATAAAAGTATGATTTACTTCGGTAAATGTATGAAACGTCAGTAAATGCTATGAAATAAAAAGGAGAATTTTGATTTACTTGGTGACAGTAGAAGTTACTCAAAATTCCAAAATATAACAAAAGTCATGACATAATGAGTCAAATACACTTAGTCGGAATTATAAAACATAAGTCATGATGTACTTGGTGATAAGCATAATTAATTTAATCAGAATTATGAACTTTGTGTCAAATTTGTGAGACAACAAAAAAGTACTTTTTGCTCATACGTTTGACTTTAATTTTATACTTTTACCTAAGTTGATTATAAGTTTAGCTCCATATTTCATGATTTGACCTATACTTCTATGTAAATTATAATTCTTACTTCTTACTGAAATATAAGGCAGATATTCTGATTTACTTAGAGACAAGTATGAAATATAAGTAAGATAAGATATTCTATAAGTAAGTAATCTTATAAGTAAGATATTCAGCCACAATTGTGATTTACTTGGTGATAAGTAGAATTTACTTTGTCAAAATTCCAAAATATGAAAAGATTTATGAGATATTAAGTCAAAATTACGATTTACGTCATGAAAGTATAATATACTTATGAAATATAAGTTTGATTTACTTAAGTAAAAGTATAAAATATTTATGAGATTTTAGTCAAAATTATGATTTACTTGATGATAAGTCAAAAATACTTGGTGAGAATTCCAAAATATGAAAATATTAGGTCAAAATAATGAATTGCTTTGCGAATGGTTTAGTACACCTCGTCAGAATTATGAAGTTTGAGTCCAACATATGAAACATTAAGCCAACATTATGATCAACTTGGGTAAAAGTATGAAATATGAGTCAAATTTATGGGATATTCAGTCACAATTATGATTTACTTGGTGATAAATAGAATTTACATAGTCAGAATTTCAAAACATGAAAACATTAAGTGAAATTTTGATTTACGTGTTAAAAAGTATAACATACTAAGTCAGAATTATGAAATATAAGTAAATGCAGTGAAATATTTAGCAGAAATTTTGATTTACTGAAGTGAAAGTATGAAATGCTTCACTTAGTGAAACGTATAATATACTTAGAATTATTTTTAAAGAATAAGTCAAATGAATGAAATATTGAGCCCATATCATGATTTACTGAGGTAAAAAATATGACATAGATATTAAGTCAAAATTATGACGTATTTATTTTGAACTATGTAAAATTAAGGCGAAATTCTGAGATACACAGTTTACGAGATACTAATTCAGTCAACATTACTAATTATCTCATAATATTAACGTTATCATATGAATGTGACCCACTGCTAAATCAAAAAGTCAAAATGTTTTTGATTAACCATGATTATTTCATATTTTTGCATGTATTGTCCTGGAAGTAATGAGCCTCCATATCCAGGGTTATGTTGAAAGTAATGAAGCTGATTTAAATCTGTGGTTGCCAGGTTGTAAAAGTGTTTCTGTAGACGTTGTGTTTCCTCCAGAGGACGTCCTGTATCAGAGGCGAGCTGCTGAACGTGTCAGCTCCGACCCTCCCTTTAATTTTACAGCGTGTCGAAGAAACCACAGACGACTGATAAGACGAGGACGAAGCTTCAGGCTGCTGATGCCTCGACTGCGAGAAAACCTGGAGATGTAACGTGCATGTTTTGATAAGTGCTCTGGAACATTCCAGTCATTCTCCACCATAAACTCGCCGCGCCGACGCCCCTCCAACCGAGAGCTCTTCGATCACGTCCGCATGATGCACCTCGTTTAGGACAGTTTGTCTGAAGTGTTGAAAAAAAGGCACTCAGATGTGTTTATGTTTCTGTTTGAGTGAAAAACGCACATGACCCACACAAGGAGCAACCAGCAGTGGAAAAATCCCCCAAATATTCCACTTAAATTAGCAACACCGCAGTGGAAAAATACTCCATTACAAAGAGTAAA
The DNA here is from genome assembly GCF_006386435.1 of Epinephelus moara. Lineage (NCBI taxonomy): Eukaryota > Metazoa > Chordata > Actinopteri > Perciformes > Serranidae > Epinephelus > Epinephelus moara. The sequence goes on along the minus strand of NC_065521.1, from coordinate 1,079,776 downwards.
CAGTTTGGATTATTGGTGTTAAAGTCAGTGTGCTGCTGTGTGCAGGCTCGTTGTTTGTCTAGTTTCTGGGAAGAAAGAACAAAAGTAAGAAAAAATGGAGGAAATAAAGGAAGATTAAAATGTTTACTGCAAAATCTAAATCTGACAAGTAACTAAAAACTCAACATCAATGTAGCCGATACCTGCTGATGCCTGCTAATGTTAAGATACGGCCGCTCTCACTCGGAAGCTGTCAAATACCGCCGCTTTTGCAGTGATTTTGGCACCAGACACTGATGGCAAAGGCTACCTTTCGCGATGGTATGATACTCCACCGGTTGGCTGGACAGCACCTGACATGGCAGTATGATACACTACATTTTGTGCAGTCTGTTCATACGTATGTACATCTCATTGATGTAAACGCAATATCTCAAGAACACCTTAAGGGAATTTCTTTTTACTTAAGTAAAAGATGTGAAAACTTCCTCCAGCACTGACCAAACGTACCCATATGTATCATGCAAGTATTACATTGTTCAAAAGAAGAAAGAAAGAAATCAAAATCCAAAGAGTTTATTAAGCCCAAACTGTGGTGTTGTGTACCTGTACACACCTCTACCTTCCACCTCTTCAAGCAACCACTACCAAGGACAGGTCAAAGGTCAACAGCCCTGCCAACAGGTACAACAAATATTCCAGTGTCATGGAATAATTAGGAGTCACACTCATGAAGAAAAGGTCAAAGTGATCTGTTCTGCCAAACTGTGTGATTAAAGGAACACACCCATGTTCCTGCGTGCCGTTCACAGCTCCTGTTAAACGCTTTATAATGTGATGTGTTATCTCTATTATCTCTGCTACCCTATGGCACATTCCACCGACTGCTACTGTAACTATGAATGTAAACACTTTGTCCTGGAAACATGAATTCCCTCAGTACAAGAGTGGTTTTTCAACCACAGTGAGTTATGGCGCTGCGTGAGAGATAATAAGTGACTCTAAACCCTGAATTGAAGGTCTAATGGCACCTTCTGAGAAGGGAACTGTGAATTTGAGGAATACTGAAGGATGGACTTCAAGGAATGTTTTCTGAAAAGGTCGCACAGCGTGTGTGAAATGATACCTCCCCACATCTTGAATTCTACTCTGATGCATAAAAATGACTTTTTGATATCATCTACCTGCGTGGCCTTGACATTCCACCGTTTCCTCTGAGAGCGCATCGACTTACCCCTGATTATACTCGGATGGAAAATCCCATCGATATTCCCAATATTCCATGAGAACATCTGCAGTTGACAGTGATGTGACAGCGTCGGTGTGTCCCGGCCAAAGGTTTTCCATCACATGCTGAGGCACCTAAACCTGTTTGTTCCACTGACAAAGCAGTTCAGATAAAAGTGAGTTCATCGAACTCCACATTAAAGGTCTGAATTTATGTGCACGCTATCTACACACCACCAAACAGGAAGTGAAATCCTTGGCTCTGTGCATACAAAAAGTGGAGCTTTTGTGTAAGGTGTAAAATTTTCTGCAAATCAAAGACTCAACTTTGTCCAAACTAAAAACGTAATTTTGTCAAAAAAAAGTAACTTTGTCCAAATGAAAGGCATAACTTTACGCAAACCAAAGACGTTACTTTGCCCAAAACAAAGATGTAACTTGTCCAAACTAAAAACGTAACTTTGTCTACAACAAAGACGTAATTTTGTCCCAAACAATGACGTAACTTTGCCCAAAACAAAGGTGTAACTTTGTCCAAACGAAAGGCGGAACTTTGTCCAGACCAAAGGCGTAACTTTGTGCAAACTAAAGACGTAACTTTGTCCAGACCAAAAACATAACTTTGTCCAAACGAAAGGCAGAACTTTGTCCAGACCAAAGACGTAACTATGTCCAAACTAAAGACGTAACTTTGTCCAAACCAAAAACGTAACTTTGTCCAAACCAAAAACGTAACTTTGTCCAGACCAAAGACGTAACTATGTGCAAACTAAAGACGTAACTATGTCCAAACTAAAGACGTAACTATGTCCAAACTAAACATGTAACTTGTTCAAAATAAAGACGTAACTTTATCCAGACCAAAGGCGTAACTTTTATTTATACTCATTTGAAATAAGACAAAAAAACTTCTCAGATCAGTCTTTGGTGATAAAAGGTTGGGCGGCACAGTGGTGCAGTGGTAAGGATTGTCGCCTCACAGCAAGAGGGTTCCTGGTTTGAACCCAGGGTGTGGGAGCCCCTCTGTGTGGAGTTTGCATGTTCTCCCCGTGTCAGTGTGGGTTTCCTCCAGGTGCTCCAGCTTCCTCCCACAGTCCAAAGACATGCAGGTTAATTGGTGACTCTAAATTGTCCGTAGGTGTGAATGTGAGTGTGAATGGTTGTCTGTCTCTATGTGTCAGTCCTGTGATAGTCTGGCGACCTGTCCAGGGTGAACCCTGCCTCTCACCCAGTGTCAGCTGGGATAGGCTCCACCCCCCGCGACCCCCAAGAGGATAAGCAGTTAGAGAAGGAACACATTTCTGCTGCATTTGATTTTCTTGACCGTTGGAAGATAATTTCCATCTGTGGATTTCTTATCATTGTTGGACTTTCAATAAGAAATGTAATATTTATATGTCATTATTCAATATCTCTAGGTTATTCGTGTCACAGGGTGCATTTTTGTTAAAGGACTGAATATTAACTTGTCAGCTCATCAGCAGCCTCATTATTTCCACTGTGTTTTAAACTCTGTCTGCAGATATCTTGCAATCAAGATCTGATCTGAGGTGGGAAATTACAGCGTGGAGAGCCGGGAGCTCCTGTTTCCCTCCAGGTGACAGGTACTGTACCTTGTCACATCCTGTATGATTGATGACTCATAACCTCTCCCAGTCCTGAAACAAATTACATCTGCTACTCATTCCCCATAAATCAGCCGAAAAAGCACATTCAGTCCCGCTCATGTGTCTGTCAGAGCTCACCACACTGTCAAAACACATAACTGTTTTAGCCTGCTAAACCTCACGACAGCATGTTCACTGCAGGTAAGTGTGTGTGTCACGCAGGACGGCCCCCGGAGGCTCCACTCATTAACATTCCTGTGTTTTGTGGTGGACCTGCTAATGCCGAGCAACATGATAAAACAGCTCTCGTGTGTCACCTGACATGGCCACAAAGTCGGCTCTGTAATTGAGTAAATCTCAGCAGAGTTCCTCTGCACGCTTTGACAAAACACTCTCCTCCCGCCGCCTTCACCTGCTGCGTTTGTGCTGAAGAATGTCTGCACTCTGTGGCTGCTCTTTGTTTTGAAGAGGCTTTTTTAAATCTGTCATTACAAAATTACCACAGCTGAATGTGGAGCGCCTCAAGGTGCAGTTCCTCTAATGGCCACTAGATGGCTCCTCCAAGAAAACTTATGTCAATCATAAATAAATAATGCACATTTTAAGTCTGATTTAAAGGCCGTCCTGTAAAAACAAATACCTTTCTGATACTTTGATACTTTAACACTCAGTTTTAAAGATATTTTGTCCAATGAATATTAGTAACACAAACTACTGTAAAAGCCTAATAAAAACTGCTTATGTTGATGCTAACAAAATAATCAGAGCTTTATTTTCGTAATCATGAGATGTGTAATTTTTACGACCTGTCTGCTCAGTTTGTAAAGACCCAACTCGTCATCACTAATGCTAGCTTCTGCTGAATGTTATCTGCAGTAAGCAAATCAGGTGCTACAATAGCTAAAGCTAACAAGTTGGTTTGGTACTGTTGCATTGCTCACATCAGTCAGTACCCGGTAAGGAACATTTAGAGGGCTCTGGCTGATGGGAGTGTTTTTAGTTCTGCAGGTGTTTGGTCATAAACCAGAGTATTGGACAAAATAAAATGTCGACCTGATGATGACACCAGATTTCACTTTTCAGTGTTTTTGTTTTTGTCTCCATTCTCGTCTCATTCCTGAGCGACAGCAGTCAGAGCAGACTCATCACCTGTCAGATTAAGGGGCGACGTCTTTTCTTGTCATTTCACCGAACTTAACAACAACAGGTCTCATGACTTCAGCTGACACTTCCATTATTTCCACTGGTAATTACACATGATGGATGTCAGCGATGTTATGAACCTCGTCTTACCTTTCCGTCCAATTTCCTGTTTGGCTGTCGTGCATGTGAACATTCCTTTAATGCTAATTGCTAACGCTGCGGCGGTTGCAGTCGATTGCTTCTCAATCATGGAGAGTGTGACCCCGGAGGTCAAACACTTGACCCCTGAAGTCCTGCTGAGTTTTGCTTAGGTATAATTAGGCCTGTTAAGAGCCTTTGTTTGCCTGAGTGGGCACACAGAGAGCGGCCTGTCGTTACTGCCACCCCCCAGGTTACTACTGAGGAATAATGTACACTGATGGTTTTAAAAAGCTGTTTCCTGCATTTATATACGTTATTCATCTAGAAAATAATACATTATTAAGAGACTAATAGGCTGAATTACATATGGACTTACCCCGTAATCAACTAATGCAACAACAATGGAACTTGAACTTTTTACAAAGTCCTGTTACTGCATTTTCTTTAACTGACATTCAATTCCAGCATCTTTTTGACAGGAGAATTATCTCAAAACAGTTGTTGTAATAACATATTTTTAAAATCGAAACTAGAAAAGAACACACAACCCAGCTGTCTGGACACTCTTTTGAGGGAATTTAGTGAATGAATCAAACTCAAATGATAAAAGTTGACAAAATTATGATTCTTAAAGGTAAGCTGGACAAACATTTTTTTAGGTCCAGCCTTTGTTTCAGGTGACTGAGCAACTGTTTGTGGGTTTTCCCATTAAAACTGTTCAGATTGGACCTTTGAATTTAATGTTTTAGACCAAAACCAAATCAATTTTTTATAGCATGAAAAATAAGCTAACACCATTCTTAGCCAACACACACACATACATGTGGTTGGGTTTAGGAAAAAAGAACGGGGATTGGCTTTACAATCTTACAGGATAGGAACACGGGCCTCCTGGTGAAAGTCCTGTGCTTTGGTACAATTCTGAGCAACTTGTAACATGCTTGAGTGTTTCATGCTGCTTATCAAAATGTGTATGATTACTGCACTACATTTATACAAACTATTATTAACAAATAAAATATGATGTATTATTATAGATTAAACGACCCAGCTGTAAATAAAGTCATTAAAATAAGCTCCACCTTTACCAGCTGCAACCTTAAGGTGATGAACATCAATAATTATACTCCAATAATATAAGATGCATTACTGTGCATTATGTGTACTTTGACATTTGCTACTTTATTTGTATGCTAATTCTTTCGTACTTAATTTAAGTAAGGTTTTAAATGCAGAGGAGAGTTCCTTCTGCTGTTACTTGAGTGAGAGATCCACTTCCACCGCTGTCAAATATAACACGAGGCGATTCACTGGGAAAACCCTCTGACGTCAGCCTCTCTGCTGATAAAACGAGTTGGGAATTTTTATGGGCTTCTGGCCTACATCTCCCAAAATGAAGAGAGGTGTCAACACGTGGGCGAGCATGGCAGGGAAACCACCCGTGTCAGCCGCCCGAGGTAATTGCTCCTTGAGGTTTTTACTGAACAACATGTCATGTCGACTGAATGTTAACTATCCTTTGATAAGAAGGAAAAACAACAGCTGGCTCTGTGGTCGGCATCTTTGGCGTTACACCCGATCCCTCTGTTTCTTTTGATGTGATTACAGCTTTAGTTTTTATATCAGCGGTGGGAGAAGTACTCTGACATTACACGCAAGTGTAGAAATACTCGATTACAAGTCCTGCCTGTAAAATGTTAATAAGGTGAAAGTAAAAAATTTACATATAATACCATATTTCAAAGTGCTTGTTATGCAGAATAATGTATATTGTTATTGGATAATGATTATTAATGCATTCATGTGTTCATCAGGGTAATGATTTATAATTACCATCATAAATAAACGGAAAATTGATAGTTAGTTAAACTTATTTTGTTGTAAACAAATAATGACATGATAATTTAGCGTTTAATTAAAAATGCTATAATTTGTTATTTTATTGTTTATTTATTTATCGTTACCCACATTATAACATTTTATGTGCTGTGTTTATTATTTGTTCATGATGACCAAATGTTTTGTAAAGAAATTATTTGTAAAAACATAACGTAGATAGATGGACCAGATATTGTAACACACTGTTAATGGCTATCACTTGGATATTGTTACGACATTAAACACTATATATTAATGTAATTAAATTTAACAGTGTATTATGGCTCCCATTATAACATTTAATATATTACATTAAGTGTGTGTTAATGATTACCAATTAATTTGTAGGAAATTGTACATAGATAGATGACAAGATAATTGTAACATATTGTTAATAGCTTTCACTTGGACATCATTACAACATTAAACACTTGATATATATTTGCTATATATTTCTATAATTTCATTTAATAGTTTTATATTAACATTTAATATACTATATTAAGTGTGTATAAATGATTACCAATTGTTTTGTAGGAAATTATTTATAGATAGATGGACCAGATAATGTAACACATTGTTAATGGCTATCACTTGGACATCATTACAATATTCAACGCTATATGTTTGCTATATATTTATGTAATTCAATTAAACAGCTCCCATTTTAACATTTAATATACTATATTAAGTGTGTGTTAATGATTACTAATTAATTTGGGAAATTTTGCCTGCATTGATGGACCAGATATTGTACCACATTGTTAATGGCTATCACTTGGACATTATTACAATGTTACACACTATATATTAATGTAATTTAATTTAACAGTTTATTATGGCTCCCATTATAACATTTACTATGTTACATTAAGTGTTTGTTAATGAATATCAATTAATTTGTAGGAAACTGTACATAGATAGATGACGAGATAATTGTAAAACATTGTTAACGACTATCACTTGGACATTATTACAACATTAAACACTTCATATATTATATATTAGCTATATATTTCTATAATATAATTCAGGAGTTTATTGTGGCTCCCATGTTAACATTTAATATATTAAATTAAGTGTGCATTAATAATAACCAATTAATTTGTAGGAAATTGTACATAGATCGACCAGATATTGTACCACCTTGTTAATGGCTATCACTTGGACATTATTTCAATGTTAAACACTATATATTAATGTAATTTAATTTAATTTAACAGTTTATTATGGCTCCCATTTTAACATTTAATATATTACATTAAGTGTGTGTACCAGCTAATTTCTAGGAAATTGTACATAGCTAGATCGAGCAGATACGGTAACACATTGTTAACGGCTATCACTTGGACATTATAACAACATTAAACCCCTTATATAATATATATTTGCTCTATATTTCTATAATTTGATTTACTAGTTTATTGTGTTTTAACATTTACTATATTACATTAAGTGTGTGTTAATGATTACCAATTAATGTGTAGGAAACTGTACATAGATGGACCAGATATTGTACCACATTGTTAATGGCTATCACTTGGACTATTCCAATAAATGTTAATAAGTTTAGTGTAGTGCATCTATAAACACCCATATGTGTTTAGAGATGCACTACTAGTGGTTATTAACCATATAACAAGGTACTAAAATCATCAATTGCAACTTTACACTGGCAATGTAGACAATTTTACCGTTAACAATGTGTTGTAAATATCTGGTCTGTGTATCTCTGTAATGTTTGTACAAAGTATTTCTTTAGGATTTTCCAGTCATTTGATAATCATTAACAAATACTGAATAGTTAATGGTTATTAATTGGACATTATTGAAGCATTATTTGGATGGCTATTGTAAAATTGTAACTGATTATAACACCTCGTTAAATGGTTAATAAATACTGGGGTGTGCATTCATAATCAGTTGCAATTTTGTAATAGCCGTCCAAATAATATCTATAGATGGTGTACAAACCAAGTGACCAAGTGTTACAAATATCTGCTCCATCTTTCTATGTAATGTTTTTACAAACATTTTCTTAAAGAGTTACAAATAATTTGGTAATCATTAACAAATATTTAATATAGTATATACAATGTTTAGTGTGCAACAATAAACTGTTAAGATAATATAAATGATAGCATTGCTAATCATTCGTAACATTAATAATTATGATATTGTTAACAGTAAAATAACTAAACTTTAGTTAACTATCAATTTACTATTTATTAATGATGGTTGTTATGAAGTGTAACCACACTTAGTTACTTTCCACCACTGGTTTTTGACTCCAGGACCGTCTCTCAAGTCTCACGACCCAACAACACATCCATACGATTGGTAATAAGAAATTTATTTTTCAACAATTACAAAGAACAAAATATTTCAAAAGCATATTCATATGTTACATCGACTGTACAGGGATCAGATGGCGTGTGCTTCACTCTAAATGACTCTGTAACGAGAGCTAACAAAAAGAAGAAAGTAAACTAGGAATATTTAAGTAATTTGATGAAAAAATATGAAATATTCCATGTCTAGGTACAAAATAGAAAAGAGATTAAGCTGATTATGGACTGATATTATACCCTGATACAGTGTTTAGGCCTCTTTTAAACTGTCACAAAGTCATTTACAACAACACAAACATGACGGCATTGCCATCTTTCAATAGCTAAACCTCTTGGCCTCTTTGGTTCCATGATTAGGTATAATACATTTGAACTGAGCTCAATTTTGCTTCTATAAAAATAACTTTTTTTTTCAATGGCAGTTTCTATTCATTTTTATTTTTCTTATTACTAGTCACACAGCTCCCCAGTGCAAATATTCTAACAACCATTCGCTTTGAAGAATGAGCGAAAGATTACAGTGGCAGGCGAAGACGGGGTCGAGCGTCGGACAGGAGGTGGGAGGAGATAATAAGCAGTACCTGCAGGTATTCTCTTAAATGTGTACCTGGTGGTGGTGAAGCCTGTGAATGAGAGCAGGGCTCGTGAAATAACAGGTCTAACCTGAAAATATCAAAGTGATGTCAAAGTGACTGAAACTGTGTCTCAAAGTGTGTTTCGGTGCCGAACTGGGAACTCCACTGGGACACATTCATTTAGACTCCAAAATCACTGTTCATGCATCACATCTGGGTCAAAGTTAGCCCCAGTTAGCCTCCTTTTAGATTTCAGAGGATTCAATTGATGATCGCGTAAGGGAAGGAAAACTGCTCCTTAGAATCACTATTCAGTAACACCGATTGAATCCTTTAAAGACTCGTCCATCCAGCTTTGTCCTTTGCACAATAAAGTAGATTTCTGCAGCTTATTACCTGGAAGAAATGTATGTTTCTGCTAACCACAGATATGTCGCTGAAGATTCTCAGTCATCCAGGTCATGGTAATCTTAAGTGCTCTATCGTAGGCAACTGGACTTGCTTAAGGTTTCTTGAAGACGTCTCGCCAGTCCACCAGAAGAGGACTCTTGGATGAGAGGTGAAACGTCCTAAAGAAACTCAAGCAAGTCCAATTGCCTTTGATATAGCACTTAAGAAAGACGGATATGATTGATTTCTACTTTTCATATCAACATTTCTAAAGTGATATTAGAGCTTGGCAAGATGCCTGCCAAGCTGCAGACCAGCAAATAACAAATCCACTTGTGGTTGAGGCTGCTGTCAGCCCTAGAGTGGTCTCCTTTGGTCTGAATCAGGGACTCATGTTGTTCCAAAGTTGTATAATTGCCTAGAGTTGGTTTGTGTTCTCACGGCAGCATTTACAAGAGGACCAGATCAAATGCCTTGTGTGAGAAAGCTGCTCTTGATTGGTCAGAATTTCCATGTGGGAAAAATCCAGGAAGTAAAGCAAACGTTGAAGAAGAGTACACTTGCAAGATAAATGTGACACTTTCTAATGTCACAATGGAGGGACAACTACGCAGGTTGATTTTAGCGCTGCTCATCGTGGACTATATTGCTGTCATTGTTCATTTTAGTCAAACCATACAGTTTGAAAACGAGGCGCGGCTCCAACTAGAAAACAATGTTTTGATGCATTGGATGTGCTGAATGTGCATATTAAGGCAGTACAGGAGGAGGTGCACATTAATAATCCTCCAGGACTGTAACATGCTCATGTTTAACCCAAACAATGTGTCATGTGACTGCAGTTGCTTCACATCCAGGTCGGAACACCTTCTCACCACAAACCAACCGCACCAGAGTTCCTTTGGAACCGGACTGAGACCACCTCTTCAAGAAGGTCTCAGTCCGGTTGTTTTGGTGTGTTCACACCTGCACAATGAACCGCACTGAGGGGGCAAACCAACTAGAGTTCGACTGAACCGAACCAATCAGGGCAGGTGTGAAAGAACCCTCAGTAAGGTGTTGTGCTGTGTTCCCTGCCAGAGATTGTGCCCTCCAGATTGGTGCTTTCAGCCAAAGCCTGATCTTTTCCTAGCCACATGTTAACCACAGCATTGTTGAAACAACAGTTTTTTTCTGATGATTGGGTTGATTTCTAGCCTGTTTCAAAACATGCTGCTCTGTTCCAAATAAAATGGTAGCTGCAAGTGACAATGAAACTTTTATATTAGGGTTATGTCATATTTTACATTTTCTATTCTTTCATTCTTTTACCTTTTGGCTTGTGATGCCCTGAAACAAAGTCTACTTTCTAACGCTTTTCATAGGTTGTGTAAAACATTGTGTTCACAACGGGCGCAAATAAAGAATTGGCATGAGTCAATGTAAAGACGGGATTAGACATGAATTCCCGCCAGGCTGCGTGATGGACGCGACATGAGTGATGCAAATGATGCAAATTTAATTGAAATCAGGTGGAATTTTTTCAATAAAAGTGTCAGATTTTTCTCCCTACTCTTCAGAAAAACTTGAATTTTAGCCGGAAAATACACGACGATTCAATGCAAAGATGTGATTAGGAACAAATTCCTACCAGGGGGCAAAATGGACACAAATTAATCAGTGCGAATGTAGCGAGTAGCGCAACTTCACATCATACACTTATTCGCGAGAGTTGAAAAATGTGAACTTCAGCGACCAATTTGCGTCAAGATAGCCAATCAGCAGATCCTCCAGGGACATTTGACACCTCGGACATATCGGCAGAAGTTCATGCATCCGATTAGTGGTGGAGAAGCTGATTGTGATGTTCTGTGGCTACCCCAAGCTCTATGACACTACTTTTACAGAAACAGGAATAAAAAGTAACTCTGACTGACTGAAAATATGCGGGAAGCCTCTCCTCTCTGGCAAAATTTTTTGTCTTTTGGGTGTACATGCGATTTTACACGTGTAAGACACGAGTTATTCACACAAAGCGAGTCAACACAAATTATTCTAGCGTTCAAATTTGCACGAGTAACCTAATGCAAAAATTCACATTGCGTTGGTGTGAGCACAACTTAAGTCTACTAGTTGTCACCAGTTCAACCAATACTCCATTATTTCTTTCTTTGACTGGAGTAGTGTTTTTAGGCCTGAAGAGGTGCGATGATCCAATGAATTTAAGGAAGAGCTCAGAAGATTGAAAGAATTTTGTGTAGCCAAAATTGTGTTTGCTGTGTTGGGAACCATTGCTGTATGATAATGCATTAAGTCCAGCTAAAATATGTCAAAATCTACTGTATTGTGCAACAGACGTAAGAAGTGTAGAGATAGATAATGGTTTTTAGCAACATAATACTTTGAAAGTTGCATCTCATGGACTGACTGGTAAAACATAATCTTAACAGCTGTGGTATTTCTTCCAAAATATATTTGGCAAAAGCCACGTGTAGCATATAAACTTGATTTTTTTTCTACCAGTCGAACGGAAGAGGGGATACTGGCGATGTTGTCAGAAGTTCTAAGGGACTTGTGTTCATTTTCAAATGGAGCTGGATCGAGTCAAGTCTTTGTGTTGAAGTACACTTCACCATCTACCACCAAAGACACATTTCTAATCCTCCAACCTCCCGGCCGAAGCCCGACCTGCCCCCCTGCTCACCACACTTACATTTCAAGTATTGGTGATAGTTTGTCAGAAGAGCTTAAGTTCAGCTTGTCTGGTGTATGGGTAAATACTATACATTGCATAGCTCATGCGGCACTTATTTCTTTTTAGAAGGACCGTGGGCAATGGTGCGCCACATAGGGCTCATTAAAGGCATTTCAATCTGCAAGTGCTATCATCAAAGTGTGTGTCGGGAAGTACGAAGCTGCACCGTCACTAAACTGAGCAATATGGCAACTTTTCACTTTCAGTGACTGAAATGAGATTTTCTTTAATTTCATCAACAGGAAGGAATCCAATCTGAAGGTTTTTCTTGCAACATCCAAACGTTAACAAAAATGTGAGGTCGTTCCTGATATTCACTCCACCATCCTCATGCATGCAAAGATCTTGTCGTCCCTTTGGGATTGGACTGGACTGGAGGACTGGACTGAGCACAGCTGGACGTGGTTCGTGTTGTTAACTACTGAAATCTTCAGATTCCAGTAGGAGGAACTTTTGGCAGGCCCTCAGATACTAAATCGTGCTCTCAAACAATTTGCCCCCTCCTTTTTAGTTTGAGTGGTTCACAGTGAATGATCTCAGCTTTGTAATTTGTGAGACATTGGGTCCGTTTACATGCACATTAATATTCCACCATTATTCTAACAATATTCTGAATTTCATGCAGGTCATGTGAACAGCATATTCAGTTTGGATTTTCCGAAGTAGACCTTTTTCCAAATCAAGCATTTTCCGATTAGGTCATGTGGGATATGCCGGTATTATTCAGGATGTAACAGCATTATTTGGATGCATTACACAGCTGGTCACTGTTATTATTTTAGGGTAACGCAGCAGGACAATGACGGAAGTTAAGGTGGCAGAAGTCCCAACCCAACCACGTGCGTATGTTATTGAAGAGGGGAAAAAACTCGTCAATTTGCAGTGTTGTACCGATGTAGTGCTTTAATTTTGAAAGACACTGTATGTAAACTGTACATTTCCTGTGAAAACGGAAGTCAACAGCCAACACACCCAGGGTACCTTGGACGTCATATGTGGATGTGGAAAGTCCATGACAAACATGGACATGTGACAAGGTCGCAGTGAGGATGTGTTGGTTCACATGGTCCAACAAGTCCGCCACTGTAGGAAACTTGCAAAGAAGCTGTTCCATATTTTGGCGTGATAAATGTCATGTTAATAAGCATGCGTCCTGCTGCATGTAAGCAGGAATATTAGTGTAATATTCATTTTCATTAGCCACGTTAACAGCTTGGTAGGAATATCGTCTTTTTCCGAATAAGGGCAAAAGCCTGAATATTTTGTGCATGTAAACGTAGTCAGTGTTTGAAGGGAAAGAATCGGGTAATTTAAAGTTGGAAGTTGTTAAATTTAGGGAAAATTAAGCGCATAAATTATTTTTGAGAGACAACCGATTAGTAATTTGAGGGAAGTTTTCATCAAAACAGCCGTTCGTCCCCACAACACTTAGCAATTTCTGTAGAAGTTAGGGTTACCCTGATCTCTATCAGTAGATATCTGTGTATGCTTGAAGAATTTGTAGGCGATGGGACAAGATTTTGGTTTCGGGAAGTGTTTTGTAGTCTGAATAGTACTGATCAATTAGGTTTGGATGGTAGGTTAAGTGTCCATGTTGAAAGGCGGAACATATCAACCGAAATCCAATCTTAGAACTCATTGGCTATGGTCCGACACCAAGTTAGCTTTTTTTTTTTAGCTTTTTAAATAACTACCTGTATCATAGATATCTGTTGATAGAGATAAGCCGAAATGACCTTCACACTGAAGAGTAAGTCTTGTCTACACCAGATCAGCCCAAAATACTGGCCCTCCTAAATGGTTATCGTCTGCAACCATAGCCAGTGGTTTCCGAGATTCACCTTCATCCTTGATTGATAAAAGTTGAAATACCTCTCCAACTTTCAGAAACATGTGACAGTGCCTCCTCAACAATGAAGATAATGGAAAGTGAAGAACAATCGGAACACGACCTCCAAACAGTTAACATTTCTATGAATTTCAGGTGTGACACCTCACATTGGCAAGTCTACCTTTCACTTTAGAGGACAATTTCACGGTTTGGTGACAGCGTCAGTGAAAACCTTGTTGAAAAGTCTCTACCGATTATATTTTTCTGTTTCCATCCATGTCTGGAATGCGTCCAAACGTTCAGCTTGAAGCCGATTTTCTCGTGGACCAAAGTTTCTCTTAGTGTAACTGTGTGACTCCTGGCCAGAAGTGCTGTACGTTGATGGATGTATTAACATTTTCAGTGCTTGTCCCCTCAAACTGCTCCTGAAAGAGGCATAGCTGAATCACCCCCCAACCCAGTTCGTGACTCTCGTGAGGCTCCTCTGGAGACGTTTTTTTTTTTTTTCCACACTCAAGGTTGGGTTTATGTTCTACACATGAAGAGTTTAATTCCAAAACTTCTAATGAAACTCTAACAACGTGACCCACGGCAGGAAATGACATCACGTGATGCTGCTGTGTAAAGGCTAGTAGGTAAGTCTTGAACCAGATCCTCGCTATCTTAGAGATACTTAATAATGATTGTTTTCCAAAGATTTGGAAGAGAACTCTTCACGTCCCTTTGAAGGAGACCGAATCAGTCTTCCACCAGAGAATATAACCAAATATATCAACAAACATAAATATATGTACAAGTTTTTGTGCAGGCATACATGAGGGGTGTAGATATGTGTGGATGAGGTTGTGTGTGCGCATGTTTTTTCCGTCGTCCATAAATATTCTGTTTCTATATTCATTTTTTTGTTGTTGTAATATTGTGAATCTTCAGTTCCACCTTAAATAAACAGGAATAAAACATACTCAAGCACAGCCACACTCCTCCACGATCATGTTGGGAACGTCCCGCTTGACGATGTTGTACTCGTCGTCAAAGTAAAGCATCGACATGGTGCTAAGCTTGGTGGGAATGCAGCAGGAGTTCATGGAGCCCGGGCTCATCCCCCGCATGCGGTACTGGTTCACCACCGCCGTGTGGAAGGACGAGGCCGAGCCGGGGACGCCCGCCATGTAGGCGGGACAGTTCCCCTCGCAGTAGTTCCCAAAGTATCCCGATGGCGCAATGATCCAGTCGTTCCAGCCGATGAGCCGGAAGTCTATGTAGAACTGCTGGCGGCAGCACAGGCTGCTGCTGCCGTCGCACTCCAGCCCCCTCTTGCGGATCCGGTGTTTGCTGTCAGACTGCCGCGCCTGCACCACCAGGAAGGGCCGGTGGGACTCGTCGTTGTGGTTCAGCAGGATGGGCACGACGCCTTCCGCCTCGCAGCCTTCGCAGCGCACGTCCAGGTTCTGGCGCCGGTCGCCCTTCTCAAACACCAACCGCACGGCGTCGGTGAGCACAAAGGTGTGCCAGCTGCTGCGCTTCAGCTCCACCCGTTTCTCCACCAGGTTCCACTTGCTGCCAAGACCGGGCTCCTGGTAGTACACCTTCACCGTCACCTTCCGCCTTGGGCGCACCTCCAGAGGGGACGGCAGCAGCTTGAAGTAGAGCCAGAGGGTGGCCTGCGTCACGTACAGGTTCTGGTTCCCCTCGCTGGAGATCATGAAGAACAGGCTGGACTTGGACGTCACCATGTCATCTGAGGAAGGAGAACACATCAGAGGGATCCATCAATAATAAAGTAACACCAGAGAGACTTCGAACAACAACCGGGTACTTTTAACTAACTTCTGCTTAACTCAGACCTGTTATGTGTTGTTTAGTGGTGGCAAGACCAAAATACACTAATAAAAACAAGATGGCAGCCATCTCTGCCAAGTCCATCTGCAGCTGACTCTGACAAGAGTGGACAAGATACAAAACCTGAACACATTTTATGGTTGAAACTTTGCAGAACCAAGAAGCACTCGTTTGAGGACATTGGGACTTCATTATCACTTAGTTTTTTGAAAATGCATACCAAACATAGCTGGGGTCTCAGGACATTAAGTCAAAGTGGACAGTTGTGTCAGCTCTTTATCACGTGGAACATCTAAATGTCTTTGGGGACAGACAGACGGAGCACTGGACAGGCGATTTGGTGAACTTGGGAACAGCTTAAAGTGAGACAACAGGCCCCAGCCTCCCCTCAGTTCAGGGTGGCAGCACAGATCCTGCGGACTGTGACAAGAAGGCGTTGGGCGCCAGGCCACTTGGCCTTCGAGTTGGCCCAAATATGAGGAGGAGGAGGAGGAGGAGGAGGAGGAAGGTGGGGGATGGGGGTGGGGGAGCTTAAGAGAGCGGCACACAAAGGTTCAAAGGCTCTGCGTTGAATGCTGCCTGAAAATGAGATCTTATGGATTCTAACTGTCCTCACAATGAGGCCTGAGAGCAGACTGCAAATGGTCAGAGGCTTTTTTTAAAATTTGATTCAGACCCTTCAGAAACAACAAGAATCACCATCTTGCTGTCATCCCCTTCTGTTCCTGAGATATGATGCTGAGTAACGGACAGAAAAGTGTTCTATGCAGAACATGATGATGTCACAGTGAAGCTGACCTTTGACCTTTTGGATATAAAATGTCGATATCCTGTTAGACATTTGTGTTTGTCATAATTTGCAAAAGAATTCTTGAGTTATGGACAAGCACATGTTTTGTGAGGTCACAATGACCTTCAACCACCAAATTCTAATCAGTTCATCGATGAGTCCAAGTGGACGTTTGTGCTAAATATGAGTTAATTCCCTCATGGCCTTCTTGAGATATTGAGTTCAAGTGTTAAGTGTTCAGTGATCTTTGACCAACAAAATCTATTCAGTTCATCACTGAATCCAAGTGGACATTTGTGCCAAATTTAAAGGAATTCTCTCAGGGTGTTCATATCATATTGTGTCAACAACGAGACAAACCAGGTCACAGTGGCTTTTGACCTTTAACCACAAAACTCTAATCAGTTCATCGATGAGTCCAAGTGAACATTTGTGCCAAATTTGAATAAACTTTTGTGGTTTTCGTGTGATATTGGGTTTACAAGAATGACACAAATCAGGTCACAGTGATCTTGACGTTTGACCATCAAAATCTATAAAGTTCATCCTTGACTCTAGTTGCAGTGCCCTAGTGACCTTTGACCTATGGCCACCAAAATGTAATTAGTTGATAGTTAAGTCCAAGTGGGCGTTTGTGCCAAATTTGAAATAATTCCCTCAAAGTGGTCTTGAGATGTCTCATTCACAAGAATAAAATGTAAGCAAAATCACGGTTACCTTTCACTTTTGACCCTTGGCAACCAAAGGCTTATCAGTTTATCTCTGAGTCCAAGTGGACGCTTGTGCCAAACTTGAGGAAATTCCCTCAGAGTGCTCATAATATATCTTATTCATGAGAATGAGACGGACCAGGTTAAAGTTACCTCGATCGCTGACCTATGACTTCCAAAATCTTATTAGTTAATTGTTGAGTCTAGGTGGGTGTTTGTGCCAAATTCTAGGGAATCCCCTCAATGTTCTTGAGATGTCACGTTCACAAGGATGGGACCTACGGATGGACAACCTCAAAACACGACTATCACCAGCACGGAGGCATAAAAACTTGACTTTCAGTCATCATCTTCTAATAAAGTCACTTCCTGTTCCAACTTTCCCACAACTGATGAAAACCAAAAGTGCGTCAAACTAAAAACGTTTGTATTTGAGTTGCTCTGCGTGGATTAGTAATCCATCTCTCCATTTACTGAGCTTTCACTGTGTGTCTTTGTGCAGGCCAGTGCTCCCATTAAGGAGGGACAGAGTTTTGATCTCGTGCGGAGACATGTAAATATCCCAGAGTGCTCCTGGGTAATTGATGGCCTGATGAAACCCGGCACACTCGGGACGAGAAGCTCCTCAATCTGCTGTGTTTTACATTTTGGGTACTTTATCTTGAGATGCTTACAGAGCTCTCAGCTGCCATTACGGGGCTCAAACGTCTAGACCGTGGAGCACCGGAGATGTGAGGAGGACACGAGCCGATGGACAGCTGTCAAGTGAGGAAGATAAGAATCATTCATCAGGTGCGAACCTCCTGAACTCGGAGCAACCAGAGCGCTGTGCTGCGTTACACAACAGAAATGTACCAAAGTGTTGCTCAGAGGGAGCTGCTGGCGACCATCAAAGCGAGCCCCCACATGCATTACCTCATCCATCACGAGACGAGGTAATCTCCGAGTCATTATTCAGCAGCTCGGGATGTTAGATCACACACTGCTGCAGATTAGAGCGCCGCGGCGAGATGAAAATCAAGATGATAAGTGCCTGCAGAGCGAAAACAAAGGTTAAGCTGAGCTGCAAGTGCAGATCTTGCAGGTCAGTCACCACGTACTCGATCAAAAGGCTAAAACCTGACTTAGTCTGAACTATGGCGATGAAAGCAATGTCTCGATTCAACACAGAAGTATAAATTCCACCTTTCTGGTGACAAATGACAGACAGATAAATAAACTGCACCGTGCTGCAGCAAAGATTGTGAAACTTCTACCACGGCTTCCCAAAGAACAGTTTCTAATGTCCTCATAAAAGCTAAATTTAGGCTAAAATACGCTTTTGCCGACATGAGTTTTGATAACCAGCTCATTTTAAAGCTCTCACATGCTGATGTGACGTCACATTTTCTGCCTGAATCTTCACTGGAAATCTGCGGCGACAGAAACGCTGACTCTCCTGTGGTTTCCATGCAGGAGGAAGTCACGTGCACCGTGTTGTTGGCGTTCAAATGGTTAAACTGCTGGTTTCAAATGTGGCTGTTGAGACTTCCCTCTGTTCTTTCAAAGACGGTGAATGATTTTAGGAGGTGTAAAGCTTATACAGACATGGATGGTGGATATCTTTAGGCTGGCTGAAGTGCCAATAAATGAATTAAATATAACAAATTAAAAATGAAGACATTATTTTATAAATATCTGGCACCGTTGTTGGGTGCAGTGTTAATTTCATTGATGAAAACTATGAGGAAAATTTTTCGGCAGCAACCTCTTTTTGCATGACGAAAATGAGACGATGACGAACTAAAAATAGATCTTGATGATAAAAACTAAGATGAAATCTACGTTTCATTTTCATTGACAAGACAAGACGTAGTGAAAATGTTAGTGGTGGACTGTCAGACATTGAAAGCCGAGAACGGCCGGGATGGATTCGTAGAGTTTGTTAGTTGTGGCGGTGGCTGTTAGCAGCTAGCTCTGCTTGTTAGGCAGCGGAGCAAGCAGCCATCAACCACCGGACTTCACATTTTCGTCAACTAAAACAACGAAGGATAAAAATGACTAAAATCTCAAGCTGTCAAAATCAACACTGGTTGGGAGAAGTCTGACTCCTAAAATGCTCGTCACAACACACTTCTTCTAAATTAATACCAAGCACAATTTTTACACAAAGTTTTTGAATAAAATCTGCAAACAGACGAGGTGAATTAGAGATCTTGGACGATATAAGTGAGTCACCAGAAGAAAATGTTGGCACTGTACGTTTCTGCAAACCACAGATATGTTACATTTTTCCGTTTCATACGTAACATAGCGATGTTTCTAAAGTGATCTAGGAGAGACCACTGTTCAAAACCAGCTGTGATTTGGTGAGTCAGTGCTGTGTTTCCTGTAGGGATTGTGCCCCCAAACTGTGTCTTCGACGCCAAAACATTTTGTTTTCCTGACCATAACCAAGTGGGTTTTGTGCCAAAATCTAACCAAAGGTTTAAAGATTTTTTTTTTTACCTAGGCAAACATCTGACACTAGAAGGCTCTCAGTGGGGAGCAAACCTCCGTTGACACCGAGCTAAAAACTGCCCGAGTTTATGTTTGTGTGCGCTTGTGGGTTTTCCAGGAAAGTGAACACAACACTGGGGTGGAAGCCAGGAGTCCCACATCCTCTTTCTAAGTTTGCTAACAAAGGCAAAATCACAGACTTGAATGTATATCTAAACACTCTAAACAGCAGCATCAGAGGATGCACCAAATGCTGCAGAATCCATGCTGAGAAGTCCAACGTAGTGTGCTGGTATGTGCAGCTAGGGACGTATGTCACATAACAAATGTCTTCAGTGATTTTTTTCTAAATGTGTCCACACACTTTTGTTACCAAAACTTAAGGAAATAAACGTAAAAACGAAGCATTTTACCAATGTTGAAAGTTTACTTTGAAAAAGACTGCATGAATTAAATGAGCGTGATTTGAAAGTTCTCATAGATTTTAGCTGAAGTTTTTCTGAAAAGTGACAAAAATGGTCCGACCCTTTTAACATGAAACTTCCACTTGATTTAAATTCAATTCAATATTTTTCACTAAGTGCCTCAAAACAAACCACAAAAAGTTAGTAGTGTCTTGTTTTAACAAAACTGAGAAAACATTGTGATTGATGTTGAGAAATTTTAAAATTTCCATAGAGTTTTGCTGAAATTGAAGTGTTTCTGAAGAGAAGTGACAAAAATCTGACACCTAATTAAAATCAAATTCAACATTTCTCAAAACAAACCACAACTAGATGTCCCACTGGAGTGTTGACATATTTCAGGAAAAATAAGACAGCATTTAAATTTTTATTCAGAAATTTGAAAGTTCTCCCAGATTTTTGCTGAAATTTGATTTTTACTTAAAAGGTGTTATAAAAATCTGACACAAAGTTCCACCTGATCTCAATCAAATTTAACATTTATCACTATTTTTCTTGAAACGCGCCACAAAAGTAAGTTGTGTCAAATTTATTTTAACAAAACTAAGAAAACGAATCAAATTTTGCTGAAATTTAAGGATTTTTTTTTGAAGAGTGACAAAAATTCTAACAATTCTAACAAGAAACATCCACCTGATTAACATTCCTCAAAACGAATCACAATAGGGAAGCTCTTACAGTGTGGTGTCAATGTATTTCAGGAAAAATAAGAAAAAGTAAAAAAAAAATATGAAGAAATTTGAAAATTCTCATCGATTTTTGCTGAAATTGAAGTTTTTTTTGAAGAGTGACAAAAATTCTAACACTTATAACAAGAAACATCCACCTGATTAACATTCCTCAAAACTAATCACAAAAGGGAAGCTCTTACAGTGTGGTGTCAATGTATTTCAGGAAAAATAAGAAAAAGTAAAAAATGTTATTAAGAAATTTGAAAATTCTTGTAGATTTTTGCTGACATTTAAGTTTTTCTGGAGAGGAGTGACAAAAATCTGACTCTTCTGACAAGAACGTTCCACCTGATTCCAATTAAATGTAATATTTTTCAAAAAAATGTCAAAGCTAGCCACATATTTAAGTATTGTCGACTAATTTTTAACTGTGAAATTTGGAAATTCTCGCAGAATTTTTCTTAAATTGTTTTTCCGACCCAGCCTGGTCTCATTCCGAAGGTGCTGACAACTGGCGCTTGGGTGGTGGCCTCCGCATCAGACACCGAAGAAAAGCCGTCTATTCGACTTTTCGGAACTGTTTGATTTATTTTATGGTAGGTCGTCACCATGTTTCCTCTCCTGAACCTAACCTCCAGATTACGTAACTTTACGTTAAGGACGTAAGGTCAGTTTTGGGACACAATTTTATAGGATATCATACGAACGATTGTTTGTGGATACAATGGAAAATTAGACTTTTTTTTAACACTTTAACTTTTAACTGATTTCTTGTTCAGTTGCTCGTTGCCCTCGTGCCATGTTTTTGAGAGATATCCGGCCAGTTTGCTCGAGTTTCAAAGGATTAATGCGCTCTGGGAAAAGGGACTTTGAAGTTCTACACCTCTACGTCAAACTCTATCTGCCGATGAAGATCATATGATGTGACTGAAAGCTCCACAAGCTGCTAAACTGACCTTGAAGGGATATTGTTTTTAAAGGTGGTGATTTGCACACGCTGCGTTCAGGAAAAGTGGGAATCTGGACGACACAGTGTGACGCTGTAAACTCACAAACACTCCAGTCACACTGTGTTTTCATATAGAGGCTGTACACACACACACACACACACTGTGAATTCTAATGGGGTGCCAGGCTGCAGGGTTCAGCCCGTCAATCTGCATTCAGGCTGCACGACGGCCGACACAAAAGCTCTGACCTTATACTGAGGGGACTGATTCAACACAACCCTGCCATGTCACACACACACACACACACACACACACGCAAAGTATCCTGGATGTAGATGCTTGTATACGCCAACGCAGACACACATGAAGACATGACAGAGAAACAAACGCTCAGACACATGACATAACCAACACATGTTCGCAGCGACGGCCTCAAACTGCGACGCGTTGATGTGGAAAGCAGATGTTTTGCTTCTCGGGAGGCGAGCGGACGGACGCACGTGGGCGAAGCAGGTGGCGTCGTTGATCATTTTCAGCTCCCTTTCAGCCGCCCCTGAGTAAATTGTTCCTCTGAGCCTTGTCGCCGTGCCACGTCCCCGCTGACAGCCGCTCAGTGCCGGTAACGCGGCCAACTGGCAAGCGCGGCGCGGCGAGGTGGAAGGTCTGCGACACGGCGGCCACAGAGAGAAACATCTGAAACTAAAAGGCTCTCAGTGGGGAGCAAACCTCCGCCGACACCGAGCTAAACGCTGCCCGAGTTTATGTTTGTGTGCGCTCGGGGGGTTTTCTAGGAAAGTGAACACAACACTGGGGTGGGAGCCAGGAGTCCCACATGTCCAGCTCTCCTCTCCAGCACTTGAATGCAGCATGCTTAAAAAGTACAATCAAAGACTCCAGAATCTGACCAGCTCTCTCAGCTCTGCATCCACCAAACTGCAGTCAAAGTTCTTACGATTCTTTGATCGTCTAGATCAGGGGTGTCACACTCATTTTGGTTCACAGGCCACATTTGATTGTAGGTGTTTAACCCGCTCCTGGAACCTGACAAGTCTTAGTCTTCACAAGTGCATCACTATAAGGTGTGCAAGGTCATCGACTGGGCCGGATTGGACCCTTTGGAAGGCCAGGTCTGGCCCCCAGGCCGTATGCTCGACACCCCTGATCTAGACGAAACCATCCTCTGTCTGTGTTTGCGATTCTCTGACTGACCCTTCTGGACGGTTACGCCCTGTCTCATGTAAAGCTTCCCAACAGCGGCTTCAGAACAACACCAAACATCTTATTTAACCAGACTAAATGACGAGTTTCTGCGGCCGCGGTTTGTCTGACTTTGATGCGTCTACACTGCGAACATTCAGCTCGTGATGACAGAGCAGGATGTGTTTTTATAGCCGGCATGTTCACGAGTGTACAAGAGTCTTATTAGAGCTTTGGGGATTGATATCTTCACCAAACCAGGCAGCTATACGCACAGCCTCTGCTTTTATTTTGGCGGGTTTTCAGGCCCCTGTATCAACATCTGTTCAACATCAGGACGGTCTCTGGGTTGGTTCTCGTTCAGTCGATATATAAAGACACTTTGAACACACACACACACACACACACGGAGCAGAGGCGGCTGCAGCAGCACCTGATTCATCAGCTACATGCATCAAGTATCATCTCAGATATTAGATTTCACGAGTACAACAAGTGTCCTGCCTCCTTTTTATGAGTCCGCAGAGTCTCATAAAGCCTCGTCAGACTCGACGCCCCAGAGTCGTGTTAGAGTTAAGCTCTTCATTCATAAATCCAGGCCACTTCTCCAGGCAGGGCGCCGTGTGTGTGACACATAAGACCATATTTGTCTTTTGTGGAGTCAAATTTGATGTTTTGTCTTTGCGAGAATTTCAAATTTCACCCTAGAAATTCAAATCTTTTCTTAGTTTTGGTGAAATAAGTCGCAACTACTTAAATTTTCTGGCTTGTTCTGGTAATAAATCAGGTGGAAGTTTAACTTTAGCAGTGTCAGAGTTCCTCAGAACACACTGTGACCTCGTCACATGTCCACGTTTGGTCATGGACTTATATGTCGTACGTCCACATATGACGTCCAAGGTACCCTGGGTGTGTTGGTTGTTGACGTTCTGGGACGCCGTGTCAACTTCAGCCTGTTACATGCATTGTCTGTTTTCAAAATACACTTCTGTTTTCACAGGAAATGTACAGTTTGCATACAGTGTCTTTCAGAATAAAAGCACTACGTTGGTACAACACTGCAGATTTAACGCACGTGATTGGGTTTAGGAAAAAAGAAGGGTTTGGTTCAGGAAGTGAACACCGGCATCCCTGGTGAAAGTTGGAGCCATCCACCACCCATCCTACCCGCCCTATTCGGACTTCCGCCACCTTAACTTTTGTTGTAGTCCGGCTGTCTTTCCTCCGAATGCCGCCGGGCATCGTAAAACAATAATGGCGACTGGCCGTGTATCCTGCCAATATGAAAGGATACCATTTTTCGTTGGTGTCTGACGTTGAAGTCACTGACAAAGCACCAACATTCAATGACTTTAGAATGACTCCGTGGTTGGAAAAACAAATTTGAGCAAAATTCTATGAGAATTTTCTAATTTCGCAATAAAAATTCATATTTTTCCTCAGTTTCGTTGAAATGATTCGACGCTACTAAATTTTTGTGGCTGGTTTTGACAAAATTTGTGACAAATATTTACAGATTAAAAATCAGGTGGAAGTTTATCATTAGAAGTGTCAAAATTTTGTCACTGCTCTTCAGAAAAAGTGAAATTTTAGCAACAATCTACAAAAATGTCAAATTTCACAATAAAAATCAAATTGTTTTCTCTGTTTTGTTCAA
Organism: Epinephelus moara; assembly: GCF_006386435.1. NCBI lineage: Eukaryota > Metazoa > Chordata > Actinopteri > Perciformes > Serranidae > Epinephelus > Epinephelus moara. The sequence goes on along the minus strand of NC_065521.1, from coordinate 1,055,164 downwards.
ATGATTTGACACTACTTAATATTTGTGGTTTGTTTTGAGAAATATTAAATTAAAATTGGAACTTTCTTCTAAGAAGTGTCATTTTGGTCACTCCTCTTCTGAAAAACTCAAATTTCAGCAAAAATCAACAAGAATGTTCAAATTTCTCACAAAAAATAAATAAAACACTAAACATTTTTTTCCCTGAAATACACTGCAGTGGGAGATCTTACTTTTTGTGCTTTGGTTTGAGAAATGTTTCACGATAGAAGCGTCAGATTTTGGTCACTCCTTTTCTGAAAAACTACGAGAATTTTCACATTTCTCAATAAGAATTGAATCGTTTCCTTATTTTTCATGAAATACGTTGACATTACAGTGAAAGATCTTACTTTTTGTGGTTCTGTTTAAGAAAGTTACTGAAAAATGTTAAATTTAATCGAATCAGGTGGAACTGTCTTGTTAGAAGTGTCAGACTTCTGTCAGTCCTCGTCACAAAAACTTGAATTTCAGCAAAAATCTATGAGAATTTTCAAATTTCTGCATAAAAATCAAAATGTTTTCGTATTTCTCCTGAAATACATGAGAGATTTAACTTTTTGTGGTTTGTTTTGAGGAATGTTAAATTAATTGGGTGGAACTTGTGTCACTTGGTCACTCGTCTTCAGAAAAACCTACGAAAACTTTTCAAATCTCTCATAAAAATCTAAACGTCTTTTCATTTTTCCTGAAATAAGTTGACACTACAGTGGGAGGTCTTACTTTTGTGGTTCATTTTAAGAAAAATAGTGAAAAATGTCACATAGTTTGAAAGGTTGCTTGTCACTCTTTTTTTTAGAAAAACCTGAATTTCTGCAAAAATCTGCAAGAATTTTCAAAATTCTCACTTAAAATCTAAACGTCTTTTCATTTTTCCTGAAATAAGTTTACGTCACAGTGGGGGACTTCACTGTTTGCGGTTTGATTTATGAAAATCAGCGGAAAATGTTAAATATACTTGAAATCAAGTGAAGTTTCTTGTTAAAAACTCTTTGAATCTGCGCCTGAACATGAACATGTGCCTCCATCACGCACCTTTCTCCGCAAAGCTGATGATCTCCGAGCTTTCCTCCAGCACCTCGTTGCTCATCGGGTGTCCGTCCAGGTTGGGGATCTCCACCCTCCCGTCCTCGCGCAGCTTCCCGGCGTGGAGCTTCCGCAGCGCCGTCACCATGGCCGCCTTCGACACCGGGTGCGTGATGTTGGGCCTCTCCCGCATCTGCAGCCGGCTCAGGATGTGCCTCTTCACCGCCTCCAGGAAGTCCACGTTCAGCCGGCCCGACTCGGGGTCCTCCGGCTGAGCGACGCCGCAGGACGCGCAGGTATCCCGGGACGCCGTGTGCGCCTCCGCCTCGGTCCCGGGCGCAGCGGTGCAGCGGATGGAGAGGACGCAAGCCACGAGGAGTGCCAGTCGGAAAAGACAGCTACTCATTTTCTGTTTGAGGAGGAGTGAGAATAACTTTTTCTCTCGTTTGTCAAAGTCATAAAAAAGAAATGTGAAGACGCAGAAGCTCAGTCCCGAGCTGTCTCCATGCGTAACTGCGCTCCGCTCAGGTCTGACGCACTTGGATGCCACTCGGCGCACTTTGTTTCCATCCACTCGAAGACGCGTGTGCAGCAGATCTTCCTCTCACATCGTGACATGGACGTGTTTGGTCATCCTCAACAGCCCGTCACCACAACAAGACGCAGAGTCCTCCGAGCAGCTTCACGCGAGCAGCATCAGCAGCAGCAGCAGAAGAAGAAACCGTGTTTGATGAATCAGCATCAGCCCAGCTGGAAACCTCCCTGCAGCATACTCCACGACCCGACGATCCATCTTTCAGCCTCAATCCATCCACACACAGCGCATCCTCACTTCTGCTTTGACTCTCTAAATGTGTCTCCTACGAGTCCCGGTGAGGAGCTGCCGGAGTGCCGCTGCGCAACCAACAAGAAGAAGAGGAAGAGGAGGAGGAGGAGGACAGGGAGGTGTGCCAGTGAGCGCACCGAGGAGCGTTTCCATTCTGGCGTGTCTGAGACTCGGGAGCCGCCACACACCGAAAACTTTTTTATATACAGAGGGGGGTCAAAACCGGAGGGGCGTGGCCAGGGGAGGGGCGGGGCTAATGATACACCCTGAGGACGCTTTCCCTCTGAAATGTGAATATGAAATGCTCCCAAAAATAAAAAGTATTATATTCAAGTATAAAGTAGCAGAACATGGAAATACTTATAGTGCACTGTAAAATATTTGGCTGTACATTTACAGTAAATTACTGTAATTTTTTACAGTGAATTATTGTGAAATGTGTTGATACAACAGTGGAAGTTTTAAGAAAGGTGGTGAAAAATGATTTATTCTATTGAAATCAGGTGGAAGTTTCTCCTTAGAGGTGTCCGATATTTGTCTCTCCTCTTTAGAAGAACTTAAATTTGTAAAAAAAAATGTAAAAAATTTCTTTACTATGTTGAAATAAGTTGAGAAAATTTTTAGCAAATCTGTAAAAGATGGTTTGTCTTAAGATAATTATTGAAAAAATGTTCAATTGAATTGAAATCAGGTGAAACTTGTAAGATTTTTATCACTCCTCAGAAAAACTTAAATTTCGGCAAAAAAACTGAAAATTTTTGAAATTTCTCAACTGAAATGAAAATGCTTTTATATTTTTTTCCTGAAATAGTTTGACATACAATGGAAGATCTTACTTTTTGTGGTTTGTTTAAAAAAAAATAAATAAATAAATAAATTATTAATTTTATTTAAATCAGGTGGAACACGTCAGATTTTTGTCACTCCTTTTCAGAAAAACTTAAATTTGAGCAAAAATCTACAATTAATTTCAAATTTCTCAATAAAAATCTTTTTTTCCCATAGTTTTGTTAAAATAAGTTGATACTACTTAAGTTTTGTGACATGTTTTGACAAAATCTGTGAAAAATATAATTTTCATCAACTGAATGTTTCTCATGAAAAGTGTCAGATTTTTGTCCCACCTCTTCAGAAAAACTTAAATTTCAGCAAAAACCTATGAACATTTTTACTCCTCAATTAAAATCGAAACATTTTCTTAATTTTCCTTCCTTAGTGAGAGATTTTACTTTTTGTGGTTCGTTTTGAGGAATGTTAAATTAAAATCGGGTGGAACTTTTTCATACAAATAAGTTGACACTACAGTTGGAGATCTTATTTTTTTGGTGTGTTTTAAGAAAATTAGCGGAAAATTATTAATTTATTTGAAATCAGCTGGCAGTTTCACGTAGGTTTTTGGCCCTACTCTTTAGAAAACTTAAATTTCAGCCTGAAAATGAATGGAGGTCAATGTAAAGTCGTGATGGACGCAAATTAATTGCCACGAATGAAATGAGTAACGCAGTTTCGCATCACACGCTTATTTGTTAGAGTTGAAAAATCTGAGCTTCAGTGAGCGATTCGCATCACGCTAGCCAATCAGCAATGAGATCCCGAAAACGTGTGACGCCAAGGATGTAGCAGCATTTCATTAATCAATTCACACACGAGTTATTTGCACATATGAAGGGAGGCAACACAAAAATATTGTAGCATTTGAGATCGCAGGGACTTTGGAGAAATTCTAACATTTTGTTTTTGTGCCCGATTTAAGTGAGTAATTGTTAAATTAGTGTCTAATTTAATCCGACATTTAGATGTTCAAACGTGGCCAAAAGTATGTGGACAGTTCTAAAAATGGTTAATTTTCATTACATTGATCTGTGTTATGTTATTTGGCTCCAGTTTTGTCTGAATTATGTACGTAAAGATGTGGCCAAAAGTATGTGGACACCAAAACATTCCACTTGTATGCGTCACGAGTTTTTTGGGCGTCCCTAAAAATGGTTAATTTCCAAATGGACATTGGTGACGAGTTTATATTTTGTTCTTGTGCCTGATTCAGGTGACGTTACGTGGAAATGTATTCAGTTAAAATCTAATTCAGTCCGATATGTCAATGTTAAGATGTGGCCAAAAGTATGTGGACACCAAAACACTCGTCTGTATGCCTTAGTGTCCACATACTTTTACCTCCAGGATTTAAACCAGCTCTTTGTGGATAAGACAGCGACATTAAAGTGTCTGAATGCAGCAGGAGATGAATAATAATAATTATTAAAGTATTTCAGCTCCTTATGAACCTGAAGAAGACGCGTGGAGACAACCCAAGCCTTTCAGATGGTTTGACTTCATTATCTCCAGTTAAAGGTGACGAGTCAGTGAGCTGCTCTCAAAGTAATGAAACAGCGCCATCTTTGTGCCAAACACAGGAACTACAAGTGTTTCTCTTAAATCAGATATTTATTCATGTCTTATTCTGCACTTCACTTTATTGATTCTTTTTCTTTTTACTTTTCTATTTTTGTGTTTTATATCTGTCTTAGTTTGTTTTAACTTCTAAAGTTTATATAACAAGATAAATAGTTTAGTATAGTTTGTATGATATAATAAAATATTATTTTAGTATATTTTACCTTGTTTTCTGTTTAATGGCATTTTAGTTGTTTTTAAATGTTCTTATTTAATGTTTCTTTACGACTTTGTCTCGACTGATGTTTTATCAGAGCAGTTTGTTGCTGAAATGTTGCTGTATTTTGAATGAACCAAGAATTACAGATAATTAAATAATCTAAGGGAGTGTTCATTACTTGTGAGGGGGCGGGGGGGTGCAAAATGTCAAATATGTTTTAAAGCACCGGGGAGGGACTTTGCTTTTTCTTTTGGCTCAGGGGAGGCTCACTCTAATTTAAATGGTTGTATTTAGTATTTGGTGGGATCATTTCAGCCCCTGAATAAAAGATAAATAAAGAACAATTCCTAAACCCCAGCCACCCCGTCCTCTGACAAGTAAAGAACAGTCCCTAAATGAAAGCAAAACCCCTCAAAAAACAAAGTCACACCCCTCATGCTCTAATTGATAAAGAACAGTCCCTAAAAAATGTTTTAAGTCTTGCCTCAACCACCCCCTGTCCTATGATCATTAAAGAACAGTCCCTAAATAAAAGCAAAAAACAAAACAACCCCCCCCCCCTAAAAAAAGAAGTCACACCCCAGCCACCCCTCATGCTCTAACTGATAAAGAACAGTCCCCATGCCTCAGCCACCCCCTGTCCTATGATCATTAAAGAACAGTACCTAATTTTTTTTTAAGTCATGCCTCAGCCACCCCGTCCTGTGATCATTAAAGAACAGTCCCTAAATGAAAGCAAAAAAAACAAAAAAAAACGAAGTTACACCCGATCCACCCCTCATTATCTGATAAATAAAGAACAGTCCCTAAATAAAAGCAAAACAAAAAACCCAACAACAACAAACGAAGTCACCCCCCATGCTCTTATTGATAAAGAACAGTCCCTAAATTTTTTTTTAAGTCTTGCCTCAGCCACCCCGTCCTATGATCATTAAAGAACAGTCCCTAAATGAAAGCAAAAAAAATCCCACCACAGCCAACTGCTTCTAATAAGTAAAGAACAGTCCCTAAATGAAAGCAAAAAAACGAAGGCACACCCCAGCCACCCCTCATGCTCTAATTGATAAAGAACAGTCCCTAAAGTTTTTTTTAAGTCATGCCTCAGCCACCCCCTGTCCTATGATCATTAAAGAACAGTCCCTAAATGAAAGCAAAAAACAAAAAATAAAAAATGTCCCACCATAGCCAACTGCTTCTGATGAGTAAAGAACAGTCCCTAAATGAAAGCAAAAACAAAAAATAAAAAATGTCCCACC
>NC_065521.1:1047128-1049005 GCF_006386435.1 Epinephelus moara | reverse complement strand
GCCTCAGCCACCCCCTGTCCTATGATCATTAAAGAACAGTCCCTAAAAAAAGCAACAAAGAAACGAAGTCACACCCCAGCCACCCCCTCATGCTTTAATTGATAAAGAACAGTCCCTAAAATTGGATTTCTTAAGTCACGCCCTGCCCTATGATCATTAAAGAACAGTCCCTAAATTAAAGCAAAAAGAAGTTACACCCGATCCACCCCTCATCATCTGATAAGTAAAGAACAGTCCCTAAATAAAAGCAAAAAAACGAAGTCACACCCCAGCCACCCCTCATGCTCTAACTGATTAAGAACAGTCCCTAAAAATTTGTTTTAAGTCTTGCCTCAGCCACCCCCTGTCCTATGATCATTAAAGAACAGTCCCTAAATAAAAGTTAAAAAAAAACAAAACAAAAAAACGAAGTCACACCCCAGCCACCCCCTCATGCTCTAACTGATAGAGAACAGTCCCTAAAATTGTTTTTATTAAGTCATGCCTCAGCCACCCCCTGTCCTATGATCATTAAAGAACAGTCCCTTAAAAGAAGCAAAAAAAGTTACACCCGATCCACCCTCATCATCTGACAAATGAAGAACAGTCCCTAAATAAAACAAAAAAAAAACACCAACAAAAAAATGAAGTCACACCCCAGCCACCCCCCATGCTTGACAAAGAACAGTCCCTAATTTTTTTTAAGTCTTGCCTCAGCCACCCCCTGTCCTATCATCATTAAAGAACAGTCCCTAAATGAAAGCAACAAAAAAACAAAAAAACGAAGTCACACCCCAGCCACCCCTCATGCTCTAATTGATAAAGAACAGTCCCTAAAAATGTTTTAAGTCACGTCTCAGCCACCCCCTGTCCTATGATCATTAAAGAACAGTCCCTAAAAAAAGCAACAAAAAAAACAAAAAATCCAACAACTAAAAAAACGAAGTCACACCCCAGCCACCTCCCATGCTCTTATTGATAAAGAACAGTCCCTAATTTTTTTTTAAGTCATGCCTCAGCCACCCCCTGTCCTATGATCATTAAAGAACAGTCCCTAAATGAAAGCAAAAAAACAACAAAAAAACGAAGTCATACCCCAGCCACCCCTCATGCTCTAACTGATAAAGAACAGTCCCTAATTTTTTTAAGTCATGCCTCAGCCACCCCCTGTCCTATGATCATTAAAGAACAGTCCCTAAAAAAAGCAACAAAGAAACGAAGTCACACCCCAGCCACCCCCTCATGCTTTAATTGATAAAGAACAGTCCCTAAAATTGGATTTCTTAAGTCACGCCCTGCCCTATGATCATTAAAGAACAGTCCCTAAATTAAAGCAAAAAGAAGTTACACCCGATCCACCCCTCATCATCTGATAAGTAAAGAACAGTCCCTAAATAAAAGCAAAAAAACGAAGTCACACCCCAGCCACCCCTCATGCTCTAACTGATTAAGAACAGTCCCTAAAAATTTGTTTTAAGTCTTGCCTCAGCCACCCCCTGTCCTATGATCATTAAAGAACAGTCCCTAAATAAAAGTTAAAAAAAAACAAAACAAAAAAACAAAGTCACACCCCAGCCACCCCCTCATGCTCTAACTGATAAAGAACAGTCCCTAAAATTGTTTTTATTAAGTCACGCCCCAGCCACCCCCTGTCCTATGATCATTAAAGAACAGTCCCTTAAAAGAAGCAAAAAAAAGTTTCACCCGATCCACCCGTCATCCTCTGAAAAATGAAGAACAGTCCCTAAATAAAGCAACCCCCCCAAAAACCCAACAACAACAAAAAAAGAAGTCACATCCCCCCATGCTCTAATTGATAAAGAACAGTCCCTAAAAATTTTTTTATTAAGTCACGCCCCAGCCACCCCCTGTCCTATGATCATTAAAGAACAGTCCCT
>NC_065521.1:1038500-1046881 GCF_006386435.1 Epinephelus moara | reverse complement strand
TTTTTTAAGTCATGCCTCAGCCACCCCCTGTCCTATGATCATTAAAGAACAGTCCCTAAATGAAAGCAACAAAACAACCAAAAAACCCAACAACAAAAAAAAACGAAGTCACACCCCAGCCACCCCTCATGCTCTAATTGATAAAGTACAGTCCCTAAAAATGTTTTAAGTCATGCCTCAGCCACCCCCTGTCCTATGATCATCAAAGAACAGTCCCTAAAAAAAGCAACAACCCCCCCCCCCCCAAAAAACCCAACAACAAAAAAACGAAGTCACACCCCAGCCACCGCCCCATGCTCTTATTGATAAAGAACAGTCCCTAATTTTTTAAGTCTTGCCTCAGCCACCCCCTGTCCTATGATTATTAAAGAACAGTCCCTAAATGAAAGCAACAAAAAACCAAAAAAACCAACAACAAAAAAACAAAGTCACACCTCAGCCACCCCTCATGCTCTAATTGATAAAGAACAGTCCCTAAATGAAAGCAACAAAAAACCAAAAAAACCAACAACAAAAAAACGAAGTCACACCCCAGTCACCCCCCATGCTCTTATTGATAAAGAACAGTCCCTAATTTTTTAAGTCTTGCCTCAGCCACCCCCTGTCCTATGATCATTAAAGAACAGTCCCTAAATGAAAGCAAAAAAACCACCAAAAAAATGAAGTCACACCCCAGCCACCGCCCCATGCTCTTTTTGATAAAGAACAGTCCCTAAAATTGTTTTTATTAAGTCACGCCCCAGCCACCCCCTGTCCTGTGATCATTAAAGAACAGTCCCTTAAAAGGAGCAAAAAAAGTTACACCCGATCCACCCGTCATCATCTGACAAATAAAGAACAGTCCCTTAAAAAATTTCCTTCAGAGTAACATAACAGTCTTAAATATGTACAAAATTAAAAATAATGTGAACAATAAAACAAATGTATCAACTTTTCATATTAATTAAATTAATTTTTAAAATATATTTATTTATAATTTTGAATATTAAGAATTTCTGTTTGTAAATAAAGAATTTCCCCAATTAAAAAAAAAAGCCTTTAAAGAAAACAAGGAATTCCGTGACGTCACTTCCTGTTACTGTTATCTGAGAGGAGGCAAAACGACAGAGGTCTCACTCGGTGTGTGTTTCCCGGGTTCGTCAGTCCGTGAGCTGTGGAGAAGGAGCCGCATTTTACGTCACATCCTACAGTCTGTGTGAGTTTATATCAATCATAGAACACTAAAAGTTTCGTACGTGTTAAAGTTTTGTACGTGTTCTGTGGAGCGCGATCCCTCAACGCGTCGCCTTGGTAACGGCTATGCTAGCGGGCTATGCTAGCTCGTAGCTAGTTTTCCAGCCGCGGAGTGATTCCTCTTCCGGTGAGCAGACGATCTGTGTGTGTAGTCCGTGGGTGAGGTGGGGCAGAGAGTCTCCCGGTCAACTTGTTAAAAAGTTCACTGCGTGTCGGTTTATGGCGGAATTCTCCACGAGCGGCACTGAAACACGTTAGCGGGTGAGTTACGTGACTTTTCACGCGCTGTCGTAGCTAGCTTCGCGCTCTCCACGCGACGTTTTACAGTAGTTTCCAGTTGAATTCGCCCCGAGGGAGAGAAAGTGTTATCTGTCTCAGATGCTAGCTGTCAGCGACTGACGGGGCGGGCAGCCAATAGGAGGCGCGGGAGCGGAGCTGCAGCCAATGAGAGGCGGGCAGGGGGCGGGATGTTGTCCGAGCACAGCGGCTGTTGAGTGTCTTGTAGGAACTGGCCGCGAGCTGTCAGCTGGTTGCTACACAGAGGAAGCTGCGGACTTATGGTTCCTCTTTCCCCGCTCACTCTTCACTCTGCTGGCAGCCCTGCTGTCTTAAATAAAGCTGGGGTCGTTCAAACAGCCCGCCATCTTCCCTCAGACCCGGACTCATGCTGGCTCCGCTGCCCGCATGTTGGTGTCCTTGCAGGCTGCAGCCCGCACTCAGAGGTCACTGTCAGGTGTCACGTCCTCTCCTGCTCGGTGTTTACTGTGGCTCCTTATCGCGGGGCCCCTCATGTCACACTGGCTCTGTGTGTGTTATCATCGGAGGGACACGAGCTCATGTCCCGCAGCACAAGTACTCAGACTACACTGTGGGAGTACTCCATTACAAGTTTGTGTGTCTGCAGATCTGTTTCATGTTTGAGTTTACAAATCTAGATTTGTATTTGTGTAAAATGTTCTGTCTGGTCTCTCCTGGTCCCTTCTGGTCTCTGTTTGACCCTGCTGGTCTCTCCTGGTCCCTGCCTGTCTCTGTTTGTCCTTTCTGGTCTCTCCTGGTCCCTCTCTGTCTCCTCTGGTCCTTTCTGGTCTCTCCTGGTCCCTGCCTGTCTCTGTTTGTCTTTTCTGGTCTCTCCTGGTCCCTGCTGGTCTCTCCTGGTCTCTGCTTGTCATTTCTGTTCTCTCCTGGTCCCTGCCTGTCTCCTCTGGCCCTTTCTGGTCTCTCCTGGTCCCTGCCTGTGTCCTCTGGTCCTTTCTGGTCTCTCCTGGTCCCTGCCTGTCTCTGTTTGTCGTTTCTGGTCTCTGCTGGTCCCTGTCTCTCTCCTCTGGTCATTTCTGGTCTCTCCCGGTCCCTGCCTGTCTCTGTTTGTCCTTTCTGGTCTCTCCTGGTCCCTGCCTGTGTCCTCTGGTCATTTCTGGTCTCTCCTGGTCCCTGCCTGTGTCCTCTGGTCTTTTCTGGACTCTCTTGGTCCCTGCCTGTCTCTCCTGGTCTCTGCTGGTCTGCTGGTCTCTGTCTGTCCCTGCTGGTCTCTGTCTGTCCCTGCTGGTCTCTCCTGGCCTCTGCTGGTGTCTCCTGGTCCCTGCTGGTCTCTGTCTGTCCCTGCTGGTCTCACCTGCTCCCTGTTGGTCTCTGCTGTCCCCCAGGAGTCAGGTGGAGCTGTGAGACGCTGGACTGAGACAGACCGGGGACATGGCGTCCGGTAAGAACAAGAACCAGACGTCTCTGGTCCTCCATAAGGTGATCATGGTGGGCAGCGGCGGCGTGGGCAAGTCAGCGCTCACCCTGCAGTTCATGTACGACGAGGTGAGACTCCCACACTACATTACCCATCAGCCCTCACTGCCTCTGCTTCCTGTGACATCATCAAACCCTCTGTCCCCAGTTCGTGGAGGACTACGAGCCCACCAAGGCCGACAGCTACAGGAAGAAGGTGGTCCTGGACGGCGAGGACGTTCAGATCGATATCCTGGACACGGCCGGGCAGGAGGACTACGCCGCCATCAGAGACAACTACTTCCGCAGCGGCGAAGGTTTCCTGTTGGTGTTCTCCATCACGGAGCACGAGTCCTTCACCGCCACGTCCGAGTTCAGGTCTGCCTCCATTTTGTTACGTGTCTGCGCCAGAGACGGCCATGTCAGGGAGCAGTGTGTGCTCAGGCTGTCTGTGCGTCACATTCTCGTGAACATGATATCTCATGAGTACGTGGAGGCAATTTCCTCAAATTTGGCACAAACGTCCACTTTGAGGCAAGGACAAACTGATAAGATTTTGGCGGTCATATGTCAAAGTTCAAGGTCACTATGACCTTGTCTGCCACACAGTACCTCAAGAACACTAATAGCGGTGACAGTAAAATTTCATGAAATTTGGCACAAATGTCCCCTTGGACTTGATGATGAACAGATTAAAATTTGGTGGTCAAAGGTCAAGGTTTCTGTGACCTCACATCCATCTCGTTCTCATTAGTGCAATATCTCAAGAATGCCTTGAGGAATGTTTTCAAATTTGGCACAAAGGTTCACTTGGACACAACATTGAACTCATTAGAATTTGGTGGTCATAGGTCAAGGTCACTATGACCCTGTCTGTCACATTCTGGTGAATGTGATGTCTCAAGAATACCTAGAGGGATTTTTTTTTCAAATTTGGCACAAACGTCTATGTGGATACTAAGATGAACTGATCAGATTTTGGTCAAAGGTCACTGTGACCCCGCATGTTGCATTCTCATGAACACAATATCTCAAATACACCTTGAGGAAATGTTTTCAAATTTGACACAAACGTCCATTTGGACTCGATGATGAACTGATTAGAATTTCGTGGCCAAAGGTCAAGGTCACTGTGATCTTACTTACATCCATCTCATTCTCATGAACACGATCTCTCAAGAACACCTTGAGAAAATGTTTTCAAATTCAGCACAAACGTCCACTTGGACACAAAGATGACTCCCCTGTGTGTTACCTTTGCGTCAGGGAGCAGATCCTGCGGGTGAAGGAGGAGGAGGCCATCCCTCTGCTGCTGGTGGGGAACAAGTCGGACCTGGAGGAGCGGCGGCAGGTCTCTGCTGACGAGGCCACGGCCAAGGCCGGCGAGTGGGGGGTCCAGTACGTGGAGACCTCGGCCAAGACCAGAGCCAACGTGGACAAGGTACACAAGGACGTTTGTGCCATAAAATGACAGAAACATGGCGTTCAGATCTCTAAAGAAACTACAGATATTTAAAACTAATGTGGACAAATAGATGTCAGAATAAAATCAGCTGCTACATGAGACAAAAATAAGATTTAAAAATGACAGATTTTTACTTTCACATTTTCTTTTTTAAGGCTGCATTTACACTAAGATAATAATAATAATAATAATAATTAATTTTTAAAAAGCTGAATAAATCTTTGAAAGAAATAAAAACAGCCCAAAAAATTGATAATTGATTTAAATTAACTGAAGAAATCTGTAAAAAAAAATTGATAATTGATTTAAATTAACTGAAGAAATCTGTAAAAAAAAAAAAAATTAATTTTAAATTAACTGAGGAAACCTGTGAAAAAAATACTAACAAGTAAAAATGTCCAAAAAATAGAAAATGAAATTAAAAAAATTAAAATAGCCAGAAAATAATAATAATTATTTTTTAAATAAACCGAGGAAATCTGTGAAAAAAAAAATAATAATAATTATAATTAATTTTTAATAAGCTGAAGAAATATGTGTAAAGAAATTAAAAATATAATAACAATAATAATAATGATGAAGTTTAACTGAACTGGAGGAATTAGTGAAAAAAATAAAAACAGCCAAAAATTAATAATTAATTTTTAAAAATTCCTTCTCATCTTAAAGCAGTTTGATTCGTCGTAATGAACTCAGAGACGAGACGTGAGGAAACATGTTAAACACACATGAGCACATCTTTGCCTCGAGTCACCTCACCTTCTCTTTATCACAAACAGCCTCACCACCTGACGACACCTCTTCCTGTCCTGTCCCGCAGGTGTTCTTCGACCTCATGAGGGAGGTCCGTAAGAAGAAGATGGCCGAGAGCAAAGACAAGAACGGGCCGAGCGGCAAGAAGAAGAAGAAGCACTGCCTCATCCTGTAACCTGCACCCTGAGGTGACACAGTGCCAAAACCAAAGAGAAACAGTCAGACGGACTCAAACAGGCGGCGGCGGCGATGGCGGCGGCAGGTCGCAGCTCAAACACTCGCTCCGTCAGCTGAGGAGGAAACACTCCTGATTATTTTCACACCTCACCTCCAGACGTGTCGGAGGAGTTTCACCTCCATTTATTCTTTATGTCCAAAGCTGTCGGTGTTTTTCTGCTTCCTCTTTATGTTACAGATTCTGCTTCTGTGTGGCCAAAAGTATGTGGACACCTCACAGGGGAAATATCATCCAGAACGTCCGGACACAGCAGTTTGTAAAACATGTTTATACCACAGATTATATCAGATTAAATAATTATATTAATAAAAAATAATTATTTAATCTGATATAAATAAATAATAAATAATTATTTTAATAAAAAAATAACTTCCCCAACGCCTTTTCCTGGCATTATCCCAGCAGGACACGTAGCGATGTCTCATTAAAAAACAACCGCTTTTTATGGTGCTATCCTTGTGGGAAATGCAGCGGTGTCTTGCTAAAAAAAAAAAATCCGCTTTTTGTAACATTATCCTCATGAGAAATGCAGCGATGAACATCCTCTTTTCGTGGCATCATCCTGTCAGTAAACTTAGTGATCTCTGGATAAAAAACTGCTTTTTGTGGCATTATCCTCGCAAGAAATGCAGTGATGTATGGGTAAAAACAACCACTTTTAATGGCATTATCTTTGGGAGAAATGCAGCGATGTATGGGTAAAAACAACCACTTTTAATGGCATTATCCTCGCAAGAAATGCAGCGATGTATGGGTAAAAAACAACCCCATTTTGTGGCATTATCCTCGCAAGAAGTGCAGCGATGTATGGGTAAAAAGTAACCCCATTTTGTGGCATTATCCTCGCAAGAAATGCAGTGATGTATGGGTAAAAAAAACAACCCCTTTTCGTGGCATTATCTTTGCAAGAAATGCAGCGATGTATGGGTAAAAAACAACCCCATTTTATGGCATTATCCTCGCAAGAAATGCAGCGATGTATGGGTAAAAACAACCCCTTTTTGTGGCATTATCTTTGCAAGAAATGCAGCGATGTATGGGTAAAAACAACCCCTTTTTGTGGCATTATCCTCGCAAGAAATGCAGCGATGTATGGATAAAAAACAACCCCATTTTGTGGCATTATCCTCCCAAGAAATACAGCGATGTATGAGTAAAAAACAACCCCATTTTGTGGCATTATCCTCCCAAGAAATGCAGCGATGTATGAGTAAAAACAACCCCTTTTCGTGGCATTATCCTCCCAAGAAATGCAGCGATGTATGAGTAAAAAACAACCCCTTTTCGTGGCATTATCCTCGCAAGAAATGCAGCGATGTATGGGGAACAAACAACCTTTGTTCATTAAATTATCTTTGCCAGAAATGCACCAATGTCTGGATAAAAAACAACTGCTTTTTGTGGCATTACCCTTCCAAAAAAAAAGATCATCAGGTCTGTTTGTTTGAGGTCTGCAGTTCGGCAGGTGTCTCGCCTGGGTGTCCACATACTTCTGGCCACATATTGTACACGTTTCCTTTCTTCTCCTGTGTTGTTGTGACTGCTGTGATGATCTTGTGCCTGTAATCACAGACGGACGGACTGTACCTTTAAGTGTCCTCCAGTCGTCCGTCTTCCTTCAGTCTGTTTGAGTCTTCTCACACATTCCTCGTGTTTCACTTCCTCACACTCCTTTTTGTACGAAGCTTTGTCTTCACTCCCCGAGCTAATCTATAATTTATAATCACGTTTATTAAAAGGGAATCTCTTGTATTTATGACGTCTGTGGTTTGAAGGGACTTTAAACGTGTTGGTGTCGTCGTCGTCGACTCAAAGTCAAACTCATAACGATTTGATAATCAAAGAGAGGGCTGATCGCTGAGGCTCGATTGTGACGATCAGACGGGTTTTTTCTTTATGTAAACATATTTCTGCACCATTGTTCTGCATTAAAGCACCAGTATAAATCATATAACACAAGTTAAAAGTAAAGTTATTTGCCAAATAAACATTATAAAGGAAAGAAGGGAAATATTTTATTTACTGCTCCGTAGTTTCTGTGAAGAAATATGTAACTTGGTACTTCACCTCCTGGAGTCGTTTTAGTAGCTGAACATGCAAAGATGAGACGTTTGTCTTCCAAGAATTCAACATACATAAAAAATAAAGCTTCAAAAAAATAAACGAATATTGAATATTGGATGTAAATTGACTTTTTCTTTTAGAAAAATTCCCCCCAAAAAGATGCCAAATTACATGTTTCTGTAAGGAAATAAAAATAAAATCATAAAACAAAGTAGTTCAATGCATAATTATGTTCTTATTGTTTGTCTTTAGTGTTCAGTTATCTGTTTGAATTAAATTCAATCAAAAATCTTTTTGTTTGTTCTGTAATTGTGTGAAATTTATACGTTAAAATGACGTCATTAAGAATAAAACGTTCATCTCGGAAATGATTTCAGTCGCTGAACATGTAAAAATGTCTTGTGTGTCTTCCAAGAATTCAACATACATAAAGAATAAAGCTAAAAAAACTACTTTAAGAGGAGAAAAAAAGCAGATGACTCAGAGTCAGATAAAACTCTTAATAATTTCTTCTTTAATTAAAATTGTCTCCAGATTATTAGAAAAATTATAGCTGCTGTGCAGTGATGGGTCGGGTCCGGGCATTTTTACGCAATTCTGAGCAACAAGCAGAAGAATTGGAAGACATTTAGGAATTTAGCAACACAATCTGCCTTTTGCATCAGCTGAGGCTTGAACTCACAACCTCTGAGACTAAGAATCAATTTCTATCTCACTGAGCTAATTAGTCAGTGACAATTCATCGTGTAGCTTCACAAACTGACTAAGCCAGACGTGCAGGTTTAGCAGCCGTCCATGCATGGAATTTATTTGTAACAATGATTGATTTGCTTCATAAGTGAAAAACTGATGTTTAACTAGTTGAGCTATGTGCAAAGTGAGAAGCCTCAGATGGTTTCACACTGAAGTATTGACACT
>NC_065521.1:981878-1037594 GCF_006386435.1 Epinephelus moara | reverse complement strand
CTTGCTGTAGCGCCACCATCAGGACTATTGGCTTGAGTTTACAGCTGAGGATATCTGGCATGAGACTGGACCTTTGTGCAAAGTTTGGTGAGGTTTCACCCATGGGAAGTATGATTTCCTCAGAAGAAGAAAGAAGAAGAATAACTAGGATTACAATAGTGTCCTGGCAGCTTAGCTGCCCGGACCCTAATGAATGAATAAGTTGTGATGTGCTGTTTGTCCACTAGATGGTGCTGCTGACTTGGACTTCATCCAACACACCACACAGTGATAAACTGTATTTCAGCACTTGGTTTGATGTTCGTTCATATTTACTCTTTAAATTCACTGTAAAAAATCTTAATGATGTGATTTTTGTCTTTAAAATATTTCAACTTGTTTCAAGTTTTTCCACAAATTAACTTTAATTTCATCAGCATGCACAGATTTTAGGAACAAATGTGAAATATGTTGATGTCTGTTGTGACAAATGATGTTGCTTCAGCTTTTCACATTTCAGCCGTTGACGGTGTCACAGTTCAGCTTCCAGCTTTTCCAGCCATGTATTTCAGCTTGTAGTTTCTTGAGGTAACACCGCTCAGCCTTTGTGGCTTCAAATATTCTCAGCAGTGTACTCAATGCATTTGAGGTTTTCTATCTTTCGGGCAATTTGTTTCGTATCCCTGCTATTTCAGCGATGTATTTCAGCTCTTCGATTTTTTAGGTAATGCAGCTCAGCCTTCGTAGCTTCCAGTTTTACATCGTTGCTTCCAGGTAAGACGATGCATTTGAGCCTTTATATCCTCAGGCGACTTGTTTCATATTTCTGCATTTCCAGTGACATATTTCAGCCGTCAGCATCCACACGCAACTCCTGCAGGTAATGCATTCACTAGTCTCTGTTGTAATATCAGTAATTATTAACATTTTTGTTTATTTTAAGTCGAAACAAACGAGAAGTTTTAACTTTATTTCTACTTTAAAATGTTTTTATCTCTTTTCAGTCCGAGTTTTTAACCTGGTGTTAATGTTTAGTAAGAACTTTGAATTAATTTAATTGTTTGAAGAAAATAAGGTTTTAATGTTGAATGAAAGTTTCATGAGTTTGACCTTTGACCTCAGAAGTTTGTGACCAGCAGTTTTTATTGTGTCAAATATAATTAAAGATGTTAATAAACTCATTAGACTCAATTAAAGATATTTTTCAGACATGTATTGACAGTGTTTGTGTTTCAGGAGTGAAACGTCGATGTCTTATCACAAGTCAGACGATGATTCAGGCTCTTAATCTGAAACTGGTCCGACTCGTCTGACCGGCAGCAGCAGCTCCTCTTCTTCCTCCTGCTCTTTATTTCTTTATTTCTAAGACATTCTTTGGGGAGTTTGTGTTTCTGAAAAGTTTCTGTCACGGTGGCAAAAAATTTAATAAAATTAAAAACAAAAAAGATTATTTTATTTAAGAGAAAACATAATAATTATTATTATTGTCACCACTATAGAACTTATGGTAGTAACATGTCATTGTTGTTAACATTGATCCAACTGCAAAAACCAGCAGAATATGTGTCAACACCTTAACATTTAAATAAGGTAAAAAAAAAAAATTTAAAAAAAATAAATAAATAATAATAATAATACAAAAAAATGTTAAAAAAACCCAACATAAGTTAAGGAAAATAAAAATGACAATATCAGATACGTAAATTTAAATGAAAATAATGAGTAAAAATTGGTAAAAAAAAAAAAAAAAATAGCAAGAATAAAATAATTTTATAAAATAACCAGTAAAAACAATAAAATAGATTTCATTTAAAAAACATAGTGAATACAAATATCTCAAAATGAAAATGAATAAAAAAATACATGTGAATAGGTTAAAATTAAACTAACATTTAGATATTAGATAAAATATAAATGTAAACAGTCTCAGCATTTAAATAAGTTACAACAAAATGAAAACAGTGAATACAAAAATCTCAAAATATGTAAAAAAAATTCAAATATAAAAAAAAAATCAACAACTCAATATGTTAGAATAAAAAAATAAAATTTGTAGTATCAACAAATTAAATTTAAAATAAAATGTTGTAAAAAACAAAACCCCTTAAAAACAGTAAATCTGAATAAAAATAGTACAAAAATCTCAAAATGTAAATAAGTACAATTTAAAGAAATATTGAATAAGTTTAAAATTGTAAATAAAAGGCAAAAATAATCAATGTCAACATTTAAATAATAAAATCATAAAAAAAAGACTAAAAAAATAAATGTAAATAATCCTCCTCCTGATGTGGCTGCACCTCAGGTATGAGACTACGACACAAAGGAGGCTTTGTGTGAATCTGAGCAGGAGAGATACAACAGAAGAAGAGGAGGAGAGCTGGCAGAGCTGCTTTCTCTTCACCACAGAAGAAGAAGAGGAGAGCCGGCAGAGCTGCTTTCTCTTCACCACAGAAGAAGAAGAGGAGGACAGAGACGCCTGCTGGAGGATCTGAAACACAAACAAACAGCAGTGTGACTCAGTCTGAGCTCAGCTGCTGCATCAGCTCATCTGTCTTTAAGGTTCTTTTAAAAGTGACCCTTTCAGGTTTCTGTCTTTCTTTAAGGGTTTTTCTTTTCTAAAGGTACTTTGTTTAAGGTTCTTTCATTTAGGTCCTTTTTAAAGATCCTTTTCAGGTTTTGTCTTTCTTTAAGGTTCTTGAAGGGTTTTTCTTTTCTAAAGGTACTTTTTGAAGGTTCTTTCTTTAAGGTCTGTTTAAAAAAAAACCTTTTCAGGTTTCTTTATTTCATTAAGGTACATTCTTAAAGGTTTCTTCTTTCTTAAAGATATTTTTTAAGGTTGTTTTGTAAATCCCTTTTTGGGTCCTGTCTTTCTTTTAGATACTTTAATTTTTTTTCCCCTAATGGTACTTTGTTAGGATTCTTTCTTTGAGGTCCTTTCAAAAATACCTTTTCAGGTCCTTTTTTACTTTAAGGTACTTTCTTTAAGGTTTTTTTAATGCTTAAAGGCACTTTTTTTAAAGTTTCATTTTTTAAGTCCCTTTTCAGGTTTCTCTCTTTCTTTAAGGTATGTTCTTGAAGGGTTTTTTTTTCTTAAAGGTACTTTGATTAAGGTTCATTTCTTTAGGTCATTTTTAAAATCCCTTTTCAGGTTTTTTTCTTTCTTTAAGGTTCTTTCTTTAAAGTTTTTTTTTGTTCTTAAAGATGCCTTTAACGTTATTTCTGAAAGGTCCTTTCTAAAACCCCCCTTTTCAGATTCTTTATTTCTTTAAGGTACATTCTTAAAGGTTTCTTCTTTCTTAAAGATGTTTTCTTAAGGTTCTTTTGTAAATCCCTTTTTTGTCCTGTCTTTCTTTTAGATACTTTCTTGAAGTTTTTTTTTCCCTTATGGTACTTTTTTAGGATTCTTTCTTTGAGGTCCTTTCAAAAATACCTTTTCAGGTCCTTTTTTTCTTTAAGGTACTTTCTTTAAGGTTTTTTAATGCTTAAAGGCACTTTTTTAAAGTTTCCTTTTTAAGGTCCTTTATTAAATCTCTTTTCAGGTTTCTCTCTTTCTTTAAGGTACGTTCTTTAAGGTTTTTCTTTCTTAAAGGTACTTTGTGTAAGGTTCATTTCTTTAGGTCCTTTTTAAAATCCCTTTTCGGGTGTTGTCTTTCTTTAAGGTTCTTTCTTTAAAGTTTTTTTCATTCTTAAAGATGCCTTTAAGGTTATTTCTGAAAGGTCCTTTCTAAAAAAAACTTTTCAGATTCTTTTTCGTTAAGGTCCTTTTTAAAATCCCCTTTTCAGTTTTCTTTCATTCATTAAGGTACATTCTTAAAGGTTTTTTTCTTTCTTAAAGATACTTTTTAAAGGTTCTTTCTTTAAGGTACATTTTAAAATCCCTTTTTCAGGCTCTTTCTTTCTTTAAGGTGCTTTTTAAAGCCCCTTTCAGGTGTCTTTCATTCATTAAGGTGTGTTCTTGAAGGTATTTTCTTTCTTAAAGATACTTTTTTAAGGTTCTGTCTTTAAGGTACTTCTTAAAATACCTTTTCAGGTTCTTTCTTTCTTAAAGGTAATTTCTAAATGTTCTTTCTTTAAGGTCTTTTTTAAGGTTCTTTCTTTCTTTAAGGTGTTTCTTTGTCAAGATTCCCTTTTTCCTTAAGGTCTTTCTTTCAGGTTCTTTCTTCCGGGTTCTTTTTTAAAATCCCTCTTTCTTAAAGAGTTCTGAAGGATCTTGGAGACAGGCCAGTTGGTCGTTTGGTCGGTAGGTAGGTATTCTGTCCTCTTGGTCAGGTCTCTCCTGAGAATCTCCCTTAACAGTTTTCGGGGTAAATTAAGGGTAAACTGTGGAAAACTCTTAACACTGCCACCAGGATAAAGAAGCACGTCGTAGATCCTCATATCTTCTCAGAGAGAATCGTCAGATGGTCCGATCCTCTGTGTTCGTATAAACTTTTACTGTACGTCTCTTTCTACATTAGTTCATGTCTCTCTCTGACCTCGTCCATGTAGAGGTCAGAGGTCACCTCAGAACGTCGACCTACAAACACACTTCCTGTTCAGGAGGAGGTGTTGGTGCTGCCTCATACAAACAGTGATACAGATACAGAGCTGTTCCCATAATCCTCGGTGTCAGTGTGAGCTCACGTCTCTAAGCCTCTTACAGTAATACACCTGCTGCTGAGCCCACACCGCCGCTCCAACAGGACGCCTCCACGTCCCAGGGCAGGACGGAGACACTCTGAGCAGACTGTCAACAGGAGACTGTCCAGAGGAGACCGTCCAGAGGAGACCGTCCTGAAGAGACTGTCCTGAAGAGACTGTCCTGAAGAGACTGTCCTGAGGAGACCGTCCTGAAGAGACTGTCCTAAGAGACCGTCCAGAGGAGACTGTCCTGAAGAGACTGTCCTGAAGAGACTGTCCTAAGAGACCGTCCAGAGGAGACCGTCCTGAAGAGACTGTCCTGAAGAGACTGTCCTGAAGAGACCGTCCAGAGGAGACTGTCCTAAGAGACCGTCCTGTGGAGACCATCCTAAAAGACTGTCCTGTGGAGACCATCCTAAAAGACTGTCCCGTGGAGACCATCGTAAGAGACCGTCCAGAGGAGACCGTCCTGAAGAGACTGTACTAAGGAAGAGACCGTCCAGAGGAGACCGTCCTGAAGAGACTGTACTAAGGAGACTGTCCTGAGGAGACCATCCTAAAAGACTGTCCCGTGGAGACCATCCTAAAAGACTGTCCTGTGGAGACCATCGTAAGAGACTGTCCTGAGGAGACCATCCTAAGAGACTGTCCCGTGGAGACCATCCTAAGAGACCGTCCTGTGGAGACCATCCTAAAAGACTGTCCTGTGGAGACCATCGTAAGAGACCGTCCTGAGGAGACCATCCTAAGAGACCGTCCTGTGGAGACCATCCTAAAAGACTGTCCCGTGGAGACCATCCTAAAAGACTGTTCTGTGGAGACCATCCTAAAAGACCGTCCTGTGGAGACTGTCCAGAGGAGACCATCCTGAGGAGACAGTCCTAAGACACAGTCCAGAGGAGACCATCCTAAAAGACCGTCCTAAGAGACTGTCCTGAGGAGACCGTCCTAAGAGACCGTCCTAAGAGACAGTCCTGAGGAGACCGTCCAGAGGAGACCGTCCAGAGGAGACCGTCCTGAGGAGACCGTCCTAAGAGACCGTCCTAAGAGACAGTCCTGAGGAGACCGTCCCGAGGAGACCGTCCAGAGGAGACCGTCCTAAGAGACAGTCCTGAGGAAAACAGTCTTGAGGAGACAGTCCTAAGAGACCATCCAGAGGAGACCGTCCAGAGGAGACCGTCCAGAGGAGACCGTCCTGAGGAGACCGTCCTGAGGAGACCGTCCAGAGAAGACCGTCCAGAGGAGACCGTCCAGAGGAGTCCGTCCTGCGGAGACCGTCCAGAGGAGTCCGTCCAGAGAAGACCGTCCAGAGGAGACCGTCCTGAGGAGACCATCCAGAGGAGCTTCAGACATGCTGGGCGGAGATCTGGTGGCGGTGTGGGACGTGGCGCTGAGCGACGGTGTTTATAGGATCGAGTTCGCTCATGGCACCACCACGGGGAAACGCATCGTGTACGTCAACGGACAGGTGAGACCTTCCTTTAGTCCGGCTCTTCACTTCCTGTCTTCTTCCACCTTCAGATGAAGTCAGGTTGTGACCGGACATCCCAAACAAAGAGTCGCTTCACTCAAGTAAAAGTAGAAATACCACAGTGTAAAAATAGTCAAAGTTTAACTGAAGTAAAAGTATCAACCTCAGAATATACTTAAAGTACCTGAAGTGAAAGTACTCATTATGCAAAGTAACTAAAGTACTGCAGTAAAAAGTACCACATTTCCCTCTAAGACATAAAGTACCATAAAATGGAAATACTCAATTAAAAGTAACTCAAATTACACGTCAGTACTCGAGTACTTGTTGGTCAGGGGTGGAATACGTGTTGAGAACATTAAGTTACAGTAAACGTAGCAGTACGACACTTTAAAATACTTCATTAGCAGCAATATAAATAGTTTGACTTAAGTAAAAATAAAAATGTTTCGGCAACAAAATACACTTAAAGTATGAAAAGTAAGAGTATGAATTATTAAGATCACCCCCTTTCTGTGGTACATGTGTTTTAATGTTGGAGTGAATGAATGAAATAAACAAGAAAGGAAAAATGTTTGAGTGGAGTGGAGAAATATTTTTTATTTTATTCTGTTTTATTTTCTTTTACATTATTTTCTTTTCTTATTTTTTCATTTTAATTTATTTCATTTTATTTTACTTTACTTTAGTTTACTTTATTTTATTTTGTTTATATTTTATTTCATCATATTTTAATTTACTTTAATTTATTTTATCTTCCTTTATTTTAATTAATGTTATTTTCCCTTATTTATTTTATTTTACTTTATTTTAATTCATTTCATTTCATTTCATGTTCATGTTCATGTTCATGTTATTTTTATTTTATTCTATTTTACTCAACATTATTTTACTTTATTTTATTTTACTTTACTTCACTATGGTTTACATTACTTTATTGGGTTTTGTTTTATTTTATTTCATTTTACTTTACATTATTTTATTTAACTTTATTTTTATTTACATTATTTAATTTTGCTTTATTTTACTTCAGTTGACATTATTTTATTTTATTTTACTTCATTTTAAGTTTTATTTTTATGAAAATATATACGGCTTAAAATCAACGCATTAAAGTACAACCTGTATTGTTATAGTAACACATCCTGCACTGTCACTACAGGAGCTGCTACAGTTAAGTATTTAAATATATTAGTGAGGATCTATTTCCTCAGGTACTTGTACTTTACTGGAGTATTTACACTTTCACCTTTTACTACAACATGTAACTTTTACTTTTCAAACTTTAAGTGTATTTTGTTTTTATTTTGAATGAATGAATGAATGACTGGATGACTCAGCAGCAGTGTGACTCGTGTTTCCTCCACAGGAAGTCATCAGGAAGGACTGGCTGTTTAAGCTGGTGGGGAAGGAAACCTTCACGGTGGGGAGCTCCAACACCAAAGCCACCATAAACATCGAGGCAGTCAGCGGCTTCGCCTACGAGTACACGCTGGAGGTCGACGGCAAGAGTCTGCAGAAGTTCATCGACAACAGAGCCAAGACGTCCAAGACCTGGCTGCTCAAGGTGGACGGAGACGACTGCCGAGTCGTCCTGGGTGAGCCTGACGTGTCTTTGTGATGATGTAATCACAGGTGACCCACTGAGGTGTAATCTGCTCAGCTGGAGGTCACAGCAGGTATTTAAGGCAACAGGGCGACCTGCAGCCACCTGATTGGACGACACAGACGACACCTGTGTGACAGGAAAATACACAAATCAGTTCATGTGTTTGATTACTTCATCAGAGGTCATTAGAGACGTTACTGTGACTGACAGCTGACGGACTTTACTGGACTTTACTTTTTACTTTACGTTATTTTATTTTATTTTATTTTATTTTATTTTATTTTATTTTATTTCATTTTATTTTATTTTATTTCATTTTTACTTTAATTTATTTTATTTTAATTTATTCCAGCAGTTACTGCAGTAAAAGTAGAAATACCACAGTCTACAAATACTCCTGAATTGACACCGTTACGGCAGTAATTTCTCCAAATTTGGCACAAACGTTCACTTGTACTTAGCTATGAATCGATTAGATTTTTGTGGTCAGATGTCACCATGACCTTCCGTCTGTCTCATAATACACAATATCTGAAGAATATCTTGGGTGAATTTCTTCAGATTTGGCACAAACATCCTCTTGGTCATAAGAATGAACTGATTGAATTTTGGTGGTTAAAGGTAAAAGTCACTGTGACCTTGCGTCTGTTTCATTCTTGTGAATCTCAAGAAGTCATTGAGGGAATTTTTTCACATTTGGCACAAACGGCACAAGAACTCAACAATGAACTTATTAGATTTTGGTGATCAAAGGTCACTGTGACCTTGTGTCAATGTCATTCTTGAGAACGCGATAGCTCAAGAATACCTTGAGGGAATTTCTTCAGATTTGGCACAAATGTCCACTTGGATGCATCGATGAACTGGTTAGATTTTAGTGGTCAAAGGTCCATCTTGATAATGCAATGTATCAACAACGCCTTGAGGGAATTTCTTTAAATTTGTCTCCAACATCCGTGTGGACTCAACAATGAACTGATTATATTTATGTGGTCAAAGGTCAATGTGGCTCAGTCATGTTCCAGCACTGTCAACCATTAATTACAGGTTCAGTTATTGTGAATGATAATATGTGAAAAATAACCTTATATTCATCCATAAACTGTATATTGCTCTCTCTATATATATAATTATATATTTGTTCTTGTTTCCAACAGAAAAGGACACGATGGACGTTTGGTGCAACGGACAGAAAATGGACACAATGGTGAGAAACACTGAACCCTGAACATTAAAGTAGTTTTATAATCATGAATAATACTATAATGAATTAATTTAAATTTCAGTGAGACTCCGACAACAGAAAATTAAACTTCCATCTGGAGCTAAATGCATAAAAAAATAATTTATATGATGTAGAAATAATGACGAGGGATTTCTTGCTGATACGTTTGTGTTTATTTCCCTGACACGCCTGTTTATCTGATATTTCCTGAGAAAACTCATCTAGTCTGCAGCCGCTCTACCATATAAATAAACAGAATAAAGTGAAACATACATTAAAATGACGTTATTATATTTTAACCCTGTAAGACCCAGATATAGAAAAAAATGAGCAAATTTTTGTTTGACCTCTCAGATATTGTTTTAGGAGGCCTCTGATGTAGAAATCAAAGAGTTTTCAAATTTTTTACATTTTAGTAAGTTTTTAGGGAAATGTTGTAAATTTGCAACGTTGGGCACAGTTGGGAGCAGAACTTCTGTGTTTGTACTCACTTTGTCTGAACAGATATACAGAACATTTAAGTATTCATCTGCAGGGTTGATTGCTTACTTAGCCCCATAACAGTATATATCATGAGTAATAATCACACAACAATTATAGTTTTATGAATAAGCATTTATAAATAAAAATATTGGGAAAAAATATATTTACAAAACTTTTTCCTGCGTCACTTTCAATGTGGTTTACTACATTCAAACAATACTGTCTGGCTGGCCTATTATGCTCTCTGCTTATCATACTAAAAGGAACACATGCATCCCCCCAGAGCACTTACAGGTTCACATTCAAGACCATTCGCACCTGTCCCTGAACAATGCAACAGGCATCCCCCCAACAAATCCAGAACATTCAGAACCTGTTTTTCTATCTCCTAATGCTACAAACTGCTGCTTGGGCAACACTGAGAAAAATAGCTCAGGATCATTTAGAAGTTAAAAAACAAACAAAAAACTACAAAGATACAGGGAGTTTCAAATACTGCTATAGATGCTGGAGTTTCAAATACCCCATACAATTTATTCATGTGTTTAATTATGGTCTAAGCTAAACTAAGTAAAAATTTAACAGAAAAGCACATTTAGAGCTTCGTTACAATGAATCATCTAATACTTTAAATTTCTACTACATTTTTTTTCAATTTGTGACCATGTGAGAAGTGCAGTGACCTTATGTAATGTGTAAGGAGGAGCACAGGCTATTTTGACTACCACACTGACCCAACATTGTAGAATTACAACATAGACATAACAAGCTATAAATCAAATCTGATGAATGTTTTCCAAAATAACTAAATATGTACATGTTCTAGACATTGTAATAAACACAAAAAAAAATATTTAAGGAATTTTACCTACTTTAATCCTGACAAATCCAGTTATGCAAAAAAAGGAGATGAGCTCAACGGGAAGTTTGCAGGTAGAGTGAGTTCATGGCCAGATGACCAGACCTATAAACACTTCTTCTATCCAATAGCATTGTGAGGACAAACAATAGGACCCATTAACTATGTAAATATGGTCTTGAGAAAAAAAACATTTGCAGGCCTTTTTTTTTAGAATTGTTAAGTGATGTTGTAAATTTGCAACAGTGGGTTTTACAGGGTTAAATCCTGCCAGGACTCAAAATGGTGACATGTTGTGTGTAGGAGTTGCAGATTAGTTCCTTATTTTACATCTCAAATAACAAACTTGGCCTCCCTGTATAAAATGACCTACAGTGACCTCTAAGATAATCACAGCCTCGCCAAACTTTACAGACACAAACTAGAGACCTTAATGTGAGATTTGGAGGGATTTATGACATATTTTATAAAGTCTGGAGTGGTGTAAAATCAGCTCAGTCACTAGGAGAAAATGTAGGATTGTACATTTCTGCAAACCATGAATATGTTACATTTGTACGTTTCATACCAGCATTTTGAAAGTGGTGTAGTATATAAAATGACTTTGTTAACTGGTGGTGGAGGGGATAGTGTGTTAGAGTGAATCATTGTTTTTCCAGCGTCTTTTTAGGTTGCAAACATTGGGTTTTTTGTAGCAACCAGTCATTGTTTATCATGCGCCTTTATGCACCTAATGTGAGTGTTTTATAGTGACCTGTCAGTGTTTTTCCAGCAGTTTTTTAGGCTCCAGTCATAGGTGTTTTGTAGCAACCTGTTGGTGTCTTTCCATTGCCTTTTAAGGATCCAATTGGGAGTGTTTTGTAGCGACCTGTCAGTGTTTTTCCTGAGTCTCTTTAGGCTCCAAAAGTGGATGTTTTGTAGTGACCAGTCACGTTTAATCAAGTGGCTTTATGCATCTAATATGGATGTTTTGTAGCAACCAGTCAGTATTTTTCCAGCAGTTTTTTAGGCTCCAATCATAGGTGTTTTGTAGCAACCTGTCGAGGTCTTTCCATTGCCTTTTAATGATCCAGTTGGGAGCGTTTTGTAGCGACCTGTCAGTGTTTATCATGCGCCTTTATGCACTTAATATGAGTGTTTTGTAGCGACCTGTCAGTGTTTTTCCAGCAGCTTTTAAGGCTCCAAATTTGGGTGTTTTGTAGCAACCTGTCGGTGTCTTTCCTAAGGCTTTTTAGGCTCAAGTGTGGGTGTTTTATAGTGACCCCTCTGTGCTTTTCCAGGGAATTTTTAGCCTCCAAACGTGGGTGTTTTCAAGCAACCTGTTTGTGATTTTCCAGCACCTTTGTAGGCTCCAACCGTGGGTGTTTTGTAGCAACCAGTAAGTGTTTATCATGCGCCTTTAATGTACCTAATGTGAGTGTTTTATAGTGACCTGTATAGTGACCTGTGACCCGGCTCCAATCATGTGTGTTTCGTAGTGACCTATTGGTGTTTTTCCAGTGGCTTTTTAGGCTCATATGTGGGTGTTTTGTAGCCACCTGCCTGTGCTTTTCCGGAGGATTTTTAGGCACTAGACATGGGTGTTTTTTAGCTACCTGTCAGTGTTTTTCAAGTGGCTTATAAGTCTCCAAACGTGGATGTGTTGTAGCAACCTCTGTTTGTTTCCAGCGGCTCTTAAAGCTCTAATTGTGGGTGTTTTGTAGCGACCAGTCAGTGTGTTTCCACCACCTTCTAATACTGCACATGTTGCACATGTCTTGGAAAACCATCTTTGAGACTTTTTCTAGGATGTTTGGACTGTATGACGGAAGACTTCCTGTCCCCTCTGGAAAAGACAAAAATTCAAACCCTCAGAACAAAAAACAAACAAAGCAAAAAGGACAAACACGACCATGTGCTACACTTTAACAAATAAAAGCCAGTTTCCCCCAGAAATAAAAGAAAATGATGAAAGGAATATTAAAAATAAAGTACCATCATAATTTTAGTTTAATTCTGTCTGGTGTCTGATAATCTGACTAAGTTTCTCTCCTCTTTCAAAATAAGAGTTAAAGCGTTTAAAGGAAACATCTGTGTTTACAGTGACACAGTAAAATAAATCCTCATTAATGACTTGAAATCCTAAAACCCTCTGCGTGTGTCCTTTGGTGGACTGTCCACAGGGAGAGTTTGTGGACGACGGCACAGAGACGCACTTCATGTTGGGGGAACACGAGTGCTGCATCAAGGCGGCGAGCGGTGGGAAGAAGAAGAGCGGCATTGTGCACTATTTACTGCTGGACGGAGAGAAAATACCAGCGACGACACAATGAGGCTGAAGGAACGCTGATCAGTTTCAAAGAGACTCTGTCAACGAGGTATTTGGACCCAAACTACAAACACCACCAGACAGTACTACAAATACCACCATGCAGTGCTGCGACGCTCTGCTGGGACAGGAAGTGTTCGCTTTTCCATTTCATTATTTGTTCGACAAATTAAGAATATATGTTCATGTTAATGTAGTGAATAAACTCTGACATGTAATGCTCTGTTGGTGTTTTTATTTTATTTCATTTATTTATTTTAATCGAGATGTCTGTTGGTGCTTTGTAGCTTTATTTTGAAGGAGCCTGTAATTAACGTTAAATTTGTGAGTTAAAATCTGGACTCAGATTCTTCTCATGAGTTATTTTTGCGCACAATCCACGCAGCGAGTATCTGCGTGAACGCCGCTGCGTCAAGCGCGCGGCGGTTAGCTGGAAAAACACCGGGAAACGGAGGGTGTGATTTTCAAAATAAAAGCACGGGAGCTAACTACTGCTGAATCACATTTTTAAATCAAACAGCAATATACCTACTATATGAAATATGTATATATATTATATTTTTATACATATTAATGGTTTGAATTTATTTTTAAAGTCACAATAACAGAGTAGAAATGCTGAGTTACAAATTAAAATTGTTTTTAAAATATTACTGAAGTAAAAGTGCAGCATTAAAATATACTTAAAGTACAAAGGTAGAAATACTCGTTATGCAGATTTTAGAAAAATATATTAATTATTAATTAATTATCATTATTATTATTACTTTTGTACTGCTGAGTCGCTTTCACGGAGGAATCATATATATGTTTTACTATTATGTGAAACAGTTGACGCCCTGGGAGGCAAGACAAAAGAAACAAAAATAAATAAAATAAAATAAATGAATAATTAATGCTTTGTATAGTCTAATAATCTAATGACATTTACTTTTTTTAAATGTAAAAATTAACCATATCTAATTACATTACATTTATTACATTTATATATTTTAAATGTAAACATTACCAAATCTTTTACTTGAGACAAATTTTAATTTTACTTGTAATTCAGTGTTTTAAAGTTTAGTATTGTTGCTTTTACTTTATTACATTTACTGTGTCGTAGTCGCGTTAAAATGGAAATACAAAGTAAAACCACGACTTTTAGTGGCTTTTATTTTGAAGATGCTAACCGGAAGCCGCCGTGTCGGGTCCGGGTACCTTGACGGCGCAGTGACGTTCCCGGCCGGGATACTGTGGCTCTACCCGGGATGGACCTCACATCACGGGAAGGGGGATCGGCTGAGTGTGTGAGCGTCGCGTGCGGGATCTACCTGTGATTTTACGCGTCTTTAAACCACACCTGGATCTATTTCGGGAGGCGCACGAGCCCCGCTGGCCTCGCGCGGCTGAATCCGGACTGAGGAGGTGAGTCTCGCGCAGCTGGTCCCGGAGACAAAACAACGGACGGACGGACGGGAACAGGCATCCCAAGTCCCGGTCCACTAACACTTCATCCAGCTGCCTGTCTGCCCCCAGCTGCTCTTTTTCATGGAGGATTTTAAAATGGCTGCTCTCGCCTCCTCTCTGGAGCTCTAACCTCCCGCTCGGCCGTTATGTAAAGCCGAGTTTGACGCCTGAAAAGCGGCGAGTTTTCCCTCTTCTCCCCCTCCGGCTGGGAAGCTACAGCTAGTTAGCTTTAGCCGGCTAGCATAGCCGCCTCGCAACAAGGCCGATTTTGATCCTTCTCCTCCGGTCAGTTATGACTAAGTGACTCCGACAGCTCTGATAGAACCGGAGCCGGTGTGGTTTTAATCTCTCATGGGCTGTGAGGATATGGGGAAGCGGTGCCCAGCCTGCCGCACATCTGTCACCGCACCGGCATTGGAGACCGGGACACCCCGGGGAACAGCTGCCCTCACCGGCCAGTAGCAGCAGTCTGGCCGCTCCGCCAAAAAACACCGCTGGGAATATAAATCTCGTGTGGAATCTTCCCGGGATGTAGAGGAGGAGTAACTGGTCTCTCTGGAAGAAAACACTCCACAAACTATTGTTTTAAATTAACAGTTTGAAGGACAAACCGCCGTGTTGAGTTCACCAGGGTCCGCAGCGAAACAGCATGATTTAAGGCTTCCCTGTGAACGCGTCCCGCTGCTGGAGGTCACAACTTTCACCTTCCCATCTGCCCACCAGCAACACCAGCACCACCGTCTGACCCGGCCGAACAGTCGCAGCCATGAACTACCAGCAGCACCTGGCCAACTCGGCCGCCATCCGAGCCGAGATCCAGAGGTTTGAGTCCGTCCATCCCAACATCTACTCCATCTACGAGCTCCTGGAGCGGGTGGAGGAGCCGCTGCTGCAGAACCAGATCCGGGAGCACGTCATCGCGATTGAAGGTAGGATGCAAGGGTGGATGCTGGTGTGACAACACCTGGATGCTGTCTGAAGGTGCACGCACGTGCACGGCTTTACAGGGTCTGTGACATATCTGAGGTTTGTGGTGTCAACAGCTGATTGTCAGTGATGCTATCTGCACTTTAAAGTGAAGTTGACATACTGAGGTGTGTTGCCATGTGTTGGACAACAGGAGCAACAATACTGATTATCCTGGAGCTGGAGTTTGTTGACATTTATTTATTTATTTGTTCCTACCAAGGTAATAACTTCTGTTCCTGCTGTCCACACAAGCAAACATTACATCATAGAGTAAAACAAATATAATTAAAGTTAAATGCAGCGATGAACAGGTCCTCGCACCTGTGGCATCAAATATAAACCACAACATGTAAGTTTCTACTGGAAAAACACTGACAGGTTGCTACAAAACACTCATGTTTGGAGCCCTAAAAGCCGCTGGAGACTCACTAATGGGTTGCTTCAAAATACCCACATTTAGTGCGTAAAAAGCTGCTGGAAACACAAAGTCAGGTTGCTATGAAACACATGTTTGGAACCTTTAAGGCTACTTGAAAAACATTGACAGGTTGCTACAAAACAGGTTTCAATGATGCTGTGGTTAACGTGTGGTCAGGTTTAGGCACAGAAAAACACTTGGTGATGGTTAGAAAAAAAATCGTAAAAGACAACCACTTTTTGTGGCACTATCCCGCTGACATGTGGAACATATAAAGCTTCCTGAAGCACAGAGATGGGTTGCTACAAAACACTCATGTTTAGTGCTTAAATCGCTGCTGGAAATACATTGATTGATCGCACCAAAACTCCGTCTTCTGAGCCTAAAAAGCAGCTATAAAACATTGACAGGTCGCTAAAAGAACACCCACGTTTGGAGCATAAAGCAGCTGGAAAAACACCAACAAGTTGCTATGAAACCACCATGTTTGGTGCTTAAAAGCTGCTTGAAAAACACGCCACTATGAATCACTTACGATTGGAGCCCTAAAAGCCACTGGGAAAATACAAACAGGTCAGTACAAAACACTCATGTTTGGAACCTTAAAAGCTGCTGGAAAATCAGTGACAGGTTGCTACAAAACAGACATGTTCGGAGCCTCAGATATGACTGGAAAAACACAGACGGGTTGCTACAAAATGGCCATGTTTGGAGCCTAAAAAGAGGCTGGAAAAACAACGACATGTTGCTATGAAACCGCCATGTTTGGTGCTTCAAAGCTGCTTGAAAAACAATGACCGGTCGCTAGGAAACACTCACAATTGGAGCCTTAAAAAGCCACTGGGAAAACACAGACAGGTCAGTACAAAACACTCATGTTTGGAACTTTAAAAGCTGCTGGAAAAATGCAGGCAGGTCGCTATAAAACGCCAATGCTTGGAACCTCAGATATGGCAGGAACACTCACAACATGACCCTTAAAAGCCAATGGAAAATAACAGACAGGTTGCTACAAAATACCAATGTTTGGTGCCTAAAGAAACTGCTGGAAGAACACTGACAGGTCACTACAAAACACCTTTGTTAGGAGCCGAGAGAGCTGCTAAAATAATATACCACTCATTTCATGAAGAGGCAGGAGGACTGGTGTCTGTTCGCTGATATCCTTATCGTGGTTTATGTTTTCTGTCATCTCATATTTAATACCGTTAGACATTTTGAGAAGTGTAATGAGTTCTGCTCATTGGTGTGCGTGCTATGATGAAGACGAAGGAGGCGATGATGATGTTGGAATGATCCCGTGAAGCCTGTGTTTGTCACATACCCGGCCCTGTTTACAGAAGCGTGTTTTCTAGAGACCCAAAGTGGCCGCCGCTCTGTTTAGGAACATCTGTATGTTGTACACAAGCTCCTGCTCTGTAATACACAGATGGGTTCAGTCGGGGTCCTGTGATGTTCGTCCAGTTTTTATTTCGACCAGGAGAGAAAATGTGACTTAAAACACATCTTGAACTTTGCAAAACTTCCTTGGTCTTGTACGCAGCTGTAAAGGTCACCATCGATGTTTTTTTCTGAAGGGATTTTTGACCTTAGCTCCCTGAAAATGTCAAGCAGCGCTGCCAAAAATAGACTGAGAGTGGCGTCGATAAAAGTAAAAGCACCGCAGCTTTGATTCTGTGAAATGAGGAGTGCAAAATGAAAGGGGTTCATGGGTTTGGACGTTATAAAGGTCGTTAGCGTGAATGTGCTCAGTGGCTTCCCAGCTGTCTGAGCTTCATAACACAAAGGAGTCAGAGCGGTGACTCGCTGCTACTTTGCTCATTTCCATTTTCCCTGAATTCAGTGGCGCTCGGTGACTCACTCAGCCTGCTCTCATGCTGGAAATAACCCAAAACAGCAGCAGCACTGTCATCCTGTTTCTTTGCCTCTCAGCGCACATCTGGACGTGTCGCTCAGATTCATGTCATGTTACGCAAGCTCTCAGCTGGAGAGGCTGCCGTCCCGTCTGTGCGTTTGTGTCGTGGTTATGTAAAGAGAGGCGTCGATTCATCTCAGACAAACTGTCGATTTCTGACTCTTATGAAGCAGGTGACTCGGCCTAGTTACTGCGCACTGACTCACATCTCGCCACATGTTCTCCGCCGGCATTAAGCCCCATTTGCATGTGAGGTGTGTGTGTCTGTGTGTGTGTGTGCGAGAGGATGGATGTCCCGCCATCCAGGTGACACTGACCCACTTTCTGCGTCTGGCCTCGGAGCTGTGGCTGTTATTAACAGACACCGGCGCACCTTCGCTGCTGCGAACATCACACGCTTCATTTTCCCACAGCGGGAAACACAGTGGGGTTTTATTCACAGAGCGGTTTTTAACAAACAGGGTTTCACCTCAGAGGGTTTTACAGACTTAACGGCAGATAATTAACAGCAGTGAGGAGGAAAGCACGTCAGGAACTACAAGAACCAGAGGCTGTTTGTGTCAACAGGAAGTTGTTGTGGATGTTGGGACTCGAATCCAGATTTATGTTTGATAATTTACTGCTGAATTATCTCCCTGATCTCCCAAATAATATAACGAATATCAGACATCAGGAGTTTCCTTCCAGTTTGTAGCTTTGTGAAGACACAGAAAAAAGCCCGCATCGCATGTTTTCAACATTTACCTTCTTCTTTTAATCTTCTGACTTATCGCTGGGGTTGCACAATTTCTTTGCCTCTTATCAGGACCCAGGTTACGTTCAATTATCAGAAGTTATTGTTATATAGTCACCCAATTGCCATGAAAAATGTTGGCATTATACGTGTCTGCAAATCACAGATGCGTTAAATTTGTTAGGAAAAAAATCTTGGTAAAAGCCACTTTTTGTGGCAGTATCCCGCTGACAGGTCACTACAAAACACCCACGTCTGGAACATATAAAGCTTCTTGAACCACAGAGATGGGTTGCTACAAAACACTCATGTTTAGTACCTAAATCGCTGGTCGCATCGAAACACCCGTCTTTTGAGCCTAAAAAGCAGCTATAAACCATTGACAGGTCGCTAAAAGAACACCCACGTTTGGAGCATAAAGCAGCTGGAAAAACACCAACAAGTTGCTATGAAACCATCACATTTGGTGCTAAGAAGCTGCTTGAAAAACACGTCGCTATGAAACACTGACAATAAGAGCCTTAAAAGCCACTGGAAAAACACAGGCAGGTTGCTGCAAAATGGCCATGTTTGGAGGCTAAAAAGAGGCTGGAAAAACGACGACATGTTGCTATGAATTCGTCGTGTTTGGTGCTAAAGAACTGCTTGAAAAACACTGACAGGTTGCTAGGGAACACTCACGATTGGAGCCTGGGGAAACACAGACAGGTCAGTACAAAACACCCATGTCAGGAACCTTATAAGCTGCTGGAAAATCAGTGACAGGTTGCTACAAAACAGACTTGCTTGGAACCCAAAAAACTGCTGAAAAATGCAGGCAGATTGCTATAAAACGTGTGTTTGGAACCTCAGATATAACACTGACGGGTCGCTATGTAACAGTCCGGTTTGGTGCCTAAAAATCAGCTGGAAATACATTGACAGGTTGCTACAAAACACTTGAAAAACAGTTAAAGGGGGGCTACAAAACACTCATTTTCTGAACCTTAAAAGCCACTTGAAAAACACTGATAGGTCGCTCCAAAACACCCATTTTCGGAACCTTAAAAGCCACTTGAGAAACACTGATAGGTGGCTACAAAACACCCATTTTCGGAACCTTAAAAGCCACTTGAAAAACACTGATAGGTCGCTACAAAACACCCATTTTCGGAACCTTAAAAGCCACTTGAAAAACACTGATAGGTGGCTACAAAACACCCATTTTCAGAACCTTAAAAGCCACTTGAGAAACACTGATAGGTCGCTACAAAACACCCCTGTTTGGAACATTATAAGCCACTTGAAAAACACTGATAGGTCGCTGCAAAACACTCATTTTCGGAACCTTAAAAGCCACTTGAAAAACAGTTATAGGTGGCTACAAAACACTCATTTTCTGAACCTTAAAAGCCACTTGAAAAACACTGATAGGTGGCTACATAACACTCATTTTCTGAACCCTAAAAGCCACTTGAAAAACACTGATAGGTGGCTACAAAACACCCCTGTTTGGAACCTTAAAGGCCACTTGAAAAACACTGATAGATCGCTACAAAACACCCCTGTTTGGAACCTTAAAAGGCACTTGAAAAACGGTGATAGGTTGCTACAAAACACTCATGTTTGGAGCCTAAAAAGCTGCTGGAAAATCACTGACAGGTCACTACACAACAGTCACGTTTTGTGCTTTAAAAGTCGCTGGAAAAATGCCGAAAGGTTCGTACAAAACATCCATGTTCTGAACCTTAAAAGCCACTTGAAAAACAGTGATAGGTTGCTACAAAACACTCATGTTTGGAGCCTCAGTAGCCGCTGGAAGAACACTGACAGGTTGCGATGAAATACTCAAGTTTGGAGTCTAAAAGAGGTTGCTACAAAACGCCAGTCATCCTTTGTGAAACTTTTATACTTTGGCTGATACCATCTAGAAACTTTTCTATATTAAACTGTATTCTGTTTGCAATTGAAAAGCTCTTGTAAAGTGTTAAATTTCAGTCGCTCCATACGTTAGTGCCAAAATTATTACTCTCCTGGTGTCTTTGTGTCAGTGGGAACTCCTTAAAGTACACGTTTAATTCAATAATGCAAAGGAAAATGAAATCCAGACTCCAGCAGGTGAGATGATGTAATACGGCCTGTAGGAGAGGGTGGACGAGAGTAGATGAGAGTGGAGCAGGTGGAGCAGTCCCTCTGTAACCTGTTTATCAGAGCCGCCCTCCAGTAACACCAGCGTCTCTTTCCCACTGCAGCCTTTGTCTCGTGCTGCTTTTGTCTTATTCTGTCGGCCTGCAGTCAGTGAACGCACCATGTGACCCAGTTAGCCTCACCGCTGTGTGTTTGTTCAGCCTCCTTCAGGCTCTCTGTGTGTGTGTGTATCCTCTCTCATTTTGTCAGGGTTGTACCCACGTAATGCCCGTTCTCGTGTTTCACACCAGCTCTGATGCAGCGCCTGTCTCATTCAGGGACGGCGTGGTGATGGAGCGAGGCTCTGAGGGCGGCGGGGTTTGGCTGGGGCCACCTGTAGAGGAGGGTTTACATGTTGTGGAGTCACTTGACACTCTTTGGTCTCCTTCAGTCTAATTGTGTATTCTTTATTTCATCAGACTGGTCTTCAGATGTCTCAGATATATCAAATATTAAATGATATAAAGCTGGTGTTTGTTTGTTGATGGTGGCGGCGGCACTTTCCCTGAGTGCTGCCAGCGTTGTTATTGTGGCAGGTTGCAGCAGGAGTCAGAGAGCCATTATGTAAGGGCCGATTGACGTGTGCTAATAACAGTAATAACAGTAATAAGAAGTCGCAGGGATGCTTTTAAAACCAGGGCTTTAACCGTTACATAACAGCCGCTGCTGCCCGCCGCAGCGCTGCCAACACGCCACTCTGTCTTGAGAAATTATGCTGAGATCTGTGCACCTTTTGTCCATAAACTACCCGACCCCACCCCCGCCTCCGCCTCCACCCCCGCCCGCGCTGACTGCACCAGATCAGGGCAGACATGATGTGCTCTCCGTAAAGTGGTCGTGTACTTTGTTACCCACGCTCGTTTGTTTTCCTGCAGGCCTCCTTTCATTAGGCCTAATGTATGAGGTGAAGCATGAGTCATCAGCGGGGTGAAGTACAGTGAGCGCGCTCAGTGGAGGCGGCAGAGTGTCTTTGCATCATGGGTAACTGTGTCTGATCAGAGTGTTGACAGGTGTGAACGTCTCACGGATCAGTGTCAGTCATGTGACCCTCATTTAAGACGCCATCATACGTCCATATAATGTGTCATCAGTCTCACTGTTGTGTCTTTGAGCTGCCAGGCTCAGAGCCGAACCACGACTCCAACATCTGCACTGTGAGATGGATATCATGACTCGGCAGTTTCTCCAGCAGCAGCAGCCAGGTGCTGAGTCAGACTCTGCTGCGAACAGCTGCAGTTATAAATTAACAGCAGACGAGTGTCAAATGCTGGCAGAGAGTGTTTGGCAGATAAATAACAAAATGTTGGTCATCATCAAATCTGTGACGACGTCATTTAGGAGATGTCCTCAGTCCTGGTGGTGTCCAGGTTGATCTGTTTAATGTCACATGACAGTGAACAAGTGCACTCACACACACACAGTTGGACAATTTATTAATATTTTGTCAGACATTTAATACATTTGTTTTGGACAATTTATTAATATTTGTCGTACATTCAATTAATATTTTGTCGGACATTTAATAAATATTAAGTCGGACATTTAATAAAAAATGTTTGGATGATTTAATACATTTGTTTTGGACAATTTCTTAATAAGTTGTCGTACATTTAATTAATACTTTTCAGACATTTAATAAAAAAAATTTGGGACAATTTATTGATATTTGTTGTACATTTAATTAATATTTTGTTGGACATTTAATTGATTTTTTGGGACAATTCATTACTATTTTTTGGACAATTTATTAACCAGGAACCAGGATCCCTCTTGCTGTGAGGCGACAGTGCTTACCACTGTACCACCGTGCTACTGGGGCACGAGGAATTAACCAGTTCTGGTTAGTTTTGCTTTCCGACTGGTTAATTTTTGAGAGAATGAAAAAGAAACATACTGACATAAAATACAAGCGGCTACGTTCCAAAAGTTGGACTTGGTTTATCTCTGGGTCGCTCAGGAACGTGTGTGTGCATTTTCTAGGTAGGGACAAACGTCTTGTGTCGTTCAGGTCAGAGGTCAGTAACAGCATATGGAGCTGGATCCACAGGTCAGACGGAGGTCAGGGGTCGCTGAGTGCTGTTAACCAGCTGATCCACTGAGACGAGGTTAACTGGGATCTAACTGGGATTATCTGCAGATCATGACTTTTCCTGCTCCCTTTAATCTGCCTCCAGTGGGTTATATGGATCGCAGTTACACTCAGATTAGAGGTGGAGACCTCCAGTCCACTCGGCGCTGCTTTCAGGTGGGAGAAATGTGGAGAGACTCCTGAGGTTTAAGGTCTCTGTGGAAAAGTTTAGGAAAATACGGTGACATCCTCTTACACTCCGCTCTTGTTGCCTCAGTATCAATCAGTCGTATTGAAGAGGACCTGTCGCGCTCTACATCAGGTTCTGTTTTGGGTTTCTACTGGAACATGTTTACAGGCTTTAATGCTCAAAAACACCCTTATTCACACTCCGTCTGAGACACTCTGTTTTAGCGCCTGTCTCTTTAAGCCCCCTCTCCTGAATAACCACAGTCTGCTCTGATTAGTTAGTGTTTCCTGGTCTTCCCTAATCGCCTGTGTTTTTTTCCATCGATGTTGCAGCTGGGGAATGACTGTAACAGAGAACAGCGGCACTTTCTACCAAGGTGACATGTTTGCTTAAAGTTAGCATGTAGCTACATGTAGCAGTGTACTTGCAGCGGCACTTTCTACGGTGAAAAATCACCAATAAAATTTTCTGAAAACAACCAGACCTCTGGGAGAAAAGAACACCATCAGAGACCAATATTACGTGTTTCCCTGACGTTAGCATGCAGCTACATGTAGCAGTGTACTTGCAGCGGCACTTTGTACTGTGAAAAATCAATGATAATTTTCCAAACAGAACGAGATATGTTCTAATGCGAATATGTTTAGAAATCAGGGAGAAATGAACAATATCAGCAACCAAGATTACATGTTTCCCTGACATTAGCATGTTGCTACATGTAGCAGTGTACTTGCAGCCGGGGAATGACTCTAACGAAGAACTGCGACACTTTTTATGGTGAAAAATCAGACATTTTCCAGCAGGAATATGTTCCAAAATCAAGGAGAAATTAACAACAGTAGTAAACAAGATTATCGTATGTGTTTCCCTGACGTTAGCATGTAGCTACATGTAGCAGTGTATTTGCAACGGCTCTTTCTACAGTGAAAAATCACTGATAAAGCTTCTAAACAGAACTAGAGCAATATGCTCCAAAATCAGGGGAAATTAGCAATGTCTACAACCAAGACGACATCTTTCCCTGATGTTAGCATGTAGCTACATGTAGCAGTGTACTTACAGCGGCTCTTTTTACTGTGTGCTCTGAAATCAGGGAGAAATAAACAACATCAGTGGCAGAGATGACGTTTCCCTGACGTTAGCATGTAGCTACATGTAGCAGTGTATTTGTAGCTGGGAAAGGAGTGTGACGAAAAACAGTGGCTCTTTCTATCCCCCCAAAAATGACCAATTAAAACTATATTTTTCGAGGTTACAACTACAACTCCCAGGGTGCACTTCAGTAAAAAAAACATACAAACACAGTACGTTTAAATTCTGTTTCCAGATTAAGAGCACACACTTTACGTTACTGATGACACAGTTTTCAGTTTAAATCAGTTCTGACTAGCTTCTCCTTTGTAGCAGCAGCTCCAGAGGCTCATGGGTAATGTAGTATTTAGGATATAAACCTGTAGCATTGCTGCAATTTTCAGGACAATTTTCAAACTGTGAAACTGCGTAAAGTGAAACTGAAATGAGCGTGTACTCAGGCTGTAGATGATGCTTTGTGATGGTAAGAGGAATATTAAGGCCAGTCTCTACTTAACATGATGTAATCTTGTTCCAGGCCTTGATCATATGGATTAGCACACTGCTTTACATTTTATTATTTTGGCCTTTAAATCGGAGCAGCATTTGGATATATAGAGACCTGATTCACCAGTTTACAAATTTAGCAAATCAGAACAGGCATTTTGAGATTGTGCAGGACTCGTAACCTCATCAGCTCGACACGGTAACGAGGCCGTCAGAGTGTGTTCACGTCCGTCCTGTCTCCTCCAGCCGTCCTGAAATGTTTCAGCATTACATCACAGCCCCTCTGCACGCGCTGCGTTTGTCCACACAATGAGATTAACGAGATAACGAGTGTCCCAGAGCGGGTCCTGATGCTCATTAAACCCGGAGGATGCGGTCGGCTCGACGAGCTCATCGATCGGTCTGCGGAGGAGGAAGAGGCGGGCAGGCAGGCAGGGGGGTATTGATGCAGGAGGAATGTCAGAGGTTTGATATGTGCTGGGAGTGTGTGTCGCCGTCATCATGGCGCTGTCGGAGGCGGATTTATGGAGTTAAATATCTAAATATCAGGTCAGATGAGCCGCTCGGTCCGTCTGATGGTGTGAAGCCAAACTGTTACCGTACTGAGCCGCTGGAAACACTTTCACTAATTGGCTCATGAAAATGTCAAGATGATATTTCTCTTCTTCTGTGATCAGCCAACATGGTCTCCTCGTCTCCTAGCAACAATACAACCATCAATACGTCTCGATTAGTAGGTTAATCAATTATGTTGAAGGATAAACTCGTAGTTTGTGATTAATCAGTGGAACAGAAGTTTTAATGTGTCTGCAGCAGCGATATCTGTGGCCGGACACATGATGTTTTCTGGTTGTTTGTCTGTTCGTCGAGCAAGATCTGTACAACGCCTCAAGGAAATTCCTTCACATTTGGCACAAACGTCCACTTGGACTCAACAATGAACTAGATTTTGGTGGTCAGAGGTCAAGGTCCTATGGCCTTATGTCTGTCTCATTCTTGTGAAAGTGATATCTGAAAAAAACATGTCGAGGGAATCCCTTCTAGTTTACAACCGTCCACTTGGACTCAAGGATGATCTGATTGGATTCTGGTGGCCATAGGTCAGAGATCATGGTCACTGTGACCTGGTCATCCATATCTCAAGAACACCTTGCGCAAATTTCTTCAGATATGGCACAAACGTCTTCTTAGACTCAATGATGAATTGATTAGATTTCTGTTGGTCAAAGGTCAGCAGTCACTATGACCTTGCATCTATCACATTCCTGTGAGCGTGATACCTCAAGAAGGTCTTGAGGGAATTTATTCAGATTTTGCACAAATGTCCAACTCAGCTATGAACTGAACAGAATTTGGTGGTCAAAGGTCGATGGTTACTGTGACCTTGCATCCATCGCATATCTCCAGAATGCCTTGAGGGAACTTCTCCAAATTTGGTTCATCAACAGATTAGAATTTGGTGGTCGATGGTGAACTTCATTGTGACCTTCTTTGTTGCATTCTCATGAACATAATAACTTACTAACACCTTGAGGGACTTTCTTTAAATTTGGCACAAACGTCCACTTGGACTCATAGATGAACTGATAAGAATTTGGTGGTCGAAGGTCAACTTCATTGTGACCTTCTTTGTTGCATTCTCATGAACATAATAACGTACTAACACCTTGAGGGACTTTCTCTGAATTTGGCACAAACGTCCACTTGGACTCATAGATGAACTGATGAGAAGTTTTGGGTCAAAAGTGAAGATCACTATGACCTTGCGTCCATCTCATACTTGAAACGCGATATTTTGATTCCTCAAATTTGGCACAAACGTCCAATTGGACTAAAGGATGAACTGATTAGAACTTGATGGTCAAAGATCAAGGTCACTGTGACCACACAAAACATATTTTTGGCCATCATGAAAAAAATTCATGCACTAATTATGACAAAATTTCACACAAAAATGTCGAACAGGATAAAATGATGACATGTTATATCAGAAGGTCAAAGGTCAAAACATCAGTACTTCCCTTCACTGTAAATCACTCCTGAAGGTCAAGATGGAGCCTCCAGGCCCAAACGTACACTAATGTCCAGTGTCCACATACTTGTGTCCAGGTGTTAGTGCAGAGGGACAGTGTCTTTACAGTCTGTCCAGATGAATACGTTTGACCTCAGAGCGAGGTGTCTCTGCTCTATCGTTGTAATTGGACTCAGCTGACGAAGGGTCACCTGCAAGCGCTAAACATTCCCCCGCCGCCACGCTGACTCCATCGCCTGTCCGTGTGGCTAAGAACATCCGGCCCCTCCTGCTCCTGCTGCTCCTTCCTGCTCCTTCCTGCCTCCAGGGTCCCATTAGGAAGCGTCGTTATCAGCCATCGTCGACACATGACTGCACTCGAATGCAGCAGCGTTTTACATCAGTGATGATGATGATGATGATGTTCCTTATCTGTTTCTGACCTTCGTCGACCCGTGAAGCTCTTCACTCTGACTGCGTTTGTGTCCGAGGTGGCTCAAACAGGAAGCAGAGTGTTTGTCCTTTATGAATGAATGAGGGTGAGGTGGTGATGCAGTGGACACATGATGGAGCTCCGTCAGCAGCACTTAAAGTCCCATAATCACAGTTGGAGACGACCTCAGGGTCGGATTATGCAACTGTGACACATGGACACACGTGTGTTGTCTTCTTCTGATGTGAAGCTCATACACAGGAGTCAGGAACAAACTGTGATGTCATGATGACATCACAGTTTCTCCCAATAAATATGGTTTATATTGGTGATATGCAGGGTGATTGTTGGAGCTGTTCTCTCAGTTAATGTTTAATAAACATCAGAAAGTATTGACAAATATCTTTGTTTCAAATTCACCTATAAGATAAATATTTTATTATTATATATAATGAAAAATGTTAGAATTTTATAGAAATGTTTTTATTTTATTTTTTATTTTATATACTAAACTATTCTCTCAAATATCTAATAAACATCAGAAAATAGCGAAAAATATTTCCAAATTCACATATAAAATAAATATTTTTATTATTATATATAATAATAATCTAAACATATTTTCTACATATTTTTTTATTGTATTTTACTTTATATAATATGTATATTTATTTTAATTTATTTTATTACATTTTTATAGTAATGCAATTATTTTCTCAATTATTATCTAATAAACATCAGAAAGTAGTGACAAATATCCTTGTTTAAAATTCATTTATAGAATTAGGATTTTCATTATTATATATAACAATAATAATAATATATATACATATTTTATTTTATTTTTAATTTTATATTATATATATTTATTTTATGTAATCATCACAAAATAGTGAAAAATACCATTTTTTCAAATTCATGTATAAAATAAATATTTTTATTATTATATATATTATAATAATATCTACATACATACATACATACATATTATTATTTTATTTTATTTTATATTAGATATATGTTCATTTTATTTTTATTTTATTTTTCTATAATAATGAACATCAGAAAATAGTGAAAAATATCCTTTTTCCAAATTCACATATAAAATATTTTTATTATTTTATATAATAATAATCTAATCTTTTATTGTATTTTATTTTCTATATTATGTATATTTATTTTAATTTATTTTATTACATTTTTATAGTAATGTATGTATTCTCTCAGAAAATTGTGAAAAATATCTAAAAAATAATAATAAATATTTTTATTATTATTACATATATATATATATATATATATATATATATATATATATGATTTATTTTTTATTTTATATGTTTTTTCCTTTTTCTCTGAAAAGTAGTCACAAATATTGACATTAATATAATATTAAACAGAAAGGAGCAGGAAACCTTCACATGTGAGAAGCTGAAAGCAGCAATTGTTTTGTCCACTGCTTGAGAACATGACACCTCACATGGCTGAAAATCAGTTTACAGCTGCAGGTATTTTTGGTACAAATGACTCGTTTAGTAGAAACACAATTAGCTGCAGTGAGTGGACGTGGTCACAGATCCACAACACACACATCCGTTCAAAGTTTTGACTCTGCTGTTAATGTCTGTCTGACAGTATTAAAGGTTTCACTGAGGTGCAGATGGAGGAGAAGACGTCAGACATTTTATATGTTGGGTAGATGTTGTTGTGCACAGACAGATTGAGATCGTTCAGCTCATGTCTAATCTGTGTCGTCTTGGGCGTCCTGCTGAGACGCCCTGTTTGTGTCTTAATCCGTCTGTTGGGTTGAACCAGAGCAGGATCTGCAGCTTCCACACTGTCAGATGAAGATGAAGGAAATGCACACCTCCTGCTTGATGGCAGGAGCCTGACCTCAACATGAAGAGGATGATGAGGGTCTGACAGGGTGACCTTTGCCCTTCGGGTGGCTCTAACCTGGTGAACATGATCTCTGAAGTCAGTGCCAGTGATTCAATCTGAAGACACAGAGCTGCA
The DNA here is from genome assembly GCF_006386435.1 of Epinephelus moara. Classification (NCBI taxonomy): domain Eukaryota; kingdom Metazoa; phylum Chordata; class Actinopteri; order Perciformes; family Serranidae; genus Epinephelus; species Epinephelus moara. Next base: position 1,009,088 of record NC_065521.1, on the reverse strand, counting down.
TATCGACATATCTGTGATGAATCAGTATCAGCGCTGTGCTGCTGATCCATCCGTCAGACTGAGCTCCTCTTCCTCCTCTAAAACAGTTTTTAATGGGTCATTGTGTCTGAATAATGCAGAGCTCCGGGCTTTTGCTGCTAAATTTGGTTTGTCGTCTCTCTGCTGATTGGCTGTATCTCGTCTGTATCTTTTCTGCCATCATCCCTTCATTCTGTTCGAGACCGTCCGCTGCTGCTGCAGCTCAGTGTTTTGGTGTCAACCCGCCTCCTCCTGCTCGTTTGAGTGTTTCCTGCTCCGAGTTTGTTGACAGTGAGTCACGGTTGAGTCATTTAGTGAACACAAATCCCTCGTCAGTGTCCACTTATTGGAGAATACATAGATGTGGCTCTGCAGCGCCGCGCTCTCTGCATAAAGATGACTCTGACAGTTTGACACAAACCCACACATGTCTCTGAAGAGTGTGCTGAAATCTGCATGTGTTGAATTCACCGAGTGTTGTTGTCTGCAGTCCTGAATCACTTCGCTTCAGTCTTTAAACTACAGTTTAGACCACTGAGAGAGGAGCTGTGTGAGGACAGATAAATGTCCTCCAGTCATGTCTCTGGAGTCAGCAGAGGATGAAGAAGCTGCTCATGTCTCAGTCCAGGCGTCATGACAAAATGTTGGCGTTATAGGCTCCAAATGTGGGTGTTTTGTAGTGACCTGTCAGTGTTTTCCATCAGGGCTCCAAATGTGGGTGTTTTGTAGTGACCTGTCAGTGTTTTCCATCAGCTTTTCAGCCTTCAAATGTGGGTGTTTTGTAGCGACCTGTCAGTGTTTTCCATCTGCTTTTCAGGCTTCAAATGTGGGTGTTTTGTAGTGACCTGTCAGTGTTTTCCATCTGCTTTTCAGCCTTCAAATGTGGGTGTTTTGTAGCGACCTGTCAGTGTTTTCCATCTGCTTTTCAGGCTCCAAATGTGGGTGTTTTGTAGCGACCTGTCAGTGTTTTCCATCTGCTTTTCAGGCTTCAAATGTGGGTGTTTTGTAGCGACCTGTCAGTGTTTTCCATCTGCTTTTCAGGCTTCAAATGTGGGTGTTTTGTAGCGACCTGTCAGTGTTTTCCATCTGCTTTTCAGGCTTCAGTTGTGGGTGTTTTGTAGCGACCTGTCAGTGTTTTCCATCTGCTTTTCAGGCTTCAAATGTGGGTGTTTTGTAGCGACCTGTCAGTGTTTTCCATCTGCTTTTCAGGCTCCAAATGTGGGTGTTTTGTAGAAACATGTCAGTGTTTTCCATTGGCTTTTTAAGCCCCGGTCGTAAGTGTTTTGAAGCGACCCGTTGTCATGTTTCCATCGTCTTATTGGACTCGAAATGTGACTGTTTTGTAGCAAGTCGTCATTGTGTTTCCAACATCTTATTAGGCCCCAAATGTGGGTGTTTTGTAGCAACCTGTCAGTGTTTTCCTATTGGCTTTTGATGCCCTAGTTGTGACTGTTTTGCATCGACCAATTTGTGTTTTGCCATTGGGTTTTTAGGCTCCAAATGTGGCCGTTTTGTAGTGACCGGTCATCGTGTTTCCAGCAGCTTCTTAAGCTACAAATGTGGCTGTTTTGTAGTGACCTGTCAGCTTTGTCATCCCCAGCCGTGGCTGGATTTTTAGGCTCCAAATGTGGGGGTTTGTAGCACGTCCTCTGTGTTTTTCCAGCGGCTTTTAAAGGCACAGTTGTGATTGTTTTTTAGCTATCAATTTGTGATATGACATCAGCTTTTTAGGCCCCAAATTTCGGTGTTTGTAACAACCTATCATTGTTTCCAGCAGCTTTTGAGGCTCTAATCATGGTGCAACCTGTCAGGGGGATAGTGGCACTAAAGGCTGTTGGCTTTTACAGAGACATTGCTGTTTTTATAGCAGGGAAGCAGCAGCTGAGAACTGCCTCACATTTGAAGCAGCATCACTTGATGCAAACCGCAGGTAACCGTCCGCAGTTTGTCTCCGCTGTTCCTTCAATTATTAACCCCAATTAACAGGAGTGACTGCCACTGCTTTTAGCTAATAAAGGGTTGATTACCTAATAAAAAGACTGAACTCCAGTACCTGAGTGATTTACCCAGAAACCTCTCACCTGCTCTGACTGGTGTTTTCCCGCTGATCTGACAGAAAGGTGACGCCTCCTCTGTCCGCAGACGTTTTACCTGTCAGTCCAGTTTTCTGAGGAGCAGAGCGGGGCGACCTTGTTTCCTCCTGCAGGAGTCGGACTGATGGGAAACACATCTGACAGCTGAGGTCAAGCTGCTGCGCTCAGGCCTCCACCTGCCTGATGTCACTGCTGTCAGCTCGGGCTGACGGAGGACTGTTACTCCACTAGATAATATAATGATAATGATGAGCAGTGAAAACGGGTTGAAATCATGACTCGTGCATGAGTAAATAACCTGCACACCAGTCCTGTTACTGGTCAGAAACCACACTTTAATTAATATTTTGATAACTGATTAACTCTTAAACCCATTTAGCTGTTCTCTGCATGATTTCAGCTTCTTGAATGTGACTATTTGCTGCTTTTCTCTGTTTTACGTCTTTGCAAACTGAATGTTTTTGTGTTTTGGACTGTTGGTTGCACAACATAAGACACTTGAAGACGTCTTTATGGACTGCAGGGACTTTTAATCTGCATTTATTGTTACTGTGACTGAAATGATTTGTCCAAGCCGTGGGAAGAAGCTATTTCTGGTGTATTTGGCACAAATACAAACTGCAGGGCACAAACAGTGTTTCTGGTGTTTGAAGCCGTCGTCAAAGTGCCGTAGGTGAAATCTGGCAGCCGGCAGCGAGTGTGCCGTGCTGATGAGGCTGTTAGCTTCCTGCAGAGTGTAAACAGGAACTCTGTGTGACTTTGTGTGACTCGGCAGAAATCAAAGTCACAGACTCTCAGAGAGAAACTCTGCAGGGGACTGAAGAGAAGCACCTTTTAAAGATGAACCTGTTTTGATCAGCACAGTTAACCTCAGTTATTAGTGTTAATCTGGTGACAGCAGCATCATTTAGTAGTTTCATCTCCTGTGGTTTACAGAGAGGAAGTGATTGCTTCCCCAACAGATGAGGTAAACCACAGAGGTGTGGGCAAGGAGCACCTGAGAGCTTCCTCATCGTGTTCACGTCTGAAACCGTCACTCTCAAGTCAGAAACATGTTGCTGAAGACTTTTCAGATGACGTTATGCGAGTCCTCAGAGCGAGGTCAGCGAGGTGACGTCTTCCACATTCACACTGAGCTCTTTGATCCACTAATAGGCCTTAAAATGTCATCCTAAAAACTCTGAGAACATCCCACATTCTTTGGCTAAATGGTCGAGTCAGACTGACGACGGCTGTGTGAGCGAAGCAAGGGAGGAGATAATCAGAGGAGTGAAACTTTTCTCAGGACTAGCTTGTTAAATTCAGCTTTTATAGGACACAGGGCTGCAGCTAATCATCATTGTCAGACGCTACATTAACATGCACACTAATACTCTGCTCTTCCCATAACTTTGGAGCGTTATTTAACCCCCTTCTGACGAGCATGAAACTCAGCTTTTGTATCAATTAGTCAAACAAAACACGACATTTGAAAACCTTTGATGAACATGTTTCACTGTTTTCTGACATTAATGATTAATCAAGTAATTGGAAAATGTAATCCACGGACTTATGGATGTAAATAATCAAAACTGCTTTTCGTGGCACTGTCCCTACTGGAACAACAGCGACTGGTTCCTATAAACACTCACGTTAGGGCCTGAAAAGCTGCAGAGTAAAAAGTAAAGGGTCCCTTAAGAACAACCATGTTTTGGGGGCTGAAAAGCTGCTTGAAAAAAGCCATGGGTCCATAAAACAGACCCATTTTCTGGTGACTGAAAAGACACTGGAAATAGAGTGATGGGTGCCTAAAAACTCCCAGGTTTGGGTGCTGAAGAGCTGTTGGGAAACAGCAGTGACTGGCTGCAGCCCTGTGTGTGTTTAACAGCTTGTTTCAGGTCCATCAGTGTTTCCTCTGTTTCTAAACAACACAGTCAGTCAGTGATAAAGTCATTTAGTCCACCTACAGTCCTCTAGCAGACACTTTACTGGACAGACTCCACACAGTCCGTCATACGTCCTGAATGAAACAAGTATTTCTTTAACTTGAAGGCCTGAAACAGAGAACAGGTCTATATATAGCCTGATAATAGACTCTGAGGGGCCGATAAGTGGAGCTGGCCTTGTGCTCATAAAGGATCCTCAGCATGAACTCAGTCCTCTATACGTCCACGCTCAGGAAGCAGAGCCTTGGATGTGTGTCGGCATCCGTGCAGCTGTGGCGTCCAGCTGCAGCCGGCCTCCGTTACTCTGAGGGGAAGCTCCAGACACTGACCTGACCAAAACAATAGGGATCTGATGCAGGTATAAAAATAGGCCGCCGGCTCACCGGCTTCCTGCCGAGCGCTCCTTAACAATGCTCTCACATTTTTATGTCTTGTTGGGGGGACGCCTCTCATTACAGGGACAGCGGTAGCACAGAGGACACAGGGAGAGATCGTGTTACTGAGGGTGAGACAAATCAGAGCCAATTAGAGGACAAAGATACGACAGTCCATCTCTCCCCAGCTCCCCAGGGTGGGTGATGTCACTTCCTGCTGCATCGATTGCTTCTTGTGAGGCGTGGTAGTGGCGGAGGATTCTTTGAGATGTTCCATGAGCTCCGTTTGCCCTGCTTGTTTTTCCGAGGCGCGCAGCAGATGCTCGGGAGCCCCTCAAGGCCTTGCCTTGTTCGCTGATAAATGATTTATTGCCTAATTAATTTGACTCCACAAAGCACCAGCAGCTAGCCTAATTAGACCAGACGGCCATGAATGCCTCGTCCCTCAAAAACCATCACATGAAGGCTGAAGATGTGGAAGGGACGCTCGCTGTTTTCATGGGTTCTGGCTCCGATATCAACATCTGTCGACCTCGCAGTGCGTCAGTGTTACATGTGCTGTAAACACAAGAGCTCTGCCTTCAGTAAACACAGTGTAAACTTTAAATCTGACAGCTAACAGCTCACATTGTGTCTGATGATGTTGGGACCTTCAGGTCAAATCAGAAGCTAAAGTATACGAGCAGCAGTCGGACAGTTCTCTCTACTTTTCTGCACAGATTCAGAAACAATAAACTGAAGACAACAAAGCCTCCACTAAAGTAACATTTTAAATCCTGTGTGTGATTTATCCTGGCTTCATACGAGTAGAGGAAAAGTCCGCTAGCTGCTAGGCTAATTGATACAATGTCAAATGCCATAGGCTTGTGCTAATAACGTTAGCATGTTGTATTTGTGGGTTGTAATGAAGACGAAGCCTGTCTGGCGTCTGGTCGGGCGCAGTTTGGCCCGTCCCAGGAGCTGATAAACTGAGGTGACATTTGTCAGGACAGTCAGAGGGTCCTTCAGAAGCTACGGTGGCCTCAGAGGGCCATAAAGCCAACAGCCACTACAGAGAGTGATTTTATAGGGTCACCAGGCGACACTCTCCCCATCTGTCCTTCATACAGAAAATCAATCGTCCCCTCAGAGTCTTGGGTCTCTGTACTGGGTCGCCATCTGGCAGCAGGAAGTCCTGCGTCCTCCTGTTGTTGTGTGTGGCGTCTGATGACACGGCACTGCTCGCTCACGGTTTGTGTTTGGTTTGGAGTTTGTGTCGGAGCAGGAGAGGCACCTGAATCTACCGTCCTCATCTCTCCACCAGCCTACACTCTCATTCAAATGTCTTCATGTCAGTGACATCCTGAAACCATGGCAACAACCTGCTGTGTTCTGTCGCTGACCTCTGACCTCGCAGTGCCAGAGCTGGAAGGATCAATAACAATCCCATCAGGGCTCAGTCAGCAGTCACTGTTCAGAGAGGTTCAACAAGTCAGTCCTGATGTTAGCGCTGACATTATGAGTCAGTTAATCAATCAGATGATCAGCAGAAGATCTGTGACGGGTCATGTTATTGGGACAGATTTATTTATATATGATCACCTATTCAAAAGTAACTGACACTTAGTTATTAATTTATAATGCAAACCATTCTCATTACTCATCACTTAGTCAAAGGATAACGTAGAGAGTCATCTATGATGCAGTTTTAATGGAAATCTTGAACGTTTTTTTGACATTTTTTTATTTATTGTCTCAACATTTTTTTTCGATTCGCATGTTTTTGTGACATATAAGATAAGATCAGAAGGCTTCAGTGATATCCAGAGGGGACATTCAGCTGACAGAAATAAGCAAAGATGATAGAAATATCTATAAATAGATGATTAGAAATGTATGAAAAAATAATAAAAATGAAATAAAATTAAATAAAAAATGGATAAAAATAAAATAAATAAAAATTAAATAATAAATAAAATTAATGAAAATAAAGAATAAATTAAATGCAAAAAATAAAAATGAAATAGATAAATAAAATTAATTAAAAAAATAAAAAAAAACAAAAGAAAATGTGAAAGATGAATAAAATTAAAATGAGAAACAAAATAAGAAATAGAATTAATTAAAATGAAATAAAATGCATTAAATGAAATAAAATAAGAAATAAAATTAATAAAAACAAAAACAAAATAAAATAAGAAATAAAATGAATAAAAATAAAATGAATAAAAAACAAAAGAAAATGAGAAAGAAAATGAATAAAATGAAATAAGAAAGAAAATAATAAAAATAAAATGAATAAAAATAAAAAGAAAAAAATAATAAAAAATTAATAAATAAGAAATTAAATGAATAAAAAATAATAAATAAGAAATTAAATGAATAAAAATAAAAACAAAATATAATAAGAAATTAAATAAATGAAAATAAAAAAATAAGATGCAAAAAATAAAAATGAAATAAAATAAATAAAATTAATAAAAATAAGAATAAATAAAAAACAAAATAAAATGAGAAAGGAAATAAATAAAATAAAATAAGAAATAAAATGAATAAAAATAAAATGAAATGCATTAAATAAAACAACAAGTAAAATTAATAAAAATAAAGACAAAATGAAATGAGAAATAAAATTGATAAAAATAAAAATAAGAAATATAATGAATACAAATAAAAACAAAATGAAATGAGAAATAAAATGACATAAAAATAAGGTAGAAATGAAAATAAAACAACAAATAAAAAGAGGAACTCAAGCAGAGTGTGCAGTTCGGTAAAGTGTGTCAGAGTAATGTGACACCATTGATTATAACAGCTGACACCAGAATATTATATCATGTAATAAAACATTACATAGACCATAATATGTTCCTGTGCTGTAAATAAATCTGATGGAAATATGTTAAATAAATATAAATGAATAATGGAGATAATAATTAGTTAGACATTTTAAACTCCAGCTCATCATGTCAGTCTGGACTACATCTCCCATGAGCCCCGTCACATCCTGTCACTGTTTCTCCTCCATAAACTCACTCACAGTGGTTTTTATTTTACACGTCCTCACAGGGTTACAGATGAATGACGAGTGTCTCTGTGTGAAGCGTGTTGTTGGCGTGTTCGTGGTCACGGAGCCTTAACGTCTTAATGAAGTTACATATGCGATGTTGACAGTGAGGTTTGGTGACGCCGCCGCTGCTGCGAGGCGAGCAGAGTATCACCCTCAGGACAACATGTCCGCCGCTCCCTCCTCAGTAATCTCTTCATCTTAAATCAGGGATTATTAATCTGCCTCAGCTGCAGTCGCAGCGCAGGGCCCTGGGGTCAGGCCCCTGGAGGTCCTCTCCCTTGACTCCTTTCCTCCTCTGGTTTCCTTGTCTCCTCTCCTTGCTTCATCTCCTCTTATGTTCTTTCCTCTCCTCTGCTTGTCTCCTACGAGTTTCCTCTCCTCCCATGTCATCTCCTATCCTTGTCTCTTTTCCTCTCTTTGCTTTCTTGTTTCCTTTCCTTGATCCTCTGCTCCTGGTTTCCTCTTCTCCTCTCCTTGTTTCCTTGTCTCCTCTTCTTGTCTCCTCCTGGTTTCTAATTTCTTCTCCTCGTTTCCTCTCATCTTTTTTCCTTGTCTTTTTGTCTCCCTGTCCTTGTCTACTTGTTTCCTTGTCTCCTCTCCTACCCTGGTTTCCTCTTCTCCTCTCCATATCTCCTTTCATCTCCTGGCATCCCTTTGCTCCTTGTTGTCTCTCCTTGTTTCCTCTCTACTTTTGTCCTCTTCTCTCCTTGTCTCCTTTCATCTCCTAGTTTCTTTGTCTCCTCTCCTCTCCTCTCCTCTCCTCTCCTCTCCTCTCTCTGTATAAATGAATGTGAGGAATTTGGGGCTTCCCACACACGCTCTTATTTTGTTCCCACAATGCTTTGCTGTTGGAGGCATGGCCGCAGGGATCATCTCCTCCTCCTCCTCCTCCTCCTCCTCCTCCTCCTAATTATTTCCTTTCCTTCCTTCTTTTCCTCTGCTTGTCCCTAAGTCACGTCTCCTCCTCCATCTTCTCTGAGAGGAGACAAGGGGAGAAGGAAGAGAGGAAAGAATGAGGAGAGGTGACAAGGAGAGAAGGAGGAGGGGAGAAGAAGAGGAGGATGAGGAGGAGAAGAGAAGCAGAGGAGGAGCAGGAGAGAAGGAGAGGAGGGGGGAGGAGACAAGGGTAGAAAGAGGAGAGGAAAGAATGAAGAGAGGTGACAAGGAGAGAAGGAGGAGGGGAGAAGAAGAGGAGGAGGAGAGAAGAGGAGGAGGAGAAGAGAAGGAGAGGAGGGGGGAGAAGACAAGGGTAGAAAGAGGAGAGGAAAGAATGAGGAGAGGTGACAAGGAGAGAAGGAGGGAGGAGGAGACAAGGAGAGAAGGAGGAGGGGAGAAGGAGAAGAGGTGGAGAGGAGACAGAGGTAGAAAGAGGAGAGGAAAGAAGGAGGAGAGGTGACAAGGAGAGAAGGATGAGGGGAGAAGAAGAGGAGGAGGAGGAGAAGAGAAGCAGAGGAGGGGGAGAGGAGACAAGGGTAGAAAGAGGAGAGGTGACAAGGAGAGAAGGAGGAGGGGAGAAGAAGAGGAGGAGGAGAAGGAGAAGAGAAGCAGAGGAGGAGCAGGAGAGAAGGAGAGGAGGGGGGAGGAGACAAGGGTAGAAAGAGGAGAGGAAAGAATGAAGAGAGGTGACAAGGAGAGAAGGAGGAGGGGAGAAGAAGAGGAGGAGGAGAGAAGAGGAGGAGGAGAAGAGAAGGAGAGGAGGGGGGAGAAGACAAGGGTAGAAAGAGGAGAGGAAAGAATGAGGAGAGGTGACAAGGAGAGAAGGAGGGAGGAGGAGACAAGGAGAGAAGGAGGAGGGGAGAAGGAGAAGAGGTGGAGAGGAGACAGAGGTAGAAAGAGGAGAGGAAAGAAGGAGGAGAGGTGACAAGGAGAGAAGGATGAGGGGAGAAGAAGAGGAGGAGGAGGAGAAGAGAAGCAGAGGAGGGGGAGAGGAGACAAGGGTAGAAAGAGGAGAGGTGACAAGGAGAGAAGGAGGAGGGGAGAAGAAGAGGAGGAGGAGAGAAGAGAAGGAGAGGAGGAGGAGAAGAGAAGGAGAGGAGGGGGGAGGAGACAAGGGTAGAAAGAGGAGAGGAAAGAATGAGGAGAAGTGACAAGGAGAAAAGGAGGAGGGGAGAAGGAGAGGAGGTAGAGAGTAGACAAGGAGAGAAAGAGGAGAGGAAAGAAGGAGAGGTGACAAGGAGAGAAGGAGGGGAGGAGAGGAGGGAGAGAGGAGACAAGGAGAGAATGATGAGGGGAGAAGGAGAGGAGGNAGGAGACGTGACAAGGAGAAAAGGAGGAGGGGAGAAGGAGAGGAGGGGGACAGGTGACAAGGAGAGAAGGAGGAGGAGAGAAGGAGGGGAGGTGACAAGGAGAGAAGAGGGAGAAGAGAAGGAGGAGAGGTGACAAGGAGAAAAGGAGGAGGGGAGAAGGAGAGGAGGGGGAGAGGTGACAAGGAGAAGAGAGCAAACATGAAGGAGAGGAGGAGGAGAGAAGGAGAGGAGGGCAAAGGATACAAGGGGAGAAAGAGCGGACGAGAGAGGGAGAAAAGGAGTAGAGGAGACAAGGAGAGCAGATTGTGTTGCTTCCTGTGACTCCTTCACAATAAAAGCATCAGAGACAGTACATGCAGTGTTAGCATTAGCATTAGCTTCACTCAGCTGTCATATGAAATAAAACATGCTTCTTTACTTGAGCCACATGTTTATGACACAAACATCCATCAGCCTCTGTCCTGACTCACAGACGTCTCCGCTGACCTTTGACCCCGTCAGACAGCAGCCAATTGGATCAGTGCCCCAAACATGTCGGCTAACACAGAGCCTCGATTCTTCTCTGCTGTGCTGTGGAGCTATTTAAGGGACGCTGAGCAGCCAGGGAAACATCTCTTTCTTCTTCTGTCCTTCGGAACAGAGAGGCAGAGTCCAGACAACATCCCATAATATACCAGGCCCAGACGCTCGGGCAACACAGGACGAAATGGACAGACGAAAAAACTGAGAAAAACAAAGTAATAATAAAGAATAAAGTCGTAGTTTAATGGGAATAAAGTCACAATAATTAAAGGAGTTGTGTCATTATGATTATGGTCAGAACTTTTTCTCGTTCACATATTACGACTTTTTTCTTCTATATTTTCAAATGTATTCGCATCTTACGACTTTCCTTGAAACAGTACGAGATTATTTTAACATATTAGATTTTTTTCTCGTAAATTTGAGCTAATTCATTCAATACTATAATTTTTTCTTCACGTAAACGTACAAGTGTGTTCACATATTACGACTTTTCTTCTCTTGTAAATTTAATGCGTTTATTCATGATTTTATTCCTTGTAACTTTACGAATTTATTATAATATTATTACTTTTGTCTCATAAAATTAGGAGATTATTTTCATTACACCTTTTTTTCCCCACGTAACTTTACTAATTTATTCACATTATATGACGTTTTTCATGTAAAAAAATTTTCTCTTGTGGCTTTACGAATCTATAAAATAATTTCATAATTTAATTGTAACATCATGCGAATTATTTCACATTATATAACTTTTTTCTTGTAAATTCAAGTCTTTTAATATATTATTGCAAATTTTTCTCGTAAATGTACAAAATTATTCACATTATATGACTTCTTGTAAATCTATGCATTTATTCACATGAAATTACATCTTTTCTTTCGTAACTTTACAGATTTTCTAGTTAAATTTTGAGAGTATTTGTACGTGATATTATGACATTTTTCTCTCTCATAAATTTACAAGTTTATTTCCATAGTACAACTATTTTTCTCGTAAACTCAGATTCAAGTGTTTTCATATATTGCAACTTTTTTTCGTAAAAGTACAAAATTATTCACATTATATGACTTTTTTTCTCTTGCAGCTTTACAAATCTATAAAATAATTTCATAATTTAATTGTAACATCATGCGACTAATTTCACATAATCTAACTTTTTTCTTGTAAATTCAAGTCTTTTCATATATTATTACGACCTTTTTTCGTAAATGTACAAAATTATTCACATTATATGACTTTTGGAAATCTGTGCATTTATCCACAAGAAATTACATCTTTTTTCTTTCGTAACTTTACAGATTAACGATCATAACATGACTTTTTCCTAGATACATTTTGAGAGTATTTGTACGTGATATTATGACATTTTCCTCATAAATTTACAAGTTTATTTGCATAGTATTACAACTTTTTTTGCTCGTAAACTCACGTTTGTTCACATATTACGTCCTTTCTTCTCTTGTAAATTAAAAGTCTTTTCATATATTATTGCAACTTTTTTCGTAAATGTACAAAATTATTCACATTATGACTTTTTTTCTCTTGTAACTTTACAAATACATTTTGTATTTTTACATGATGACATTTTATCATAAATTTACAAGTTTATTTACATACTACTACAACTATTTTTCTCATAAACGCACAAGTTTGTTCACATATAACATCCTTTCTACTCTTGTAATTCATATATTGCAACTTTTTTTCGTAAATGTACAAAATTATTCACATTATATGACTTTTTGTAAATCAGTGAATTTATTCACATGAAATTACAGCTTTTCTTTCGTAACTTTACAGATTTATGATAACATGACTTTTTTACAGTTAAATTTTGTATTTTTACGTGATGACATTTTATCTCATAAATACAAGTTTATTTACATAGTATTACAACTTTTTTTCTCGTAAACCCACAGGTTTGTTCACATATTACGTCCTTTCTTCTCTTGTAGATTTACGCATTTATTTACATAATATTCAGACTTTTTTTCTTTTGTAACGTTACGAATGTTTTCATATAATGACATTTTCTCATAAAATTAAGAGATTATTTTCCTCGTGTTGATGTGACATTTTTCTCTCATAAATTTACAAGTTATTTTACATAGTATTACAACTTTTCCTTAAATAATTTAACTACTTTTTCTCTTGTGACTTTACGAATGTTTCACACAATAATGTGTTTTATTTACCGTAAAATTATGAGATTATTTTCACTTGATTTTATGTTTTTCTTTAACTTAATGAGTTTATTCATGTTATATCACTTTTTTCTTGAAGTAGTATGACTTTTTAAAAAAATGTTTGATACTAAATTACAACTTTTTCCTCAAAATTTCAACTTTATTCTTCTGGAATCATATTTTGTTCCTCCAAATTGTTTCTTTATTCTTTATCCACATTTCCAAAAAGTCAAATTTGATTTAATTCAAATAAAATTCGTACAAACAAATGCAAAAACCGTCCCGTTTATTAATTCTGTCTGTTTTCTGCGGTGAAGTCGTGGCATCGGCAGCAGCAGCTCCTCCTCTCCTCGGGGATCCTGACACGTTCCCAAACTAGATTAGATATTTAATCCCTCCAGAGGGTTCTGGGTCGTGCCCGTCGTCTTCCACCACTTCAGGTGTTTGATTGGTTGTTGTGTCGCTTAACCAATAACTGATCAATCAGTCAGTCGATCACCTGCTAAACTGAATCAGACAGAGACCTTTGGTGGATCTTTATTCTTTCACTGTGTGTGTGTGTGTGTGTTTGGCTCACGGCTGTTACTGTGATTCTGTATCTGTCTCTCTGCATTTGCATTTGCACTCTCTCTGTCTCTCTGTCTCTCTGTCTCTCTCTCTCTCCTCAGTCAGTCACTTGTGATTCAGTCTGTGCAGAACAAGCCTCATCCTGCCTCCTGTTTCAGCAGCTTGTCATGTTTCACACTGATTGTTTTATTGTTTGAGATCACAGCTACTGATTTAAAGGAAACTAACACTTTAAAATGTGATGATGTAACAGGTGGTGTTGGGTCACTGATTTGTCGGCTGTTATGTTGTTGGACAAAACCTGAGGATGTTACGAGCGTTGCACTGTGACAGAACCTGTTTTATTAATCGATGCAGAATCCAGTTCAAAACCTCCATCAGAAATCTGCTGATTTAACACATTGATTGAGGTGTAGTAGTGTTGGTTTGGCATACAGGATGATGTCATCACCAGGGCATACTCTTCTTTAGGTTGTTGAAAGGCATTCTGGGAGATGTAGGAAGTGACACATGTCCAGGTCTTGAACCTGTAACCTTTTTATATCATAGCACACAATCTGCACACGCAAAATCCAGTTCAAAACCTCCTTTGAAAATCTGCTTATTTAACACATAAATGAAGGTAGCATCCAGTTTGGCCTACAGGATGATGTCATCACCAGGACACACTCTTCGTTAAGTTGTTGAAAGGCATTCTGGGAGATGTAGGAAGTGACAAGTGTCCAGGTCTTGAACCTGTGAGCTTTTTATTTCATTCAGTGCACACAAATCTGGAAATGTAAAGATTTAATGCATGGATAAAGGTAGCATGTTATTTGGCCTACAGGATGATGTCATACTCTTCTTTGGTTTGTTGAAAGACATTGTGGGAGATGTAGGAAGTGTCTTAATCTTGATCCTGTGACCTTTTTATGCCATGACACACACACACACACACACACACACACACACACACACACACACACACACTCACACAGAGGTGTTAAAATATTAACCAGTGGAGGAATGTGACCCAGTGAATCCCAGCTGAGGTTATTGTGTGAACACAGCGCCCCCTGCAGCTTCCTGCTGTGCTGCTTTCAAACATAGAGTCTGATCTTGTGATGTCAGCGGCGGTGGCGCCCTCTGCAGGCACATTAAAGCCTCGCCGCGTCTCGTCCTTCACATCAGATTTCAGGCTCTGTCCTCACAGCTGAGTGTTGGGGCTGTTTGGGGTCACGGCTGTCGCCTCACATTCTCCTCACGCTCACTCGCTGGTCTCTGTCGTCTGGACGTTTGTGTGGCCGCAGACGTTTGAATAAAAGAGCTGAGCTGTGGTTTGCTGCTTTATCCTGATCCTCAGGGGCCATGCGTGACCATGATGTCACAGGCCTTTGTTTCATTCACACACATTTCAGATGGAATTAATGATTCAAATGAGCTTATTAAAAATAATAATAATAGTAATAATAATACTAATAAAGAAAATAGTTATTTAAAGAATATACAAAAATAATAATTTAAAATTCATTTAAAATTAAAAATAAAATTAAAAAAATACATCGAGATGAATAAATAAATATATTAAATGAACAATTAATGATGGAATTAAATAAAAATGAATTAAAATTTAATCTACAAAAGTACATATTAAAATACAAATAGTTATTTCAAAATAAAAAAGTAAAATAATAAATGAAAACAAAATAATAATAAAGTAAAAGAATGTTAAATAATCAATCATTCAGAAATGATAAGTTCCTGCTTGTGTTCACTAATTATTAAATATAACAAGGAAAAGTATTTGTTATTTAATATCTGGTCAAATAAAATAAAATGAGAGAATGAAAAAACACTGTAAAATTAGATTTAAAAAAACACAAAAATTCAAATAAAAAGATTTGAAAATAAGATTTTTTTAAAAAGAAATTATTTTAAATAAAAACTTGTATTGAAGATATCCGTTCTATTGCTTTACTGAAAATAAAAATATAAAATTGTAGTAAAAAATAATATCAAATTAAAAGTAAAATAAAACCAAAAACTGAATTTAAAAAATAAAATATATTAAAAATATTTAAAAATGAAAACTGTAGTTAAAATAATATTAAATGAAAAATAATTAGATTTAAAGAAAAAGTGAAATAATAAATAAATAAAGCAAAATTGAATAAAATATAACCAATAATATCCAAGTTATTTTAAAGTAGAAATAAAAATTGTAAAGATAATAATAAAAACTTAAGCAACATATAAGACACTATAGAAAATGAACAGGGACATAAACTAAAATGTGATGAAAAAATTACAAACTGTAACTTAAAAATGTGTTGAAAATAAAAATAAAAATTGTTGTAAAAATAATATAAAATAAAAAGTAGAGTAAAACTAAAAACTGAATGAAAATAAAATTAAAAAGTTCTCAAATATAGAAATTGTAGTAAAAAAAAAAAAAAAGATAATAATAATGAGAAAAGGAAATAATCAGCAAATAAATCAATAAATGACAAAGGTAAAGTTAAATAGAAAATTAACTAAAACTAAAATAATAAAAGATTAAAAATTATTTTAAGATAAAAAATAAAAACAAAACAATTCAAAATAAAAAGCAAAGTAAAATAAAAATAAAACTGAAAAAGGTGAAAATTTTAAAAAAAGAAAGAAAGATATACAGTTAGTTTACCAGATGTTTGATCAGAAGACTAAGATAAAATAAAATAAAATAAAGTCTCACACTGTGGCAGATTAATGACAAATAATAATGAGAACATTAAATAAGAAAACAGTTGATGAGTCATTGTTGCCTCCTCTTCCTCTTCTTCTTCTCCTGTCAACCTTGTTTTAAAGAAGTGGTGGTTGTTACCATGACAACAGGCTGTCTGGTTGTGTCAACAGTGATGCAGTGCTGCAGTTTTTATTGTGCAGCCTAACGCGTGTGTGTGTGTGTGTGTGTGTGTGTGTGTGTGTGTGTGTGGTGCAGTGCTGGATGTTCACCAGCAGGGGGCAGCAGGCAGCTGTGGTGTTTCAGGAATGGGACGAATGCTGGGAATTCTCAGTGTGTGTGTGTGTGTGTGTGTGTGTGTGTGTGTGTGTGTGTTTCAGTATTGATTATGTAAAGTTGTATATTTCCATTTTATTTTATTCTTTAAATTGACTAATTTTCATTTAATATTTTATTTTATTTTAACACATTTTTTTTTCAGTTTAATGATTTTTTTTACAACTGTAATTATTTTCAAATCATTTGTTGTATTTCATTTTTAGTTATGTTTTTAAATTAAATTTACTTTATTATTGACATGTTTATTATTAAGTATTTTTTGTTATTAATCCTATTTTATTTTTATTTTAAAATAATTAATATCTTTCATTACTAAATATATTTTTTAAATTTAATTTTGCTTTATCATTTATTAATTTATTATTATTACCTTTATTATTTTACAATTCTTATTTTCATGTTTTTATTCTTTACTTTTTAGTGTAAGTTATTCAATTGTTTTTTCTTTATTATTTTGTGTTATTTTAACTACAATTTTTCATTTCTATTTTATTCTACATTTTATATTAAAATCAAGTTTTAAATATTTTTTATGAATTTATAATGTGTATAAAAATTTTATTTTGTCTGTTAATTTGTTTTATTTTTTATTGTTTAACTACAATTTTAACTTTTAGAATAATTGTTAATTTCACTACATTTTTTAATATTATTTTTCTTCACTTATTTTTGAATTCAGTTTTTATTTTTGTATATTAAGTACTTTTTACTGTGAAATGGTTTATTTAAAATTTCATTTTGTGTTTTTTGCTCATATAATTTTATTTTTAAAACATTTTTTCATTCTGTATTTATTTTTTAAGTCAATTTTATTATTTTATTTATTAAATCAGATTAACTTATTTGAAACTTTTACTTTGACAATTTTTTTTGTATTATTTAATACAATTTTTATATAAAGAATGTTTTTTATTTTATATTTTCCTCAGTTTTCAATTGAATTTTACTTTATTGATTTAATAAATTTAACTTAATTTTTCATTTTATTTTGTCTGTTAATTAACCTTTCATAAAATTTTACTACACTATTTTAATAGAGGTTTTAAGTATTTCATTTCGTATTTTTCAATATTATTATTAATTATTATTTTAATTATTATAAAATATGTATTTCCTAATTGTCTAATAAAATAATCTCTTTATTTTTTAATAATATTTACAAAAATAATAATAATAATATACAATATTTTCAAATAAAATTGCATTACAATTTTAAAAAAATATATTATTTCATTTTATATTTAATAGTATTTTAATAAAATTCCAATTTTGAAATAAATGTTTAATTAAATTTTTTTGTAATTTTATTTTGTTCATATTTGATTTATCTTTTTATTAAATTTATTTTATTTTTTAAGTGAGCACAGGCAGATGTTTTTTTTAATTGTTTATTTAATTAATTCATTCATTTTCATGTAATGTTTTTTGTAAAGTATTTTTTAAATTTTATTTTTACTTTTAAATACATTTTAAATTCAAGTTATTTTTGTAGATATATATATTTTTTAAATTAATCGTCTCACTGTTGATCTTTTAAGTCTTTTCCTTCCCGTTTGATTTTTGACTCTGACTCATGATTTATAAATGTTTTGGGGACCTGTGAACAGAGCATGAAGCCAACATGGACCAACCCCCTGCCTCTGCACTTCCTGGTTTTGGACCAATCAGAGTTTGTACACAGCTCCGTCTGCAGCTGAGCATCTGGTTCCTATTGTAGCCAGGGATTAAATACAACAGCTCTGTGTGTGTGTGTGTGTGTGTGTGTGTGTGTGTGTGTGTGTGTGTGTGTGTGTGTGACCTCCATCTGTGCCTCAGAGACACAAAAGAAGAGTCAGCTTCAGTCATACTCATTGTTAACTTTATTTTATTTTACTATGATTGTTATTTTTATTTTAAAATATTTTTAGGTAAATTTCACTTCATTATTATTTATTCAATTTTAGTTTATTACATTTTAATTAATTATTTTGTATTCAGTTTTTGAATGTACTTATTTTTATTTTTATTCTAAACATTTTCTTTTTAAATATTTATTTTTGTCTTCAGCTTTCTACTTGAATTTTACCTAATTATTATTTTAGTTTATTATGACCACAGTTTTTATTTTAATTTATTTTTCCATTTGTATGTAATTTGTAATTATTTATTGTTTTTATTCTCATATTGCTCATATTTACTGTATTACATTTGATTTTATTATGTGTTTAGTTTTTTCATTTACATATTTTGTATTTTATTCAATATTTTATTCAGTTGTTCTGTTTTAAAAAATATATTTTTGTATTTAGCTTCCTTCTTGAATTTTATTTTATATGTTTTTTTCATTTTAATTTATTTTTTATTCATATATAATATATTCTAATTTATTTTTGTATGTATTTTGTTGTGTTGTTTTGTCTACAATTTTTATTTTATTTTAAAATCATTTATATTTAACTTTTTTTTTATTTTACTGTATTATTTATTTCATTTTGATTTAATTTCGTCTTAATTCACCAAATAATTTACTAATAAATAACAACCCTCCTGTGCGGAGGTGATGCACGTTGCTCTGTAAGTTGCTTAGTTGACCAACCCTTCCTCTGCAGCAGACTGATGATCGGTCTGCACATGCTCAGTCACCCCCCCCCCCCCCCCAGCTGGTCGCCATGGCAACAGACCGGCGTCTGGAGCATAGGGTGGGGCAGGGTAGCTTTCTCGTCTGTCTCCTCATCTGCTGTGGTTGTTTGTCCCTCCCGAGTTGCCGTAGAATGTTTTATGATGAGCAGAGTCTAAACCCGTTCTGATTGGCTCCTGTCTTCTTCTTCTTCTTCTCTCCTCATGTCCCGCTGTCGCTCACCTGTCGGACGCCGCTGCTCGTCATCACAGGTAAGAACAGACACGCCTTAACTGTGATGTTATCGGTGACCTGACCGCATGATTGGCTGATTGTGTCTCCTGTATATGTGCTGTGTTTGGGGTTGTTGACCTTTGACCTCTGGACACACGCTAAGTCTGGGTGTTGTAGATGTGTTAGCTTAGCATTAGCCTGTTAGCCTGAAGGAAACCGTGATGTGTGTGTGTGTGCACGCATACATTCCCAGAATCCTCTGCTCTGTGTGTGTGTGTACGAGCCTCCTCCTGTCAGCGGGGGTCCTCCTGCTGCTCCCCTCCTCCTTCCTCTGCTAACTGACCCATTTTCCCCGTCTCCAGGGGGTGAAGGAGGCGGTGTGTGTGTGTGTGTGTGTGTGTGTGTGTGTGTGAGTGTGTGAGAGAGGTGGAGGGAGCCGTACCTCTTGCCGCTCTCTTGCTCTTTGATGCAGAAAAAAAAAACACTCCTGCAGGAGGAGGAAGATGAGGTGTGTGTGTGTATGTGTGTGTGTGTGTGTGTGTGTGTGTGTGTGTGTGTGTGTGTGTGTGTGTTGTCACAGTGGCACCTTGTGTGTAACTTGTTGTGTACTAAGTGTGTGTGTGTGATCTTATATAATAGTTTCCACAGTTGTTAATTGTATTTTGAAATATTTCTTATATGTGTAGTCAGGATTCTATTTGAAATTTATTTTATTTAATTTATTATTAGCTCGATTTTATTAATTTGAATTAATTCAATTTTAATTCATGATCATTTGTATTTTGTTTTTTAATTAACTTAATTTTTCATTTTATTTAACGTTTTCTACGATTATTTTAAAATATATTGATATTTAAATTTAGCTTTTTAATTGAAGTTTACCGTATTATGATTTTATTTCATAATTATGTCAATTTTTGTAATTTTCATTTCATTTTTATTTATTTCAATTCGATTTTATTTTTGATAAATATTTTTTGTATTGTTTTTTGATTTAGTTGATTTGTATGAAATGTTTTTCCAATTTTTAGTTTTATTTTCAAATATTTTCTTACTTTATTATTATTGAATTTTTTTTAATTCAATTTAATTTTACTAAATTTAATTAGATTTTAATTCATACATTTGAGTTGTCTTTGTATTTATTTATTTATTTGTCATTTTATTTTATTTGTCTGTATTTATTTAGCAATTTATTAATTTTTCAAGTAACATCTATTTCTTGAATATTTCTGTATTCATTGATTTGGGCATTTACTTGGACTTGGAATTTTTTGTCAATATTTGTATTAAAGCACTGGCTCCATTCTCCTCACTCTGGATCAAACTGTATGATTCGTCCTGGTGTCTGTGGCCGGCGCCTTCCACAGCTGATAACATGAACATATACTGGAGACCACTGAGTCCTGAAACCGTCTGTGAGGCTCTGTGTGGTCATCGGCTCCATCACAGCTCACAAGGTTCACTGACAAAACAACTGTCTGATACTAAACAAATACAACATGCTAACGTTATTAGCACAAGCCTATGACATTTTACATTGTATAAATTAGCCTAGCAGCTAGCAGAGATTTCCTCTGCTCATATTTCAGCCAGGATAAATCACACACAGTGTGTGGAGGCTTTATTGTCTTCATGACTTACTGTGTCTTATGTGTGAAGATAAAGTGAGTCAGATGTCTCCACTGAGGGAAATGGTTTCAGCTTACAGAGACAGACACCTTCCTCCACCTCGTCTGATCTCAGATCTCATCTCACGGAGGATGTGTGGACAAACTGTCCTCAGGCGTTATCTCACAGCTGCACCTTCCATCTCAGTCAATCCCAAACAAAATGACAGCGACGACGTCGACCTCCAGGAAACCTTCAGCCACTGAGGACAAAGGAAATGTGTTCACTTACTGTGTGCTATGAATTATGGGTAAAGACCTGAACAGTATTATTATACATCAGCCTGCACATGAAGCTCTGCAGGTTTAACTCCTGTGGTGTTTCCTTCATTCATTATGATGAAGCTCCTCCTCCTCCTCCTCCTCCTCCTCCTCACTTCAAACTGGGCTAATTGAAGCAGATTTCATGGCAGGGACATGGCATTTTTGTGGCATCATCCTGGCATTTTTGTGGCATGATGGCATTTTTGTGGCAGGAACATGGCATTTTTGTGGCATCATCATAGCATTTTTGTGGCATGATGGCATTTTTGTGGCAGGAACATGGCATTTTTGTGGCATCATCCTGGCAGGAACATGGCATTTTTGTGGCATCATCCTGGCAGGAACATGGCATTTTTGTGGCATTTCTGCGTAAGGAACATGGCATTTTTGTGGCATTTCTGCGGAAGGAACATGGCATTTTTGTGGCATCATCCTGGCAGGAACATGGCATTTTTGTGGCATCATCCTGGCAGGAACATGGCATTTTTGTGGCATTTCTGCGGAAGGAACATGGCATTTTTGTGGCATCATCCTGGCAGGAACATGGCATTTTTGTGGCATCATCCTGGCAGGAACATGGCATTTTTGTGGCCATGACGATGCCACAAAAATGCCATGACGATGCCACAAAAATGCCATGTTCCTGCCACAAAAATGCCATGACGATGCCACAAAAATGCCATGTTCCTGCCACAAAAATGCCATGTTTCTGCCACAAAAATGCCATGTTCCTGCCACAAAAATGCCATGATGATGCCACAAAAATGCCATGTTCCTGCTATGATGATGCCACAAAAATGCCATGTTCCTGCCGCAGAAATGCCATGTTGATGATGGGGCATCATCATGGCATTTTTGTGGCAGGAACATGGCATTTTTGTGGCAGGAACATGGCATGTTTGTGGCAGCAACATGGCATGTTTGTGGCATCATCATGGCATTTTTGTGGCATCATCATGGCAGGAACATGGCACTCTTGTGGCATCATCATAGCAGGAACATGGCACTCTTTTGGCACCATCCTGGTAGGGACACTTTCTGTGGCATCATCATACATGGCACTTTTGGGATGGCACCATCTCAACAGGAAAGTAGACACTTTCTGTGGCACTATGCCAGCAGGAATTGTGCCACGTTTTGTGGCACCTTCCGGGAAGGAATCGTGGCATGTTTTGTCGCACTATCCAGGAAGGAATTCTGCCACGTTTTGTGGCACTATCTGGGCAGAAAATGCCGCAGTTTTTGTGGCACTATCCCGACAGGAAACACAGGGATGTTTCTATAAACCTGAACCAGTTTAACCCGCTCTGGTTAGCTGGGTTGTTCTGGGAGGTATTGTACATGTTTTGTAAGGGAGGCGCCGTCTCTCCTCTTCATTACATGTCATGATGAAGATGTTGAGTAGCTGCAGTATCACACTCATCATCATCATCATCACACAACTCCGACCGGCTGACGCTGAGCGTGTGAACGGCTTCAGGGGTGCGTTTGATGTCGTGTTGTTACAGCTGTAAATCACCATCTCCATGTTTCATATTCCCACCAGCACCACTGAGTGATGCTCCCACTCTCATCTGAACACAGAGCTGCTTTATATCCACACACACACACACACACACACACACACACACACACACACACACACAGCTGTGGGAGCGTCACACACTTTGTCTTCTTTCATGTGTCAGGTGGAGGCTTTTTAAGGTGCGTTTGATGTCAGAAACAACGTCCCTGAACATGCACACAGAAGCAGAAAGATGGGGGAGGGAGGGGTGGGAGTAAATTAAATGTACAGTGTGTGTGTGTGTGTGTGTGTGTGAGGAGGTGAAAGGAGAAAGTTGCCGGCGGCTGCTGCAGCTCTAATCTTGATTAATCCTAGTAATAATCCACAAGGCGTCAGAAACCCAGTTTTTTTGTTCTTGGGTGGGGTGGAGGTGGAGGTTTGGGTGAGGAGGAGTTAATCTCCCCTCCTCCTCCTCCTCCTCCTCCTCTTCCTCCTCCAGTGAGAGTTAGGAGCCCCTTCAGATGAAAGAAAGCGCAGAGTTTCACTCAGGCTTTGACTGTAAAGATGGATTTTAATGTGGAAGATGATCAAAGAGATGCAGCAGCTCCTTCCTCCACCTGAATATTTAAAAGTTGCCGCCGTGACGACTCTGTGGGCGCCTGATGATGTCACACACATCATTCAACAGGGCCAGCGTGGAGCGAAGGGCCGAGGATGTCACATGTGATGGAAATCAATAAATGCTGCTGTTCTGTCAGAGCTTCAGATCCATCATGTGTACGTCAGGTACTGAGCCCAGTGCTGCCCAGTGAACAGGAAGTCATGGTGGACCTGAGGTTTTTCAAAGTAAAG
Source organism: Epinephelus moara (assembly GCF_006386435.1). Taxonomy (NCBI): domain Eukaryota; kingdom Metazoa; phylum Chordata; class Actinopteri; order Perciformes; family Serranidae; genus Epinephelus; species Epinephelus moara. Next base: position 985,941 of record NC_065521.1, on the reverse strand, counting down.
CTGAGCTGTGATGTGTTCAGGGACAGTTTGAGATCAATCTTACCTGCACTCAGAGTCCTGATCCTTCAGCCCTCAGAGGATCACTACATGTCTCCACATGAGATCAAGTCCAGCGTCAGGACTCAGTGTCCCGCTGCAGACCTGGTCCCAGTGTGTCCCAGTGTGAGGCTCCATGGCTGCCTTTAAAGATCCTGACAGACAGAGAGCAGGGAGACCAGACTCCACCCTGTTTATGGAAACCAGTGCAGACTGGAAAACATGAACTGGACTTCTTCTTCCTCTGCTGCTGCTGCTGCTGGTGTCCTGCTGACTGAACTATAAACACTGAGAGGCAGAGGAAATAACAACACAGTAATAAGTCAACGCGATGAGGAACACAGTAACAAACAATAAATAATAACAAAACCACTTTACAGTCAATAAAATTATATTATATTATATATTGGATAAGATGGACGGAGGTGAAACTAAACTGAGTTTAGATTGTTTTTTATTCAGGATCGTAGATAAGTTCACACAGTACGTTACCTGTTAGTTTTAATACCAACGACCTGACGAGTATAATAAATAATTATTTTGATTTTATCCAACCTTTGTTTTTAAGGACTGTCTGAACATTTACTGTTAAAATATCAGTTTGGTTAAAAAAGAAATTAAAGTTTAAAAAAAAACAACAGTTTTTTTAAAAAAAAGTCAGTTTGTGAAAAAAATAAATCAGTTTGTAAAATTAATAAAATGAAAATCAGTTTTGTAAAAAAAAATCCGTTTTGTAAAAAAAAATCCGTTTTGTAAAAAATAAATAAAATAAAATCATTTTTTGTAAAAAAAAAAAAAGTTTTGTAACAAAAATCAGTTTAAAAAGAACAGTTTTGTAAAAAATTGTTTTTTATTTTATTTTATTTTTTATTTTTAAATGTTATATTTAAAAAAAGTAAAAAAAAAATAGTAATTAGTAATAAAATAATGTATACAATTATGATAATGGTAAATTTTGAATTCAAATAAAAATGAATAATAATAAATATAATAAAACAATAATAATATAACAATAATAATTGGTATTCAAATAAAAAAAATGTAATTGAACAGTAAAATATTAAAGTTTGAATTAAACTAGAAAATAAATACAATTAATAGTAAAATAATAATAATGATATTAAAGATAATAAAGAGTTAACTGGATGATGATATAATGTGTGTAATGACAGATACAGGCTGATTGAAGTTTGTGTTTACATATGAGTTACATCTCAGAGTGTGTGTGTGTGTCAGTAAGTGATGACATAATGGATTCATTGATTAGTATTTCCGGTAATGTCTGTCTGTGGTGCAGCATATCAGCAGCGCTCCGCTCCAGTGTGTGCAGGATCCGCTCCGTGTTTCCTCCCCTCCCCTCTGTTGTGGCCGGTCTGTGTGTGTGTGTGTGTGTGTGTGTGTGTATGTGTGTGTGTGGAGCGGAGTGTGTTCAGAGTGCAGGCGGAGGAGGCAGCGGGACCGCGGCTGCTGAGCCTTGTGTCTGTGTCAGGGCTACAGCCGGAGCAGAGGAGCAGAGGAGGTTCGGCTCCGAGTCTCCGGGTCTGAACCCAGGATCATTAGGAGCACAATAAGAGCCGGGCTGAGGTGAAGCAGCTCTGCTGGATCTGGATCCTCTGCGCGCTGCTCAGCGCTGCGCTGCGGGGGATGTGCGCACACAATGGGAGCCGACGCACTGGTGGCACGGTCCGGGACGCGGCGGTAGGATAACATTTATTTATGTGTTTGTTTGGGAATGGTACCGGAGCAGGATCCAGAGCTGGCAGGACTTCCTCTGCCCGGATAGAAGAGTGTTTTTCCACGCCGGGGGTCGCCGCGGTGTTCCGGACAGAGAGCCCGGGGGAAGAGCGGCCGGCGGAGGACGCGCCTGGTTGTTGCGTTTGTTGCCAGTTTGAATTCCGCTGGGATGAAGGCGGAATGTATTTCCTGCGCTGTGTGCACATCTGGATGAAGGGAGAGTCGGTTATTGCCCCGGAGCGTTTTTACTCTCAACACGTTTAGAGAAGTTGTGTGGATTTTAACCCAAACGTCCTCAGAGCAGCTGGACCTCAGGGATGTACCTGCTGGACAGTAGCTGCACTGACAGGATGGAGAGGGGAACGCCGCAGAGGAAAACCGTCTACCGGATCTCCCTCACCTTGGTGAAGAGGGAGAGTTTAGATGATGATGATGATGATGATGAGGGGTCAGGCCCCAGGCGGGCGGAGAACCCAAAGGTGGGCGCTTTCAGGCGGGAGGGCTCGGTGGAGATCCAGCGCAGCGGCCTGCTGGAGCAGCTGAAGGAGGTGGAGGACGAGTCTGAAGACTTCTCCTCGTCTCACGGCTACATGAGGAACTTCAGGACGTTCAGCACGGGTCAGCTGGAGCTGGGGCGGCTGAAGCTCGCCAGGAAGCTCCACCTGCAGAAGGAGCTGAAGGAGAAGGCCGCCAGCCCGGTGGCGGAGAACATGCCAAGTCCGGGAGGGGATCAGCAGGAAGCGGAGGATTCACAGAGACTTAAAGAGGATGTTTGCACTGAAGCTCCACAAACAGACGCCAGTGTGGAGAACGGCGGCGTGGAGGAGAAGAAGAAGAGGCTCCTGAAGGCGAGGAGCTTTGAGGAGAGGAGCTCCGACTCACCTTTGAACCCTGAGGGGAAAATGTCGCACTCTAAAAGCAATGGGAAAACAGCCAAAGCTGCGTCCCCGGAGACCCCCCCTCTGAAGCGTCCGCCCGGCCTGCTGCGCCGCAGCTTCAGCTTCAGACACTGGAGCGGCGGCGAGCTGCTGCGTCTGAGGGCGCTGTCCAAAGACAAACACCACAGCAGCTCTGGCTGCATCGGCCGCAACGCCACGCCGGACGGTGGCGAGAAGGATGCACAGGCTGCTGTTGAGCCCCCAGCCCCCCGCCTGGACCCCACCAGGCAGAAGAGCAGGACCCTGGAGGTCGGCGCCGTCCTGAACAAGACGGACTCCATGTCAGAGCTGAGCCGCTGGGAGAGGGCGCGAGGCAACAAGAACAGGACACTCGACAACAGCGACCTGGTGCGACTGGCGGCCGAGAAGGACGCATCAGGAGGGGGCTTCCTGCTGAGGGGAGGGGGAGGGCGCTCTAGTGAGAGGCGTCTGGTGCGCTTCTTCAGTGGGATCTTCTCCAGGAGGGACGGAGCGTCCACCTCCACCCCGGTGGGCAGCCCCAGCACCAACCGGTCCCTGCGGCGGAGCAAGAGGGCGGCGCTGTCCCAGTCCAGCACGGAGAGCATGAACGGAGGAAGCACTGAAGGTAACGACACCTGTCTGACATCACACTGACTGTCAGGAGTCACCTGTCAGGTGTCACATGACCTGCAGGTTGACGTGTGGAGGCTTGTTGTGATTCTACACCTGCAAAGGTGGAGTTCATTCACAGAGAGTGAAGGTCTGGGTCTGAGGCAGCCGTAGACCCCTTAAACTGAGGCAAAGTCTGTTTGGGACCCCTTAAACTGAGGAAAAGTCTGTTTGTAACCCCTTAATCTGAGGCAAAGTCTGTTTGTCACCCCTTAAAATGAGGAAAAGTCTGTTTGTCACCCCTTAACCTGAAGCAAAGTAGGTTTGTCACCCCTTAAACTGAGGCAAAGTGTGTTTGGGACCCCTTAATCTGAGGCAAAGTAGGTTTGTCACCCCTTAAACTGAGACAAAGTCTGTTTGTCAGCCCTTAAACTGAGGCAAAGTAGGTTTGTGACCCCTTAACCTGAAGCACAGTGTGTTTGTCACCCCTTAAAATGAGGCAAAGTCTGTTTGTGACCCCTTAACCTGAAGCACAGTGTGTTTGTCACCCCTTAAAATGAGGCAAAGTGTGTTTGGGACCCCTTAAAATGAGGCAAAGTAGGTTTGTCACCCCTTAAAATGAGGCAAAGTGTTTTTGGGACCCCTTAACCTGAAGCACAGTGTGTTTGTCACCCCTTAAACTGAGGGAAAGTAGGTTTGTCACCCCTTAAAATGAGGCAAAGTCTGTTTGTGACCCCTTAACCTGAAGCACAGTGTGTTTGGGACCCCTTAAAATGAGGCAAAGT
>NC_065521.1:953319-981793 GCF_006386435.1 Epinephelus moara | reverse complement strand
AAGTAGGTTTGTGACCCCTTAAACTGAAGCTAAGTCTGTTTGGGACCCCTTAAACTGAGGCTAAGTCTGTTTGTGACCCCTTAAACTGAAGCTAAGTCTGTTTGGGACCCCTTAAACTGAGGCTAAGTCTGTTTGTGACCCCTTAAACTGAAGCTAAGTCTGTTTGGGACCCCTTAAACTGAGGCAAAGTCTGTTTGTCACCCCTTAAACTGAGGCAAAGTAGGTTTGTGACCCCTTAAACTGAGGCTAAGTCTGTTTGGGACCCCTTAAACTGAGGCTAAGTCTGTTTGTCACCCCTTAAACTGAGGCAAAGTAGGTTTGTGACCCCTTAAACTGAAGCTAAGTCTGTTTGGGACCCCTTAAACTGAGGCAAAGTCTGTTTGTCACCCTTAAACTGAGGCAAAGTAGGTTTGTGACCCCTTAAACTGAGGCACAGTGTGTTTGAGACCCCTTAAATGAGGCAAAGTCTGTTTGTCACCTTTTAAAATGAGGCAAAGTCTACTAATGTCCTCTTTGAATTAAACAAAGTCTGTTTTTGACTCCCTAAAACAATCAAACTCGACTTGTAAAACCCTTAAAATAAATCAAAGTCAATTTTTGACTTTTTCCTTCCTTCCTTCTGCTAATGTTCCCTTTAAATGTAGCAAAGGCTATGTGTTACCATTAAAATCAATCGAACTCTACTCATAAACTCCTTAAAATGAGGCAAAGTCTACTCTTGGACCCCTAAAACTAAGCAGAGTTGAATTATGAGCCCTTCAAATGAAACAAAGTTTACTTGTAGACCCCTAAAATGAAGAAAAGTTGACACATTACTCCTTAAATCCCCTTAAATTTGTAGCAAGGTTTACTCGTAAACCCCTAAAAAATGAACGCAAAGTCTACTAATGATGCCTTAAGGGGTCAGGAGAGTCTACTTGTGACCCCTTAAAACTACTCAAAGTTGACTTCTGACCCTTTAAATGAAGCAAAGTCGACTGGTGACCCCTTCATCAAAGCAAAACCTACTTGTCACCCCTTAAAAGGAACCCTTTAAATGACGTTAAGTTGACTGGTGACCCCATAAAATGAAACAACCCCTTAAGATGAAACAAAGTTTACTTGTAAACCCCTTAACTTAAAGCAGTCTACTCAGCCCTCAGCTCGAGGCCCTTTGTGGGGTCCCAGACCTCAGGTTGGGGCCCACAGCCTTTAACTATGTAGCTGAGGTGGTGTGTAGTCTCTCAGAGTGTGTGTGTGTGTTTGACTCTGCGGGGGAGGGTGGATCACTGAGTGTGTGTTTGTTTTGGACAGCAGGGTGATGTTTGGTCGCAGCGGCAGCAGGTCGGACGCTGCTGTTTGTCTCTGTCCTCTCAGACTCTCGTCAGTCTCAGAGTTAAGTGGATTTATAAAGACCTTAAATAAATGTAGAGGAAGTGTCGGAGCGTCTCACCTCGACACAAAGAGGAAACACAGCTCACATTTTCCAGCAGAGACACGGCGTGGACAGAGAGGACGGGTCTAAAATAGCGGGGACGGAGACAACAGGAAGTGGGAGCTGAAGCACAGTTTGACTTCTTCTATATGAAAACGAAGGTCGGGTCATGAGGCTGCGTTTTAGCTACACACACTCTCTCACACACACACACACACACACACTCGGTTCGGCATCCTCTTTCCGTGGAGAGTGGAAAACATGACAGGAGACAGGAAGTGGGTCTGTTCTGGCAGACGGACAGATGTGATGTTGGAGCTGCAGCAGCAGTTTGACATGTTGACACCTCTGTGGACTCACCGTCAGCCTCCTGATCTGAATCAGAAACCACAGAGTCAGGACTCACTGCGAGTCATTGCTGCACTCGTCCACCAAATATCTCGTAGAAATGATGATGACGTCAAACACAGAACCAACGTCCTGCAGGTTCTCACAGGATTAAGTTCCTCTGCTGTCGATGTTTGGGTCTCATCCTTTTATGGTTAATGGCCTGATGTGACTCTGAAGGTTTAAGGTGACCTAGCTCGCAGTCTAGTGAGCGGTGCCAAAAGTGAAGTTAGGCAACGAAAGTTCGTAGTTGGGTTTAGGAAAAAGTTCAGTGAAAATTCAAAACATTGTAGTTGATGGAAATTTTAAATATTTTGGTCAATGAAAATTTTAGAATTTCAGCCGACGAAAATTCAAAATGTTTAAGTCGACAAAAAATCAAAAATGTTTTAGTCTATGAAAATAAAAAAACATGTTAGTCACCAAACCTTCAACACATTTGAATCGACAAAAATTTAAAACGTTTTAGTCTATGAAAATAAAAAAACATGTTAGTCACCAAACCTTCAACACATTTGAGTCGACAAAAATTTAAAACGTTTTAGTCTATGAAAATTTTTGTATGTCAGCAGACGAAAATTTCAAATGTTTAAGTCGACAAAAAATCAAAAACGTTTTAGTCTATGAAAATAAAAAAACATGTTAGTCACCAAACCTTCAACACATTTGAGTCGACAAAAATTTAAAACGTTTTAGTCTATGAAAATTTTAGAATTTCAGCAGACAAAAATTTAAAACATTTTAGTCAGTTAAAATATAAAGTGTCTTGGTTGACGAAAATTTAAAACGTTTTAGTCTGTGAAAATAAAAAAAACACGTTAGTCACCAAAAGTTCAACACATTATAACCGACAAAAATTCAAAATGTTTTAGTCTATGAAAATTTGAAGCGGTTTAGTCGATGAAAATAAAAAAACATGTTAGTCACAAAAATTCAACACATTTTAGCCGATAAAAATTTAAAATGTCTTTGTTGATGAAAATTCTAAATGTTTTAGTCTATGAAAATTTTAGAATTTCAGCAGACAAAAATTTAAAACATTTTAGTCAATTAAAATATAAAGTGTCTTAGTTGATGAAAATTTGAAATGTTTTAGTCGAATTTATATATTATATTTCTTTCTGTGTTGAATCAACGCCGTAGCTATGACGCAGACCTCCTGTCTGTCTCTGTAAGCTGAAACCATTTCCCTCAGTGGAGACATCTGACTCACTTTATCTTCACACATAAGACACAGTAAGTCATGAAGACAATAAAGCCTCCACACACTGTGTGTGATTTATCCTGGCTGAAATATGAGCAGAGGAAATCTCTGCTAGCTGCTAGGCTAATTTATACAATGTAAAATGCCATAGGCTTGTGCTAATAACATTAGCATGTTGTATTTGTGGGGAAAATGTGTTTAGTATCAGACAGCTGTTTTGTGGTGCTAAAGGACACGTCTGTAGTCCCTGTGTCTTCTGGTTGGTGGTCTCTGGTGACCTCTCCTCAGTCAGGGGGGTCCTCAGGGTCCATGACGGTGGCCTTGGAGGTCCAGTAATGATAGTGGAGGTGGAAGTGACGGGGCACAGGCTTCACATTGTTGGGATTCCTGAGAGGGAGAGGAGGAGGTGACTCAGGTCACATCAGCCTCACGGAGCTGCCAGATAACCATGGAGGCAGACTGTGTGTGTGTGTGTGTGTTGTGGTGAGGCATGCTGGGAAATCAGGCAGCTGTTTATGTTGTTGTTGATACTGTACGTTTGTTTACTCCGACACTGCCCTCCATGACACCTGCGGGCCTCCGTACTGTTGTTTAGGAGGACTCAGACCAGTCGGACAAAATGCTGTCGCTGCACATCACACACACACACACACACACACACACACACACACACACACACACACACAGAGCGTCCAACCCCACCCGTCCCCTCCCCTGACCTCACTGGGTCTTAATGGAGTCTGCTGGTGTGTGTGTGTCTATAGAGAGTCAGTGTACTGTAGGGGAATGTGTGTGTGTGTGTGTGTGTGTGTGCCTGAAAGGGTGTGGATGTGGGTGTGTATTCAGGGTGGAGTGTGCATTACTTCTGCATGGCTGTGGATATAGGTCACACACACACACACACACACACACACACACACACACACACACACACACACACACGGTTGCCAATTACTGCGTCTAGTTTTGCATCCAGTTATCTCGTCTTTCTCTGTGAAAAAAAAGACTTGATATTCCTGACACACACACACACACACACACACACACTCACGTGCACACACACTCTCACGTGCACGCTCTCACGTGCACACACACTCATGAAATGCTCCTCCAGATGAAGCGAGCTGTTTCTTAGTTGAAGCTTTGATCCTCGTCTCTGCTTCCCTTCATACACACACCAAACACACTCTGCACACTCTGCTACACACTGCTACGCACACACACACACACACACACACACACACACACACACACACACACACACACACAATGGGGTATAATAGGGAGAAAATCCTATTAGGAGAGAAATGCTGCAGGGAGCACAGAGATGGAGGGATGATGGAGAGCTGACCCTCCTTTCCTTCCTTCCTTCATTCCTTCCTTCCTTCCTTCCTCCCTTCCTTCCTCTCCTGCTCCTCTCATTCCCTCTGTCCTTGTCCCCTTCTCTCTCACATCCATCCATCCTCTTTTCTTTCTTCCTCTGTTTCCTTTCTGTCTGTTCCCTCCTTGCTTGCGTCTCTTTCCTCCCTCCTTCCTGTCCCGTCTCCTTTTCCCATCCTCTTCTCCCTAGCACGCCTCCTTCCCCCCTTCTTTCCTTCTTGTTTCCTCTCCCCTATCATCCTTGTTGTTCCCCTTGCATCCCCCCTTTCCTCCTTTCCTTCTTCATCCCCTCCTTCAATCTTCCTTCCTTTTCCCTTCACCCTTCCTGTTTTCTTCTTCCTTACATCTTTCCTTCCTCCTGTCCTTCTTTCCTTTTCTCTAGCATCCCTCCTTTCCTGCCTCTTCTTGTTCTTCTTCTCCACTCCCTTCCTTTCCTCTTTCCTTCCTCCCTCTCCTCTACCCAGTCGTTATCCTGGTCTTTCCCCTGGCGTACCTTCTTTCTTTCCTCCTTCCCCTCATCCTTCCTTCCCTCTCTCTCTTCTCATTCAACTCTTTCTTGTTTCCCTACCCTTCTCTACTCCTTCCTTTCCTCTTCCCTTCATCCGTCCTTCCTTCTCTCCTCCCTCTTTTCCTCTATCTTCCCGTTCCTCCTTCCTTTCTTCCTTGTTTCCTTCTGTCCCTTGCATCATGGGAGTTGTAGGCTGCAGTGTGTTTGCAGTCTTGTGAGCCATATTTGGGTCAGTAACACACGTGTTTTAATCAGTCTGTCTTTGACATGAGTCCTCTGACTTCACCGGATGGTTTCAGCCTCACAGTGTCGTCATCAGGGCAGATATTGATCGATTGGTTATTGATTAAAACACAGTGACGTCTCTGTTCTGAACCAACATGTCCGACGACTAAGTTAAAACAACTTTTGTTCTGCGTCTGAGCGACTTTGTTCCTGTGATGAGTTCTAATCGTCTGAGTAAAGTAAAACAAATGTCACACACACACACACACACACACACACACACACTGCGTACTGTCAGTGAAGCAGAAAGACTCACACACACTCCTGCAGCAGTTTAAGGGTGTGTGTGTGTGTTACACAGGAATGTGCTACTTCACTGCTTCCAACGGCTTGTTCAAATAAGGGAGCACATCCCTCTAAACCACACACACACACACACACACACACACGCTCGCCACAAGCTCCAATTTGGGTCTGAAGAGGAAGTATGGAGGAGGAGGAGGAGGGTGAAGACGAAGGGCACACATGCTCTTTGACCCCAGAACAACCTCTGCCACTGAGGTGACACAGCAGCCGGCTAATAAGCACAGAGACCAGTGAGTGTGTGTGTGTGTGTGTGTGTGTGTGTGTGTGTGTGTGTGTGTGTGTGTGTGTGTGGAGGCACTGCACATTTATATTCACACATTGATATTCATTTATGCTCTGCACACTCACACTGGAGTCAAAGCTCCGCGACAAACTTGACAAATTTAAAGGAAAACTGTGCGACCAAATAAAAATAAAAAATAAAACTAAATTAGATAAAACTTTTCACACATCAAAGACAACAATGTGTGTGTGTGTGTGTGTGTGTGTGTGTGTGTCATCCGTATGTCCCATAATCCACCTCTGGCCGAGCCGATGTTGGCGTGCCAGAGGAGCGTCACTGGACCCCCTCGCTGCTCTAAGCTCTTACATAAGGCTCAAATCCATCTGAGGGCAGATGACAAGGACGCTCACTGACGCAACACACACACACACACACACACACACATACACACACACACATGCTGAAGCCTTTGATACCCAGCATCAGCACCAGAGTCGAGATTTCAAAAAGCAGGGCGGCATTATGATGTAAGCGTGCTGAAACACACACTGGGCAGCGTGGCTGTGTCGACACCGCAGCAGGAGTCAGAGGAGCAAAGGGAGGTGTAACCAGAGAGGGAGCAGAGCGAGCTGCTGGGTGTGAAGACGCTAATGAACCTCAGATTGACCCCAACGTCGTGTGTGTGTGTGTGTGTGTGTGTGTACAACCCAAAACATGGCGCCACTTTCTCCACGATAAGTTATTTTTCCTTTGTCTCCTGCTGTAAAAGCCCCGACAATTCAACAGAAAAGTCCAATATAAAGTCATAAACTACCTGATTTTTATTTTCATTTTTAATGGACATACGACCCCGCAGCTTCTGCACTCATTGACTGGATGGTGAAAATGGTTATTCACTGCCAGGTTAGGAAACATTTTAGCACGCTCCTTCCAATACATTTTAACATTATCTATCTATCTATCTATCTATCTATCTATCTATCTATCTATCTATCTGTCTGTCTGTCTGTCTATCTATCTATCTATCTATCTGTCTATCTATCTATCTATCTATCTATCTGTCTATCTGTCTATCTATCTATCTATCAAGACATTTTATTAAATTTTTTGGAGGGGGCATTTCATTAACATTTTGTTGAAAAATTTCATTATATGTTTTGGACATATTATCAAAAAAAATTTCTGACATTTTATTAATATTTTTAAGATAATTTATGAACATTTTTTCAGACATTTAATTTTTGATTTTTGGACATATTATCAACATTTTCTCAAAAATTGTTTTCAAAATTTTTTCAGACATTTTAATATTTTTTTGGACACTTTATTATTGATTTTTGGATATTTTTTGGACATATCAAAAATCTTCAGACATTTTGATCATTTTTTTCAGACATTCCAGTAATTTTTTGCGGGCATTTTATGAAGATTTTTTATTACTATTTTTTGGACATTTCATTTACTTTTTCTCAAAAAACTTCATTATATTTTTTGGACATATTACCAACATTTTTTCGGACATTTTAATGATTTTTTTCAGACATTTTATTAAGTTTTGCTGGATATTTTATGATTTTTTTTTCCAGACATTTTATCACTAATTTTTGGACATTTCATTAACATTTTCTTGAAATATTTCATTATATATTTTTGACATGTTTTTTTTTTTTTTAATTCAAAGACATTTTAATATTTTTTGGACATTTTATTGATATCTTCTGATCTTTTCTCAAGACATTTTATTATTGATTTTTGGACATTTAATAAACATTTTTTCTGACATTTTATTAATATTTTTTGGACATGTTTTTTTTTAAAAAGAAAAAATAATTCAGACATTTTGATTATAATTTTTCCCGGATATTTTATAAATATTTCTTGGACATTGTAGTACTCATTTTGTAAATTTCATTAACTTTATATTTATACACTGCACATCTTTATACTTTGTTATATTCTGAAAAATAACAAAATATATTTTTGTTCTTTTTGAGGATGTTCTGCAGGTTCTCATGTCTCCTCTCTCAGTAATTCATATATTTAGGCTTTAACACTTCCCATAATGCTTTGAGCATGATGCTTTGTGAGGCTGAAGGAAACTTTAAATGTGAGAACTGTCAGGCAGGTTCTGCAGTGTCGACTCCGGGGCGTTTATCTGTGATGGATATTGTAGATAATGAAATCCCTGCAGAGTTGAAGTCACTGTGAATATCACAACATGTGTGCTCACATTTGACTGTCACTGTTTTCTCATTGGCTCAGAGGAACGGTGGCGATGCGGCTCAGAGCTGGTTTGAGCTCTGAATGAATAAACAAATAAACAAAAGCAAAGACTTTGATTTGAGGGTTTGACGGTTTGCACAGCTCATAGTTCAGTTCGCTAACTGTCGTATCACACGGCGAACGGTTAATAATAAGTTTAACAACAGAGTCGAGTCTTAGCCGCTGCTGCTAGTTAGCTCGTGCTAACACTCTGGAGACGCTCCTTCAGCGCCGTGTCTGCTGTCGCTGTCAGATATCACCTCTTTACTTTTATACCACAGATCTGCTCCTGACCCTCAGATATGTTACCACACACACACACACACACACACACACACACACACACACACACACACACACGTCTAGGTTACAAATGCCGTCTAATTCTGCATCTACATGACTCCTGGACAGTCTGATAAGCTCTCTGATTAAACTGACACCTCGCAGCTCTGCAGCGTGAAGCCTGTGTGTGTGTGTTCACATGTGTGTGTGTGTGTGAGAGAGTGAGAGTGTGTGTTACGGTGTGTGTGTGAGAGTGTAGATGATGAACCAGTTAGTATCTGGTGGTGTGACGGTGGTTTATTTGATTTGGGATGAAAGAGAGCGGCGTGCTGCCAACTGACTGACTGTGTGTGTGTGTGTGTGTGTGTGTGGTGGGGGATGGTTCAGCCTGACTGATTAAAAGGCTGATATTTAGGTCAGTGTGTGTGTGTGTGTGTGTGTGTGTGTGTGTGTTCGTATTAAGCTTGTGATGGTGTTTTATCTGCTGGAATGTGTGTGTTTCCAGCACCTGAGTGTGTGTGTGTGTGTGCGTGTGTGTGTGTGTTCGGCCAGACAATGCATAAGATATAAGATAAGATATAAGATTTAAGATACACCTTTATTGATCCCACAATTGAGAAATTCCAGTGTTACAGCAGTCAAGGGTAAAGAGTCAAATTAAAGATTTCAATATTTAAAAACTTAAAAAACTAGGCATGCAGAAAAAAGTACAAAAGATACTAATGCATGTAACAGGCTGGAGTTGACACGGCGTCCCAGAACGTCAACAACCAACACACCCAGGGTACCTTGGACGTCATGTGTCGTAGTCAACTAAAATGTTTTGAATTTTTGTTCACTTAAAAGAAATGACTACTTCAGAATGAAAATACAGACAGTATTTACTGACCCTCATGCTGACAAGAAGTCCAGTGGAGTTTTTTAATCCACAAAACTCGTTCAGGGTATCGGAGGATAACAGCTAGCCGGAATAACAGCTACACTTGAAGTGCATGGAACCCACATTTTGAAAATGTAATAAAACTCCGCTAATGCGGTTCAAAAACGTCAGAGCAGCTCGTCTGTCGTAATCCAAGTGCCCTGAAGCCGCAGCATGCAAAACTGACTTGAGACGTAATTTACTCCACTTTAATGGCATCATTTGAGAGTGCTGTGTTTACATGGCAACTCGCGCCAGACTTGGGAACTAGCACAACCACTAGCCATCAGCTATTCTCGCGCAAGTTGCCATGTAAACACAGCACGCCTGCGGGGCAGGCTAACTGACCATTTTTTTGACAATTAAAATGTTTTGAATTTTCATTGATTAAAACATTTTGAATTTTCATCGACTAAAACGTTCGAATTTTCATTGTTACAACATTTTGAATTTTCGACTAATATGTTTTGAATTTTCAGTCACTACAATCTTTTTAATTTTCATAGATTAAAACGTTTTTAATTTTCATAGACTAAAATGTTTTTAATTTTCATTCACTAAAATCTTTTTAATTTTCATCGACTAAAACATTTCGAATTTTCATCGACTAAAACGCTTTAATTTTTAATCGATTAAAACGTTTAGATTTTTCATCGACTAAAACGTTTAGATTTTTCATCGATTAAAACGTTTAGATTTTTCATCGACTAAAACGTTTAGTTTTTCATCAACTAAAACGTTTAGATTTTTCATCGATTAAAACGTTTCGATTTTAAATCGACTAAAACGTTTAGATTTTTCATCAACTAAAACGTTTAGATTTTTCATCGACTAAAACGTTTAGATTTTTCATCGATTAAAACGTTTAGATTTTAAATCAACTAAAACGTTTAGATTTTTCAGCGACTAAAACGTTTTGAATTTTTGTTGACTAAAACTACGGAGGATAGAAATGACTAAAATGTGACCAAAGCTAAAACGCCTTTTTGTCTGAAGACTCAGACTAGACGTAAAATATCTGTTGAATTTAACACTGGTGTTGTTCATGTTCTTGACCTCCATAGTTATGTGAAAAAATGTTTTTAAAATCCAATTAAATTATAAAACTAAAAAGCTCTTCACAGTTTTTCGGCGGCAGAAATGACCTTAATTAACTGAGGCAGTTTTGGCCTCAGGTCGTCTGTTTCTTTGGTTCAGATCTGCTGAAGTTGAGCTTTTTAAAACCATCACAGATGAAGCAGACGTCAGCTGCAGGTCACTCTGTGTTTCTGGTTCATGAACTTCTGATCAAACCATCAGATAAAAACAGAGTCAGTTTGTGTTTTGCATAATTTCCCCCGAGCCTCAAAGTGTGACAGTAAATCAGGTCAGAGTGTGTGTGTGGTGTCCTCGTCCTCACACTGGAACTTTTAACAAACGTAGGGTCACGGCTGAAGGACTGAACCTTGAACTTGGCTTAAAAGCTGTCGTCCCACGTGAGGTCACAGAGTCCAGGTGTTGAGGTGCAGACTGTAAAGGAAGTCTCTGTGTCTGCAGCTTCCTCCTGGAACATTTGAAGCTCTGGGAGAGATTGTTGTTTGTGTCGTAGTTTCAAAATCCGTCTTAAATCGAGCTCCTGTCGGCGCTGAAAAGGTTCCCAGCCTCGTAACTTTCCAGTGAACCCCACAGACGTCGTCCTCTTTCTCCCTGTATCCTCTTCACATTCACTTTCTCACGCTCACACACAGCCTCTTTCTCTCACACCTGCTGCACTCGTATCACTGAGGTGTTGTTTCGCTCCGACGCCTCCACGCCTCGCGCTGCCAGCAGCTCCGGCGTCTCTCCGTCCTCTCTGCCTGCCGTCCCCTCACCTCCCGTGGCCTCGGCCGTCGGGAACAGCTGGGCGAGCGCCTCACACAAGGCTCGCCGTTGTCCGTGAGATGGGAAGCTGTTGCTGTTTGACATGAAGCCAGGAGGAAGCTGAATGTTTCGGGGCGATGTTCAGAGCTCCGGTTACAGTTTGACACGCCGGTGCATCATGTTAGTGTCACGGTGAATCCTCTGGTGAGCCAAAAGTTAACATCAGGGACATGGATATTAATTTACTAATATCTCAAGAAGAAAGAAAATCTGTCCTCTTTTTCCTGGTGTCTTTTTGTGCTTCACTTTGCTTTATTCAAACGACAAACATACATGTAAATCAGGACATGTGAAAAGTACAAAACACCTGAAGACACGGAAAGAATCTGAATAAATAAATAAAACAACAAGTGGAAGAAACAGACACCAGACTGTTTCAGATATATAAGGTAAATGTAGTTTAAATCTGGCAACAGCGCTGCAGCAGAAAGAGCTGAACGAGTTTACACATTCACACACATTCACACATTCAGAGCCTCCCCCTCATTTCACACACACACACACACACACACACACACACACACACACACACACATACAGATATATAGTCACGTCTCCGTCAGACGACAGATCTGAGGTCAGTCAGCCGTCGTTTTCTTGAGGCGGTGTTTCAGTGCGAGCAGAGACGACACAGAGCTGGCGTTCTCCTCAAATGAAAACCAGATCCTGTCTCTCTACTGTTACTACCCAGAGTGCTTTGTGGCATGTGTTGACCTCTGTGTGTGTGTGTGTGAGACATGAGGCCCAGACGCTGACGTAAACACTGAGCAGCTCCCTCAGAGCAGACGTACAGCAGCAGCACCCTGAGGTCGGAGGTCAGAGGTCAGAGGTCAGCTCCGCCACGCCACACTGCCGTCAGTCAGCTGGAGAAAGTCACCGACTGTTGATGGTTGACAGAAGCTTCCTGCGACGTGACTGAACAAATCAAGACGTCTGAGCAGAGTTAATGAAAGGAGCTGAAGCGCTGAGAAAAGTTAAAGTGTCAGTTTGTGTGTGAGCTGCCGGGTGAAGTGGACGCGTCGTCACAGTGACTGTAAACGTGTGTTTTATCAAAGCTAGACTGAAGTGTCGGGTCAAGCGGAGGTGCTGAAAGGAGTGGAAGTGTCGGTAGAAGTTAGATATTGATGAATTAAGGAGATTGAAGCTGAGCCTTGAAATGAGTTGGTGTTAAAACTGAAGCGTCAGTGGAAGCATTGAAAGGTTGATGTGTCTAAAGTGACAGCATCGATATATACTTAAAGTACCCTCTGTTTGAGTGTCTGATCCTTCCTCCTCCTCCTCCTCCTCCTCCTCCTTCAGGGTCGTACTAATAGTCTCTTTGGGACGGTTAATATCTGCACACACACACACACACACACACACACACACACACAGATATTAAAGTAAAATGAAAAATGTGGGCTCTGCAGCGTCTCTTATGAAACTGTCTGTTTCAGACTAACCAAGACGAATTAACCTGTTTGCTGCTGGTTCACGACACACATGGGGATATTTGTTATTCTTCTGTATCTGTGGTGTTGTTTCTGTTTCTCAGATTCACAACAATACAATAAAACTAAAACATTACCTTTTGGTTTAAATACACAGTACAATCCTGGCAGGAAAAGATGGTATGCCTCTGTAATGCGACACCACCTTTATACCTAAAAAAAAAAGCACTGGAAAACAGGTTGCTTCAAAATGCCCACCTTTGGTGCCTAAAATTTGGCTGAAAAACCAGTGACAAGTTGCTACAAAACACCCATGTTTAGCGCCTAAAACGTTACTGGAAAAACACCAAAGGGTTGCTACAAAACACCCATGTTTAGCGCCTAAAACGTTGCTGGAAAAACACCAAAGGGTTGCTACAAAACACCCATGTTTAGCGCCTAAAACGTTGCTGGAAAAACAATGAGGGGTTGCTACAAAACACCCACATTTGGTGCCTAAAACGTTGCTGGAAAAACAACGAGGGGTTGCTACAAAACACCCATGTTTAGCGCCTAAAACGTTGCTGGCAAAGCAACGAGGGGTTGCTACAAAACACCCATGTTTAGCGCCTAAAACGTTGCTGGAAAAAAACCAAAGGGTTGCGCTACAAAACACCCATGTTTAGCGCCTAAAACGTTGCTGGAAAAACAACGAGGGGTTGCTACAAAACACCCATGTTTAGCGCCTAAAACGTTGCTGGAAAAAAACCAAAGGGTTGCTACAAAACACCCACGTTTAGCGCCTAAAACGTTGCTGGAAAAACAACGAGGGGTTGCTACAAAACACCCATGTTTGGAACCTAAAAAAACAGCGATGGATCACTACTAAACACTGCCCTTTGTTGCCTATAAAGCTGCAGGGAAAACAACAATTGGTCGCTACAAAACACCCATGTTTAGTGCCTTTAATGCTGCAGGAAAAACAGCGTCAGGTTGCTTCAAAACACCGACGTGGTGCCCTTAAAGCCACTAAGATAACAGCGACAGGTTACAACAAAACACCCGTTTGGTGCCTAAAAAAACTCTAGAAAAACAGCGATGGATCACGACTAAACACTGCCCTTTGTTGCCTATAAAGCTGCAGGAAAACCAGTGACAGGTCGCAACAAAACACGTGTTCGGTACCTTGTCAACACTTAACTTTTACTTATTGTCTTTTCCCCTTTATTTTGTGTTTGTTATTTAAACTTTATTAACATTCTGAACTGAAGACGTCCTTCGTATATGATGTCATCACAAACAGCCCATACAGCGACAGAAACAGTTTAACAGAGAGCAGGTGTGCAGTTCCGCACAGGTGACTGTGTGTGTGTTGTTAACCTGTCCGACAGGTTTAATTAACGGCAGCGACAAATGCAAATTGACAGGTAGAAACGCACACTTAACTCCACACACACAGGCGGCCTATGTGCTGTGTACACACACACACACACACACACACACACACACACACACACACACACACACTGAGCACCTGTCGTCACCTGACTGATAGGTGAAGTTAACATTCAAAGGAAGCTTTATTGTCCCGACGTCTGTGAACACAATAACTCATCAGCAGTGGAAACAGAAGTCTCTGTGTCTCATCAGTCACGTCTTTGTTCACACGGCAGCTGAAAAATTAAATATTTAAACTTTTTAATTCATCAGAAGAGACGACACGATCACAGGAAACAGGAAATAAAAACACAAATTCAATTTTATAAACACTGACAGGAGATTTAATATTTAAAATTTAGATCTAGTTGTAGACTGTAGCCTGTGGCATCATGTTTTCAGATTGGCCATCTCTCCTTCTGTCCATCCCATTCTTAAACACGATTTGTCAAGAACACCTTCAGGAAATTTCTTCTAAATTCTAATTCTAAATTCTAAATTTGGCACAAACGTTCATTGGATTAAATAGTGAACTAATTCAATTGTGATGGTCAAAGGTAACTGTGACTGTGCGTCCGTCTCATTCTCGTAAATGTCATTTCTCAAGAACATAGTCAGGGAATTTCTTTAAATTTGGCACAAACGTTCATTGGATCCGATAGTGAACTATTAAATTGTGATGACCAAAGGCAACTTCAACTGTGCGTCCTTCTCATTCTTGTTAATGTGATTTCTCAAGAGCATAGTCAAGGAATTTCTTTAAATTTGGCACAAACGTTCATTGGATTCAAAAGTGAACTAATTAAATTGTGATGGTCAAAGGCAACTGCGACTGTGCGTCCGTCTCATTCTTGTGAAGGCGATACCTCAAATACACATTCGGTGAATTTCTTTAAATTTGGCACAAACGTTCACTTGGATTCAACGATAAATACATTAGAGTTTGATGGTCAAAGGTCACTGTGACCCTGTGTCTGTCTCATTCTCGTAACGGTGATTTTTCAAGAACATAGTCAGGGAATTTCTTCAAATTTGGCACAAATGTCTAATTGGATTCAAGAATAAACGTATTATATTTTGATGGACGAAGGTCAAAGTCACTGTGCCCTTGTGTTCATGTCACTCTTGTCAGTACTTTATCTTAAGAACACCTTGGGGGAGTTTCCTCACATTTGGCACAAACATCCACTTGGATTCAAAGATAAACAGATTCAAGTTTGGTGGGCAAAGCTAACTGTGACCTTGGGTCCGTCTCAATTCTTGTAAAGGTGATATCTGAAGAACACATTAAGGGAATTTCTTCAAATTTGGCAGAAATGTCCTCTTGGATTCAAGGATATTCTGATTAGGTTTTGATGGACGAAGGTCAAAGTCACTGTGCCCTTCTGTCTATTTCATTCTTGTCAATGCTTTATCGTAAGAACACCTTGGGGGAATTTCTTCAAATTTGGCACAAACATCCGCTTAGACTCAACGATGAGTCAGCTGATTAGAATTTGTTGGTCAAATGTTACTGTGACTGTGCGTCCATTTCATTCTTGTAAAGGCAATATCTGAAGAACACATTCAGGGAATATCTTTAAATTTGGCACAAATGTCCACTTGGATTCAAGGATATTCTGATTAGGTTTTGATTTTTGTAATGGTGATATCTCAAGAACACAGTCAGAGAATTTCTTCAAATTTGGCACATACGTCTGCTTGAACATAGTAATGAACCGATTAGAATTTGATGGTCAAAGGTCACTGTGATGTTGCATCTGTCTGATTTTCATAAACGCAATACCTTATGAACACATAGAAGGAATTTCTTCAATTTTGGCACCAACGTATGTGGTGGTCAAAGGTCACTCTGACCTCACAAACCATGTTTTTGGCCACACCTCAGGAATTCGTATTCTAATTACAACAGAATTGGACGTTAACTGTAACTGTGAGGCGGTAATATTTACTGTAAGTACTAGATTATTTAAAACACACAAGAGCATTAAAAATCTTTCAATACCTCTAAATTTAAGATTTAAAATGTGTTAAATGCTTTAAAATAAGAACATCAAATAATTAGAATTCAGCTTAAAGTGTCTGTAAATTAATTTACCTTCGTTTGAGCCACAACTGGCTTTAAAAGTGTTATTTTATTTGATAAAACTGGTCAAATCTCTACATTTAAAGTTCTTTTTATTTGAATAGAATAAAGACTATAGAGAGAAAAACAAAATTTAACACGTTTTAAAGGTGTTAGTGCTTCAGATGGGAGAATTTAAATCAGCTGTATGTTTTAACGTCCACAGAGGTGTGAAAATGAATAATAAAATAATAAACCTGTAAACAGCAGATGGGCCGAAAAAATAAATGTGTGTGTTCATGACGTCTGTCGGACGGAGAGAAGAGGAGGAGGAGGAGAAAGATGGCGTGAAGGTCGAAGGCTGAGATAACATGATGTCGTGTGTGACTGATGAGGCAGCGCCGCTCTGATTTGTCACAGTCAGACGAAGGGTTAACCCCCAACACACACACACACACACAGATATAATACACCCTGCCCCGAGGGGACGAACAGCCACGCTCCACCCATGATCCCACTCTGTGTGTGTGTGTGTGTGTGTGTGTGTGTGTGTGTGTGTGTGTGTGTGTGTGTGTGATGAAAGCGTGTCGACACTCTGTCCAATAAACAAACAGCGTGTGTGTTTAGCGAGCGTTGGTGGGCTCGTGGGCACCGTGAACACAAACAAACCGAAGAGCGCTCAGTGTTTCCACGCCGTGTGGAGCCACTGGTCGACCTCAGATCAGACTGGTGTTACTGGGAGGCCGATTAACACTTTAAACTGGTCTCAGGTCAGTTTGTTTGTGGTGTGGAGATTAGACAGTGCTCATGGATCTGTCCTGCAGCTCCTGGTGACGTCTCCAAATGAACGTTCAGTTACACTGCGCACCACTTGACTGCGGACCCAGCAGTGACCCCTGAGGGACTCCCAACGAGCGTCATAATCGTCTGCAGTCTTTGATTTATGTAAATGTTCTGTATGTCAACACTTTGCATATCTCTCAGCTGCAGTCATGTGACGTGTCTTTGTTCACCCAGCCTCCGGTAGTCAGACGCTGTCGGTTTGTCACGCAGTCGCATTCCTGAGCTGTCAAACCGTCCACGTGGCGACGGAGGCGTTTGTTGTTCCACGTTGTTATTGGCATGATGTCACTCCACCTGAGCAGCGCCCAGAGTTGAGACAGTCAGACAGGAAGTGTTTGTTTGTTCAGGCACAAAACATCCTGATACAAACTGTGAAGGAGCTTCTTCCCTCGTTAACGTAACAGCAGCAATGAACCTCCTCCTCCCTCATCACCTCCTCCTCCTCATCACCTCCTCCCTCAGCTGGTTGTAAATCCTCCAGCTTGTAATCCGACAGGTCGGTGCGGTGGCGTCGTGGCAGCGCTCAGGATGATGGGATTAATGTTGTAATGCGGCTCTGACATGTTTGACACAGACGAGGTGTCAGAAAATTAGATTAAACAGCTTCCTGTGTTTTTATAGTTTGTTTGGTCACTGAATTTATAACAAAAACAATTTGAATATTATTATTAATTTATTGATAATATGTTAGGCCCTCATATCATCTTCTGTGCACAGAATGTCATGTAAAACATTTATTGCTTCATTGGTGCATAAAATAAACATAGTTAGAGAAATAAAAATGAAATCAAATACTGCAAAAGTCAAAAAACATAAAGAATAGAAAAAAGTTTAAAAAAAATACAATAAAAATATGGAAAAATACTTTTAAAAAATTGGGGAAAAAACAAAATAGGAAAAAATCAATAAAAATATGGGAAAAATACAATTAAAATATGGGAAAAAATACAATTAGAATATGGGAAAAATACAATTAAAATATGGGGGAAAATACAATTAAAATATGGGAAAAATACAATTAAAATATGGGAAAAAATACAATTAAAATTTGGTAAAAAATACAATTAAATTATGGGAAAAAATACAATTAAAATATGGGGGAAAATACAATTAAAATATGGGGGGAAATACAATTAAAATATGGGAAAGATACAATTAAAATATGGGGGAAAATACAATTAAAATATGGGGAAAATACAATTAAAATATGGGAAAAAATACAATTAAAATATGGGGAAAAAATGCAATTAAAATTTGGGAAAAAATACAATTTAAAATATGGGAAAATAATGCAATTAACATATGGAAAAATACTTTTTTTTTTTAAAAATGGGAAAAACAAAATAGGAAAAAATCAACACAAATATGGAAAAAATACAATAAAATATTTAAATAAAAAAAACTTTAAAAAATGGGGGGGAGAAACAAAATATGGAAAAAATCAATAAAAAATATGGAAAAAAATCAGTAAAAATATGGAAAAAAATACAATAAAATATTAAGAAATACTTAAAAAATGGGGGGAAAAAACAAAATAGGAAATACAAAATAAATACAATAAAATAAAGACAAAAAAAAATCAATAGAAATATGGAAAAAAAATACTGTAAAATATTCTTATTAAATATTTAATCCTATTTTCTTGTATTTTCCAACAGAGACAAACAAGCTGAATGTTTATATTCCTGAGAGAAGAATGAACTAATTCTCTATAGATAGTTGTGTACAGATTTGGAAAGAAAGAAAAAACAAATAAAGTGTTTGTTTTTATTTATTAATCAGTCACTGAATGATTTTAGGGGCTTGAAGACGCAGAAATCTTAATACAAAACATTTGGTCATGAACAGTGTGTGTGCGTGTGTGTGTGTGTATATATATATATACCTGCAGTGTGTGCACAGTGTGTTATATATATATATACCTGCAGTGTGTGCACAGTGTGTGGCGTGTTGTTGTGGTCGAGGCGTGGTGTGTTGTGTCAGGCGTGTCATGTTCACCTCCTGACTTGAGTCAGAACCAGTTTGAGGATTCCCAGCATGCCTCAGGTTACGTCTGTGGTTTGGCCTGTGATGTCACGATGATGTCAGTTTGAGGCGCCGCTGTTGACTCTGCGTGTTGTTGTGTAAACTGACTCATCAACAGGAAGTTGGTTTGATGTGAGGATTTAATATCTAACTGATGCACGTGTGACTGACGTCCAGAGGCCACGAAACACAAACATAAACATTAATTACCTTTCTGATGTTTTTGTTTATTTTCTACAGTTTTTGGTTTTATTTTGTTTTTCTTTTTACATTTTTTTGTGTGTTTTGTTCATATTTTGGTTTATTAACTTTTTTAGATTTACTGTTTTGTTTTCTTTATTTTTTTGTAACTTTTTTGTATTTTTCTTGTACTATTTTAGGTTTATTGACCTTTTTTATGTTATTTTGGTGTTATTTTACTTTTTTATTTGTTTTATTTGAGTTTAATTTAACTATTTTAGTTTTATTCACCCTTTTTTGTTTTTTATTCATTTTTATTTATTTTGTTTTTTAGTCAAACTTTTTTTTAACTATTTTTGGTGAATTTTTGTGTTTATTTACTGTTTTGGTTTAATTTAATTTCTAAAACATTTATTTTAGTTAGTTTGTTTTTATTTACAATTTTTGATTTTATTCTTTTTTAATCGTATGTAATTTTTTTTCTAAATTTTGTGTTCTTTTTTACTTTTATTGACCTTTTTAAACAATTATTTCTCTTTTTCATTTAGTTTTTTCCTGATTTTTATTGTTTGTTTTTTTTGTTTTTAAAAAAAATGTGTCTGTTTTATTTCTGTTTTTTTTTTTTTTGTATTATTTTGTTTTTTGTGTGTGTTTTGGGGGATATTGGTTTTGATTTCCTTTTTTAGATTGTTTTTCATTTTTGTTTTTATGCTAAATGTATTTAATGTTGATGTTATCTACCATGTAACAGTAATGAGACAGGCGTAGCTGACAGTGTGCAGGTGCTGCAGAGTGAAATGCAGATTAAACTGTAAAGTTTTAAAGTCTTGGTGTCGTTGAGCTGCTGGAAAATAAAGTCACAATATGAACAGTTATAATTAAATAAATTAAATACAGTGGTCATGATCTATTTTGATCGGTGTTTATTGATGTTTGGAAGGATCCAGTGATTCAGCTGAACTTAAGCTGCTCTTCAGTGTTCAGACACAGTATTATGGGATGGCAGCTGCAGACACAGCCAGGTGTGTGTGTGTGTGTGTTCTGCAGCCTGCAGGCGACACACACACACACACCTGACACACTGATGATCTGAGTCCTGACCTGACTCTGATCCTGCGCCGTACGAACCTTCCAGCGTTCCTCCTCCTGTTCAGGCGCAGGTCCAGGCGTGAGAGGTCGATCCAGGCCAGAAATCCCCGCAGGGTTTCGGTGTGTGTTTGGCAGCGGCGTGCCGTAATTACCAGCAGCTAGCAGCCAGCCGAGGCCGGGTTTGGCTGCGGCTGCCGACCAGCCTCTGTGGGCTGAACGCAGCCGGCGGTCATTCAGAGGTCGACTGTGATGTGACGTGCAGCTGCGTCTGTGGCTCCTGGGTTCTGTTATTGACACGTGTGACATCATGTTGGGCCGTCACACGTCTCAACATTTAAACCAACATTTAAAGGTACAGTGCACCTCCAGAGCTCAGGGTGTTGTCACACACAGATTAAAGATGAAGGAAACATAAAATCAACAGACACTAAAAACTCTGGTGTCAATAAAACCATCACAGATGTCCCCGTCCCAGTAAGAGTCCCAGTAAGTCATGTCAGAGACCAGAGCTCTGGATCAGGCTCAGCTGAATGGAACGTGGCCGTTATAAATGTCATTACTCTTGTTGTTGTATTTATTTATTTATTTTATTGGCTGCAGTGTGGCTGGTTAGCCCATGACACATTTCCCACCTGGTGGGACAAAAAAGTTTACCTTGACCTTCACCTTGACCTTGACTGTGACCTGAAGCTGCTTTCTGTGTTTTAATGCGATTTATGTTTTTTTTTTTTTGTATAATTGTTTTATTTAATTTTGGTTTTATTTCTGATTTGGGTTTTTTTTGTAATGTTTTGGTCACATTTTTTTATTTACTTTTTTGTACATTTTTTCTGTTTTGGTTTCATTAACATTTTTTTTTCTTTCGATTTTTGGTGGTATTTTTTGTACTTATGATTTTTGGTTTTATTTGCAAAGTTTTGGTGTTATTTTGACTTTATGTATGTTTTTGTTTTTACATATTTTTCTGCTGTTTTTGTTTTTATTTACAATTTTATTAAAAATATTTTTTGGTATTTTTTGTTTCTTACAATTTCTGGTTTTATTTGATACTTTTTTAGTTTTATTTTGGTTTTATTAAAAAGTGTGTATTTTATTTTATTTTTTATTTTTATGTACGGCTTTTGTGTTGAATTTTTTAAAATGTTTTTCATGATTTTCTGTGACAATTTGTTGTTACTAATTTTTACAATTTTTATTTACTTTTTTTCAATGTTCAATTTCAATGTTTTTTTTTAAAAAAATTTTTATGGTTTTATTTTGGCATTATTTTGTCACCATTTATGATTTATTATATTATTTATAACAGAGTTTTCTTATTTATGGTTTTGTTTTTGATGATTTGGGATTTTTTGGCACACGTCAGGTCTGCAGCCGGCGTCGTGCTGAGCAGCGCCACATGTTGTAACACACAACAGACCACAGATCAGCTCAGTGTGTGTGTGTGTGTGTGTGTGTGTGTGTGTGTGTGTGTGTGTGTGTTGGCTGGCTGCCATCTTTTCTTTATTGTCTGTCTCTGATACTCTGTGTGTGTCTCTTATCTCTGACTTCCTCTCCTGTGTTTTATCCTCCTCTGCCGTCCTCTCCCTCTTCACGTTGTCTCTCTTTTCTCATCTCGTCTCTTTGATTCGCTCCTTCTCTCTCCATGCATCCCTCCATCTATCCCTCCGTCTCCGTCTCTGTGTTCGTGAGGACGAACTCCTTTCTATTCCTGTGCCTTGTTGACTCCAGACCTTTGACTGTTTGGTCGACTGAAGCCAGCAGCGCGTCCACGAGGCTTAGCGCCCCCGCCGTCACCTCATTTATACTTGGCCTGGTCCCGTCTGGACGCCGTCCGTGCATCGCTGCTGTTGTTCAGGTCTTTAGCGTCTAAATAGTTGCACCTTGGTACCTGCTGCGTTCCAGGTGGCTCTGACTCGCTGTGTTTGGACACACAGTCAGTTCGTATCGTCTCACATCTGTGGCGGTGAAACATCTGGATCACGATGTTGTGTTCCTGCTCTGCAGCAGTGCCTGATGGGAAAATCTCCGTCCATGAGATCTGAAATATAATGAGAACAGTATATAACCATTTTTGAGACGTATAAAATCCGACCCAGAAGGGAACGTGGGAGCGAGGAAATGAAAGTCAGAGTTATGGCGTCCTGGCTTTCATTTCCATCTTTTGATCTTCATCTTATTTTTATCCTTCACTTCCTCTCCCTCCTCTAGTTGCTTCTCCTCTAACATGTCTCGTGTGGCGATGTAGCTCCGTGTGTCAGCGCACTGTTTGTGTCTAAAAGACGTTAAAGTGTCCCCCTGAACCGGATTAAACTGGACGGTAACTCAAAGTAACGCCGGCCTCCGTCAGTCAGACCCGGTCGGAGCAGATCTGAAGTCAGCGTTATCTTGTTTGTTCCTGTTGCGTCTCGGTTGTTGTATTTGTGTCGTCCAGCTGCGCTCACATAAACACGAGGACGCTCTGTCTTTGTGTGGCCCTCGTCAAAAGCCAAATATGTGGAGCTGAGTATTTACAAACTGCAGCTGAGTTGAAAGAGGCTGATCTGTGTCTCCGGGTCTGTGATGACAGGATCAAAATGGCGTCTTATTTTAGATCTGAGGTCGTGGGTTCTCAGGTCTGCCGTGTGCAGACGTTCAGTCTTTGTCTCGTCAGGTTCGGAGCTCTTCAGGTTTTAGACACAGATCTGTGGATGGCAGGTTAAAGCTCATGGTTTGATGTCAGAAACTTTAGATTCTTTTGGTTTAAGATTGAAACTCTGAAATGTTTCAGGTCTTGGATTCTTTGCAGTTAAGGGTTTTGGGTTTTTGTGGTATTTCAGGCCTTCTCTGACTCAGGATCTGTATGTTCAGGGTAAAGAGGTCTTGATCTGCTGTGAGATTGGTCTATGGGTCACAAGAAAACAAACTTTCGCCCGGGACTTTACGTCAGAGTCCTCAATTTGTTTCTTTTCCTAAACCTCACGTTAATTACAGAACTGTACGTTAAGGACGTAATGTCATTTGTTGAGTGCAAATTCGTAGGCTATTATACAAACTCATCCCTTGTTGACACTGCCCTTCAAACTTCTTTTTGAAATACTGAAATGTGAGATTTATTGTTTATTGTATCGGCCATGAGAAGAAGGTCATTTTGGGTTGTTGGTACTGGCTGAAAAAATCTGTATCATGTATTCTGAACTTTGGTTCTTGAAGTTCAGGGTGTTGACATCTTGTGGTTCGTCTCGGTTTTGCTCCAAGGTCTCAGGACGTTAAGGTTCAGGGTCAAGAGGTCTGGGTTTGCTGTGAGATTTAAAGTCTTGGATCTAGTCTGTTTAATCGTGGTCCACAGGTTTAAGATGAAGAGGTTTCAGGTAGAAGGTTTTCAAGGTGTCAGGTTTTGGATCAATGGATCTTTGGGTTGACCCCCCACATTATCCAGGGTTGAAAGACCTCCAGTTCTTTGTGTTTAGAGTTTGTGTGCTTGAGTGGATCTTGAGCTTGCGTGCTGAAAGTGTTGGGGTTAAAGGTCGTTTGAAGGTCGTTTAAAGTCCTGCGTTTTTGCAGAGTGAAACGTCCCTGGTCTTGTTTTGTTCCAGAGATCTTCAGTTCTTTACTGACTCTGTGATCATCAGCTATAATCTGTGTTCAGACTCAAACATGTTCCCGACTCTCTGAGGGGGAACCCGAACGCACCAAAAATAGAAACAAAGGAGAGAAATGAAAGAGAATTAATGACGGCAGTTATTCTGGAGAGCGCCAGGAGTCCTGACGCTTCACTTTGAAGGCCTCCTCCTCCGTGGTGTCTCACTCCTTTCTTCCTCTCCTCCGCTGCAGCGGCGGCGTTGGATGGTGGAGAGGTTTCAGTCCCATGGCGCCCGCTCTCATTTCTAAGTTTTTCCTCCCTGGGCGGTGACACGGTGGAGGAGCTCACCATCCTTTCTCCATCCATCTGTTCCACTCCATCTGTTTTTCCTCCTGTCCTCATTTTAATATCCGTCTTACCTGTCGACTGTATTTCCTCTGGTCGTACTTTGGACACCGTCTTCTTCTTCTCTGACTTTAAACAAAGTCTTATAAATGTGTCACAACATGGCCGCCACTCGACACGAGCCCGTTATGGAATGTGTGTGCGAGCTGACGGATTGATTGGGTTCAGGTGTGCCGCCCACATGTGGCCAGATGTTTCTGGTTTGAGTTCTTCTTAACCAGAAGCCCCCTCTGAAACTCATCTGGACTTTCCCTCGCTGACTCATCACGGTTTTGTCCAATCAGCATTCCTTGTTTTTTGGTTTCTGTGTTTCCTGTGTGGCATTCAGGAACTCCTCAGCAGCAGGGAAACAGGGTTACCACCACAGAGTTTAACTATGTTACACAGCTTTACAGGCACTCATTTACTTTTTGAACTTCTTGTACAAGAATTTAAGAGCTTCAGAAGTTTCCGTGGATGTTTGTGCTTTTTTCCGACACGTTTTAGCTGCAGCAAATAATCTTCATCATTGATTAATTTGTGAAACTGTCGAGTCAGTAAATGTCCAAAAATAGTCAGAGACGCCGGCTTTAGTCTAACATGATGTCTTTTTTCCAAAATTAAAATTTAGTTTATAGATTATTATATAAAAAGGAGAAAAGCAGCCAGTTTAAGCAAACAAATGTTTGACGTTTTAGCTCCATTACACGAAATAATTGGCGATTCATTTTCTGTTGACTGACTGATTGATTAATTGACTAATCTTTGAGCTTTCAATATTTTTGTGTCTTCGTGCTGCCGATGGCTGCGGCTTGAGGCCGTGTGTCCGTCCCATGCTAGGGAATGCGATATCTGAAGAATGCCAGAGGGTAATAGTTTTGAGTTTGGCACAAACGTCCACTTGGACTCAGTGATGAACTGATAACAATTTGGTTGTCATAAGTCAAAGGACACTGTCACTTTTTGTTGCTCATTCTTGTGAACACTATATGTCAAGAACAGATTGAGTTCATCTCTAACACTTAGGCACAAATGTCCACTTGGACTCAATGATTAACTGATGACAATTTAGTGGTCATAGGTCAAGGTCACCGTGACCTTGCATTCATCTCTTTCTCTTGAACTTGATATATCAAGAAGACCTCGAAGAAATCTCAAGTTTGGCACAAACATCTACTTGGACACAATGATGAACTGATAAGTGAACTGATTAGATGTTGGTGGTCATAGGTCAAAAGTCAAGGTCACTGTGACTTTGTCTGTCTCATTCTCATGAACACCATATCTCAACAACACTTTGAGGGAAGCTCCTGAACTTCGGTACAAATGCCCACTTGGACTCAACACTGAACTGATAAGCTTTTGTTGGTCAGGGGTCACTGTGACCTTGCATCCATCACATTCTCGTAAAAGTAATATCTCGAGAACACTTTGAAGGAGTTTCTTCAACTTTTGCACAAATGTCCACTGTGACTCAATGATTAACTGATGACAATTTCGTGGTAAAAGGTCAAGGTCACTGTGACCTTGCATTTGCCTCATTCTTGTGAACACAATATCTCAAAACCACTTTTTAGCACAAATGTCTGAACTGATTCGATTTTTTTCACATTCTTGTGAAAGCGAGACCTCAAGAACAGCTTGAATGAATGTTTTTTTAAAATTTGGCACAAATGTCCACTTTAAGTCACTGATCTTTTGATTAGAATGTGGTCGACAAAGGTCAAGGTCACTGTGATCTTGCATCTGTCTCATTCTCACCTTGAAGGAGTTCCCTCAAATTTGGCACAAACGTCCACTTGGACTCAATGATTTAGAATTTGACGTATTTAAAACTGTATGAATCGTTAAGGTGTTAGTAGGGGCGTTAGTTCCACCTCTGCTTTAGAACCCACCGTGACCCCTGTTTGGTTTAACCGTCTCACCGTGACCCACCCTGACGGTTGGTCACCTGGTGGAGCCGCTAACCGTGGCCTCCCTGCCAGTGGGTCATACTGGGAACCAGCAGAGGGGAACTGGTGGGCCCCCTGAAAACAGGAAGCAGCTGGATCAACATCCTGCCTGGCAGAGAGGGGAGGATTTGCACCGGCACAGGCCGGCGTTTGTAAAAACCTTCAACAATGCCCCCCTCTGTGTGTCGGCCGGCCAATCGGAGCACTTCTTTCTGGATTCTTTCCAGACTGATAGCCATCACACACAGAACGTGCATCAGGGCTAATTATAGTCCAGACCACCACGATCAGACAGAGGCTGAGCTGTAACACTCTGGTTCTGGTTTAAAGACAGACTTTTATTGTGAAAGAACACTTCCTTATGCATCGTAGCAACATCTGGAGACAAACACAAACAGCTGTTTATCCCTCAGTGTTTTCAGCTGGTGGAGGGCAGACAGTTTCACATGAAACAAACATGCATTAAAGAGTGTTCTTAATTGATTCATAACTTAAAGAAGATATTTGATAGATATTTTCACACAGTCAGATTCATGTGAGTCAGACACTGAAGCTTTTGTCAGTGTGTCTTTGTGGTGCAGAGACAGTGTGAGCGTGACACAGATTGCTGCTGATGAATTAATAAAGAGGGACTGAGGGCTCTAAGTGGACGCGTCCCACTGGCCTATTTAACACAGGGGAGAGGTGTGGCACAGAGCGGCCCGGTTAATGTTGTCTGCTCATGATGATGATGATGATGATGATGATGATGATGATGATGATGTGTTAGTGGACTGGCTCACCACGACCTGTTTAAGTCTCCGACACACTGTGAGAGTGTATCAGTCTCATGAGTTTGGTGCAGCTACGCTGTGTGACATGGATGTCTGCAGACTGTACGATGGCAGCACGACTGAATCACAGGCTGAGACGTACAGTAGCTTCCTTTACTGCGTGAGCAAGGATGCTGCACGGGTTATTACCTCTCCGACTGTGAAGCACAACATGGAGGGTCACATTAATGACATTAATATAATTATTATTACCATCATTAGAATTTCCAAAAAATGTTGATGAAATCTCAGAAAAATATGATTAAATTGTCCGGAAAAAAAAGCTAATAAAATGTCAGAAAAAAATGTTGAGAACATATCGGAAAAATATAATTAAAATGTTACAAAAAATGTAATAAAATGTCCCAAAGATATTATTAAATTGTCCGAAAAATTTAAAAAAGTCAGAAAAAAATGTTAATAAAATGTCCAAAAAGTATTTTAAAACATATCTGAAAAAAT
The DNA here is from genome assembly GCF_006386435.1 of Epinephelus moara. Classification (NCBI taxonomy): domain Eukaryota; kingdom Metazoa; phylum Chordata; class Actinopteri; order Perciformes; family Serranidae; genus Epinephelus; species Epinephelus moara. The sequence continues at coordinate 954,507 of NC_065521.1, read as the reverse complement.
GTTGATAAAATGTAAAAAAAAAAAAAAATTAAAATTAATAGAATGTCTAAAAAATAACAGGGAAAAATGTCTCAAAAAATGTTATTAAGAAGTCAGAAAAACATGATTAAATACATGAAAAAATAATGATGTCCAAAAAATGTGAACGCAAAAATGCTAAAAATGTCTGAAAAAATGAAAGGAGAAAAAGGAGGGAGGGAAAAATGTTAATAAAATGTCAAAAAAATATTTTAAAAGATGTCTGAAAAAATGTTGATAAAATGTAAAAATAAAAATGGATAGAATGTCTAAAAAATATCGAAGAAAAAAAATGTTGATAAAATGTTATTAAGAAGTCAGAAAAAATGTTGAGAAATTGTCTAAAAAATATTTTAAAAGATGTCTGAAAAAAATGTTGATAAATAATCAAAAAAACATGATTAAAATCATGTCCAAAAAAAAGTGAACACAAAAATGCTAAAAATGTCAGAAAAAATGTTGATAACATGTTGGAAAAATAAAATTAAAATGTCAGAAAAAATGAAATGAAAAACAAAAAAAATGTCCCAAAGATATTATTAAAATGTATGAAAAAATGTTGATAACATTTCAGAAAAATATGATAAAAATGTCCAAAAAAAAAAAAAAAAAAAAAAAGCTGAAAATGTCAGAATAAATGTTGATGAGATGACGGAAAAATATAATTTAAATGTCCGAAAAAAAGAAAAGAAAAAAGTCAGAAAACATGTTAATAAAATGAGGAAGAAAAAAAAAGAAAAAAAAGAAAAGAATAGAAAGTCTAAAAAATATCGGGAAAAAAATGTGTCAAAAATTTTGTTAAGAAGTCAGAAAAAATGTTGATTAAAAAAATAAAATAAAATAAAATATATATATATATATATATATATATATATATACACAGTGGTGTGAAAAAGTGTTTGCCCCCTTCCTGATTTCTTACTTTTTTTTGCATGTTTTCCGCACTTAAATGTTTCAGATCATCAAACAAATTTAAACATTAGTCAAACACAAGTAAACACAAAATGCAGTTTTTAAATGAAGGGTTTTATTAATGAGGAAGAAAAAAATCCAAAGCTACATGGCCCTGAAATATATTTTCCCAAAAGTCTTGGGGATCATCAAGATGTTTTCTGGCAAAAATGAGACGAGCCTTAATGTTCTTTTTGCTTAGCAGTGGTTTTCGTCTTG